>NC_057766.1:22297970-22639415 GCF_010389155.1 Erigeron canadensis | reverse complement strand
ATACTGTAGAAACAGGAACTGTCGCCTGAATAGGAGCACGAAGGCCTAGGAGCAACAAGGTCGGAACTGTAGACTCCGGAGCAGCAGGAATCGTAACAGTTGTAGCTTCAGTGACAACTTGTGCGCGAGAACCAATTCCCCTTATTATAAATTTGGTCATGACCTTCTCTCCCCAACAGTAACACCAGCAGCAGAATAGTAGACACAGAACAGGAATCTCAGAAACAGAAGCTCTTAAAGCCGCAACCAATGGAGTATCACCAACAGTAGCATGAGACCTCTCCATGGCTTCACTATATGCAGCAAACTCTCTATCAACCTCAGCTTGAGATCTTGCATGTCTTCTTCTTTTTGGCAGTCTTTCTTCCTCTTCTTCATCTTCTGAATCCTCAACAACATTACCTGGACTTCAGAAGGACCAACATCAACATCAACTGGAGTAGAGGTAGAAGTAGAGACTCCAGTAGATGTAGATACAAGATTTACGGATCATCAACATCCTGCATAAGAGCGTCCATATCTGGATCATCCTCCAGATCTCCAGCATACAGAGGAACATCATTAAGTCCCTCAAATTGATCAGCTCGCTCTTCTTGAGGACTTCCTGAGCCTGATCATCATCACCAGCAGCAGGAGCAACGGGTGCTTCATCCTCCCAACCTTGTCGAGGTGCGACATAGTTAGGATTAGACAAATGTCCGAACAAGGTGGATTATCAACCTCAATCGGAACATTTCTTCCCGACAAGTGCTTCAAACTTTCAACAAATGCCTTATAAGTAAGACGACCTAAATTGAATGTAGGACCGTCAAATGGCAAATCAGCTGCATAGTGACGAATGATAATCATCACAAATCTTGGAAACAGAAAGATTTCTTGTCTGTACCAAATAACCTCAACTGCTTCTCCAAATTATCAAAACGTACTGAGAGAAGCTATATGGCTTGTTCAGCACCAAGGCAACCATCTGAGAAGCGTTCTGGATATCATCTGGTGATAGCCTGTACTCCGATGACTAATAGCCCTCAACAAATAGTAAGCAAGAAGCTTCCATTTGCCACGAAGATGATTCCTGAAGTATGGGTGAGAAATAGCTCCAGTATACCCCATACGACGTAGAGCACCGTCGCAGAATTCCTCAGAAAACTCAGTCCGACCTTGCTCTATCGCAACCTCACCTAAGTGTAATATCGTCTGTAAGTCTCCAAGAAAAAGAGAATGAACGTCCTCCAACAGTAGTGCGAATGTATGTATGAGCACCCATCTGCACCGAACGGGCTGAGTTCCAAACTCTCTAATGAGACTTATCACCAACGGAGGGTTCTCTGTAACAGCAAAATGAACACGAGAACGTGCAAGAAATTGTAGGACACCGTGAAACTCTGAAGTGCACCCCGTCTGTGTAATACTGAGATCGAGTGCAGCATTATGCTCCTTGACGAACACACGAGCGTTATTACCTTGTCCTGCCATACCTGCACAAAACAGACAAAACGACAAGAAAAAAAACAAATTAGAATAAACGAAAATACATTTAGGGTTTTAGCTTTCTACTTCGTGATGACGTCATCACGAGGAGGTTTTCCCTCGTCGTGACGTCAGCACGAGCCAGTAAGAACCCAGAAACACGAAGATCAAAAACATCTCCATATGATGTTAAAATCGATCAAAAACATCATCGTGGACTTGTTTATGGTTCGTGTATGCCCAAAAACAAAATCGAAACGAATTCATTATATGAACACGAAGGAAAGTGTTCTTCGTCTTCTTCATCTGCTTCGTGTGAATAGTAAACGAGACACAAATTCTTTTGATTAATCTTGATTTAACACTTGTTTACTTAAATTTTTGTTAGATTTAACATGTTTAAACATCAATTTATCCAATTTTAAGTCAATTTAAGTCCAAATCATCATTAATCAAAGTTCGAATGCTTGGTTCGTCCTCTTTACTGTTCACGTGAGGCAAAATCAAAATTTGGGCATTATAACGACTTGTAATCATTCAAATCCATAGTTAAAACATCAATAATCTATCCTACATCAAGTATTTGCCAACAAACTAGGATGATAATATGAAAGAAGATGAAATCGATTGAAATAAGGACGGATGAACAGTGGCATGAGGGAGAGGTGATTCGTGTGATTTACTTAGGTTAATTTCGATTAAAGTAATTAATGATTAGTAAAACCCGTATTTATATTCGGAGCTTTGTGGGCCGGCCGAAGGAGTCCTTCGTGGGCTACACGCTGACATCAGCATGAGGCATAATGACGTCAGCACGGACCAAAATGAATTTTCAGAATTTAAATCACATAATCTCCATTCCTTAGCCAAATTTCGCAATTTTCCAGAAATCTAAATAAGGAAAAATTCCAGAAACATAAACCTGTAGATACTCGTTACTAAAAACCTGTATCTACTCGAATATGCTATCGTAAATCATCCGTACTAACTTGTCATCACAATAATGTATCAAATAAATCTTACATTATTATCTTGACATAAATCGATCATTTCTTCATTGATGTTAACTCAAACAAATACATACTTACATCAAAACACATTTATGTATAATGTATGACAAAATATCATATCAACAACCTATCACATTACATCTTAGGTTGTGATCTTGATAATAAAATTATAACCTATCACACTAAGTCTTATTATTAAAGCAGATCATCCGTGTATCACTTGTAATCTCTGTAGAAGCAATTTCTGAACACCTTTTATTGTCCGTTGCAATACAATTCAAGGGCTGACAAACAAGCGAAAACAATTCTGCCTTCAATCAAAAATTTTGATATGATATAAATGATTTATTATCTGTAACCTGCACACTTAACAAACTTCATAATGCATCAAAATCACAAAATATCATCAATATGCAAAACAACCAAAAGCTTAACCTATCGATAAAATAAAATCTAAGGCAAGTCAATTCTTTGTCAAACATACTTATCTACCAAAAACAATTGAAATTTCAAAATTTACTCGAAACACATTCAAAAATATTTTGACTTTTCAATTTTTCAAAACATTTCATTTTCTAACCTCAAACAACTTATGTCTATATTAGAAAATCCATCTTTAAACATTATACCGTAAGCATAACACTTATACAATTCACTAAGAATCATATACTTTTATGCTTTATCAAATCTCTCGTGCAATAAGAACTAGTTTGACACACAAACTGACACTTATTACAAAAATAAAATAAAAAAACCAAATAAAATAAAAATAAACTAAGCTACTTTATTTATTTACAAGAATCTTAAGTTTCTGCAGATTAGATCAGATTAGCATTTACACAAGTCTGCAAGTGAGAAATAATTCTCTTATTAT
The DNA here is from genome assembly GCF_010389155.1 of Erigeron canadensis. Lineage (NCBI taxonomy): Eukaryota > Viridiplantae > Streptophyta > Magnoliopsida > Asterales > Asteraceae > Erigeron > Erigeron canadensis. The sequence continues at coordinate 22,636,064 of NC_057766.1, read as the reverse complement.
AATTATGAACAGTGATTCAACCACGATTACCGTATGTTTGTCCTCTTAAACACTCGGTACTTTCAGTTTCCTTTGAATTATGACACTTTCGACATACCCTGGCCAAGGACAGTCACCATGTAACCCGAGTAGCCTAATATGCCATTGAATAGTTTGCGAACTTATGTGACCCACATTCAGATATACTTCCGTAATCGATACAAGCACTAAGATAACAAAATTCAATGTATTCAAAACATCCTTAACAATCATGAGACACTTTTAGATAACTGAATTTAATTACTTTGTGATTTCACTTATTGCTTTTCAATTACATTATTTATAAGGAACCCGTGATTTTCTATGAGACCCATGTAGCGAACTTTCTGACAACCTATCCCAAGTTGGAAGCTTTAGTAGGCTAGGTATACAAAACACCCCGAGGACATACTTGTCCGAATCTCAAAGACCATATTAGCCCTTAATTTCATTCATTTCATTTGCATACAATATCACATTTACTTTCATGCTCATGATTGGTAGAGGTTTTTGCCTATATATTGAACAAATCTTATAGTAATACTAGATCTTTCACAAAACTTAAGGACTAGATCAATTCATTACTGAAAAGCAAGCATCTCCATACATATATCTGAATATGTTTCCCACAAGAATATTGTATAATTTAAGTTCAGATTAAGGAAACCTTGCTACTTTGTGTCTACCAATATATCCCAAATTGTAATCACTGAACTAACAGTTATATTACGATTAAGCAGACTTAAAAGCTAAGTATCCTCACTTCTAATCATCTGACAACATTAACTTAAATCTCTTCATATTTTTTGTCATTTTCTCATTTTTCACATTTATATGGTTTTTATGACACTAAGAACTTTTTTTGTATTTTATGACTCTAGCTATTTACAGACACAACTTACAAAATTAGTTCTTTGAGAGATTTAATATGAATCAGCATTCTTCATCCCATTGAGAAGAATTAACTTCTCAAATCGAGTCTTATCAAATGCTTTGGTATACAGATCAGCTAAATTATCATCGGTTAACCTTTTCCAAATGAATTAACTTCTTTTGGGCACAATCACGCAAGAAATGATGTCTAATATCAATATGCTTGGTGACCTTATGCATGACAGGGTTATTGTAATGTCTATTGCTGACTTATTGTCTATCTAATAGGAGTATCAAGAAAATCCATACCGTAGTCACGAAGTTGTTGCTGAATCCACAATACCTGGAACAACAGCTACTAGCAGCCATATACTCTGCCTCACATGAAGACTGAGCAACACATGTCTGCTTCTTGCACTGCCACAATACTAATCTCCCTCCTAACAACTGACAACCTCCAGTCGTAGACTTTCTGTCATTGTTACAACCGCCAAAATCCGAATCAGTATATGCAACAAAATCAAACGTTCCTCCCATTGGATACCATAGAGCAAGCCCTTGGTTTCCCTTAAGATAACATAGAATACGCTTTGGTGCAGTCAAATGTGACTCTTTCGGACTAGCTTGAAATCTAGCGCAAAGACAAACAGCGAACATAATATCTGGCCGCAAGCAGTCAGATACATCAATGAGCCAATAATAGCACGATAATAAGTTGCATCCATAAGTTCATCTTTTGGATCAAGCACTCCTAACCATGATTTTGCTTAATAGGAGTATCATATGTCTTGGACTCTAGCATTTGAAACCTCTCCAAGATGTCATCGACATACTTAGACTGGTGAATAAAGAATCCATTTTTCCGTTGATCTACTTGTAGTCCGAGGAAAAATTGTAATTCCCCCATAGCACTCATTTCAAATACATTTTTCATGCTCATTTCAAACTCTTTGCACATCTTTATATTAGATGAACCAAAAATGATATCATCCACGTAAACTTGTACAATCAGATAATCTTGCTTCTTCCACTTGATAAACAATGTGCGTCTATCGATCCTCTTGTAAAGCCATTTGTCAACAAATGCGTTGACAATTTTTCATACCACACTCTGGGTGCTTGATGCAATCCATAAAGAGCCTTATCCAGTCGATATGCTCTTCTTGGATAATTCGGATCTTCAAACCCCGGTGGTTGGTAAACATACACTTCTTCTTTGACTTCTCCATACAAGAAGGCACTCTTAACGTCTAACTGATACACCTTTATACCTTTGAAACTTGCAAAAGCTAAAAATAACCTTATAGCTTCAATCCTAGCAACTGGTGCAAAAGTTTCGTTATAGTCATATCTTTCTCGTTGTGCAAACCCCTGAACTACCAAACGTGCTTTATTTCTGGTAACGATCCCTTTGTCATCTCGCTTGCATTTATATACCCAACGAGTTCCAATCGGTTCTTTACCTCTAGGCACATCTACTAACTCCCAAACTCCAAGTTTTTCAAATTGAGCTAATTCTTCTACATAGCTTCAACCCAACATGGATCTTGAAGTGCTGCCTTAACATTCTTAGGTCCTACTTGTGAAATGAAACCAGAATACAAACACTCAGTTATCAAACCAGTGTCTTTCACTTCACAGAACAAACTAATTAAATCCTTATTCAACTGATTTCTAGTTCTTACAGGTTCTGTAGCATTTCCAAGAATATTTTCAACTGGTGATCCTTATTAGTTTGTTCTAATCTGAAACTCAGGAGAGCTGAATCATCTTCTGATTCTTCAGAAAGGATCATCATCGGGCAGTGTAACCTTCGATGGAGTAGTGGTGTAGTGTTTGCGGGTTCATTATTGTCTGAATCTGGTGTCTTATCCTTGTCCTTACCACTTTCATCAACATCAGTAGTGGACTGAACGTTGGTTGGAGTAGTATCGACATTCCAGTAGGCGGAGATATAGGAGTATTATCCATGTGATCTCTTAAATAATCACATCGTCAACTGTCTCAGGATCTGAATAAGAATCAGGACCATGTAGTGAACTAAACACACTATCGTAATCGAAGTTTTTGCCACTTCCAGAATGAATAGCGGGCTTATGACTGACAATCTTGACATTTGTTCCCAAATCAACTTTGCCGGTCTGTTTGTTGTAAACCCGTCGAATTGATGTTCCCGGTTTATAACCCATGAGAAATCCCTCTTCAACCTTTGAATCAAACTTTGACTGAGGTAGATACTTCAAGAAAGTACACGGTACACCAAATGGTTCAACATTCTGTAAATTCGGTTTCTTTTTATGTAGAAGCTCATAACATGTCTTATTATGACGCTTAACTACAGTAACCCTATTTAAAATATGACAAGCTGTATTCACTGCTTCCGCCCAAAACATAGTAGGAAGCCCTGAATCTGCAAGCATAGTTCTGGCTGTCTCGATTAGAGTCCTATTCTTCCTTTCAGCAACTCCATTCTGTTGTGGTTCATACGGAGAACTGTATTGATGTTGAATTCCCTTTGACAAACAAAGACATCCATCACATTATTCTTAAATTCAGTTCCGTTGTCACTCCTGATTCTCTTAACACGAACTCTATAAATGTTTTCAGTTTCAACAAAGAAATTTATCAAAATCTGCGGAGTTTCATCTTTCGACTTAAGAAAGAAAACCCATGAGAATCTCGAGTAATCATCAGTAACCACCAAACAGTAATACATCCCACCGATACTTCTTACATTTACTGGACCAAATAAATCCATGTGAAGTAACTCAAAAGGATTGGCAATAGAATTTTCTTGTTTCGGTTTATGTGCAGACTTTTGCTGTTTACCTTTCAGACAAGGTACACATTTGTCTTCCATTCCAAACCGTTTCATGGGAACGCCGTCAACCAAACCATGTTTGACAATGTCATTCATCTTTCGGAAATTGATATGTCCCATTCTTCTATGCCATAACAAAGATTCAGATTCATTTGCTTTCGATAACAAGCAAACAGACTCCTCTAGATTATCAACACCTAACACAAGGCCATAGATGTCTCTCTTCCTAGGAATTTCAGCAGGATCTAGTCTTCAGGAATAACATATCCTGGTTTCAATATAAGTGCTTCTTTCTCAGTAAAATGGACATTGTTTCCCTTGTCACAAATCTGAGAAACACTTAATAAATTATGTGATAACTATTCCACATAATTGACTTTCTCCAGCGTAATCTTCCCATTGACAACATCACCTTGGCCCGAGATGTTGCCGCCCTTGGGACCTGCGAAACTAACATATGAGCCATTTACATCTTCATAATTGGACAAAACGTTCTTGTCCCCTATCATGTGCCGAGAGCATCCACTATCAACATACCAAAGACTAATAGGTTTCCTTGGTTCTCCCTGCACATTTAGACAATAAGATGGTTAGTTTCTAAAAGGAACCCAAACCTTTTGAAGTTTAGGTTTGCCGAATTCATCTCTAATGATTAATTCGGTCCAATATCCATCGCTCTTTATTGAAGCCTTGGATGAAGATGGTGTCATAGACTGTTTCTTAGGTGAAGTGAAACGAGTCTTAGGAGGTGAATTCCTTGGTAAGTGAGTACCAAATCTAGGTTGACTCCCTAATCGATCTTAGAATTTAGACGAACTATTAATTCTAACAGGAGGGGATCGATTTTGTTGAGTCATCTTCCTAGGTGAATTATTCCTTTGAGGTGTACGAGAATGACTCGGACTTACACTACTAAAAGTAGTATTCTGTGAAGGTCCCTGTCGTTTTGGAGTCTTAGACCTATTGACACTTTTCCTTTGATCTGTAACAATAGACTCTCCATATGACACATTTCTAAGTAACTTAACATAATTCTGTGCATTTTTATTATCAGGATGTCTTTTTGCATACTCCTCATAATAATCCTTTGTATATGCACTCATAAACTTTGGTGAAGCTACTTGTTCAACTAGTTTACCCTTCCCTTTAGTATTAGGAATATCATTAACATCCCTTGACTTGACTTGACTGTCATTCTTAGGATTCTTGACCTTCCTATTTGGACATTCAATAGCTATATGGCCTTTCTCACGACATGTATAGCATTTCTTTACTTGTTGTTTTCTAGATTGACCATTCTCTATTTCAGGGATTGGTATACCATACTCCTTCATTTCATTTATGGTATCAAGTGTCTGTATTGCTTCTTCCATATTTGTTATTGGTTTAAAGGAGCATAATGTCTATCCTTATATGGAATTTGTTCAGCTAACCATTCTTCCTTATTTTCCACACACCAAACTTTATCAATTATTGTTTTAGGTTCAATCCTATTTATAGATACTTCTTTATCATAAAAACTGTATCACAGTCTTTCAAAGTATAGTATACTACTTCATCTGGATTAAAACTAATTTAGTTTGTTGGTGATCTTGTAGAAGTAAATCGGAATCTTTAGACTCATTACTTTCCTTTTCACGGATAACATTTTCAGCAATTAAACTAGTTGAATTTTCTTTTAGTTTCAATATTTCTTGTTTTAAATCTGACACCATTCTACATACATCAATTATAGAAGATAAAGAACAGGATACCTTCTGATCTGCAGCCTTGCAATCTGCCATGTATGCAACAAAGTCTTCAGTTGTCATACCTTCAGGTATCTCAAAGTTCTTCATCTGTTCTTCAATGCTCTTCATAGAAATGTCATCAACAAGATTTGATGACTCTTTCTTTTCTTCAGATGCTTTTACTGTAGTCATTTGTTCACTCTCAGATCTTACTGTCTTAGCAACATTACACATATTCTTCTGTACTGTCTCAGATGCACTTTCTTCACTTGAGTACACGGCATAATCAATCGTTGCAGCTACCTCATCATATGATTCTACCATGTAGGCATGATTCGAGGTATCATCGGATTGTGTATCCCATTGATAAGTACCATCTGGATTTTGAACAACGACAGCCTTTGACTCCGAAAATGGTGACAAAACTGGCTGCTGTGGAGTAACAGGATATGTAATCATCGCTTGCGTCTTATGATTATTTGGTGTAACACCGCCTTGATTATAATTTTGACGACCAGCAACAGTATTATCAATCCTCTTAGGTCGTTGACACTCTCTTGCAAAATGACCAAATCCATCGCAATTATAACGTTTCACCTTGGATTTGTCAAAGCCTTTAGTGCCATTACCTATAGGTCTACCAGTTCTCTAAGTGAATCTTCTGACCTTAATAGTAAGCATAGCAAGCTGCCATTGTAGATCCATTTCTTCCAAATCATCAGGATCTATTTGATTGTAATCCTCATCAATTACTGCAGGATCAATAACCTTTCCCCCAATAAACGCTTCATGAGCATTACAAAAGGCTGAGTAAATACTCATTCTTCCTTTTGCAGAACTCATACTCATTGGCATAGAGTGGAAAGATTGTGCATTGCTCTTAACATTTGAATTTGAATTGTCAAAAGCAACATATCTGGCAATACCATCAGCATCTACTATTGGTGTAGCTTCTGCACCACTTAGAAATGCATTATTTCCTGAGCTGGAACTTGCTAAATGAACAGACTTAGCATGATATAAGGATGGATCTTGTGTAAAATCTGAGTGAGTGTCCTTAATCCTTCTCTTCATATCTCTGTTCTTCAGCTTGGAGACTACCTTCTCAAAATCCCATGTACTGTATTCCTGATCATCTTGAAGTTGATGAACATAATCAGTCCAAGTTTTAGGCAGTGAATCCAGAAACTTATCAACTAGCTCAGTTTGAGGATAAACAACTTCAAAGTATGACAATTCAGTGGTTAGATGACTGAATCGAATAATAATCTCATCAAGAGATTCCCCTTTCAGTCCATTAAAGGCTTCATACTGGCGCTTGAGAAGCTTGATACGGTTCTTCTTTAAAGTTACATCGCCCTCACAATATCTTTCGAGAGCATCCCATAAATCCTTTGAAGTAATGTACTTTTTAAACAAATGTACACTATCTTGAGGCAAGGCCATAGTAAGAGTAGACAATGTCTTTCCCTCAACAGCGTATCTTTTACGTTCTTCAATAGGCATATCAGCATAAGTGTACCTACCGATCACTCCGTTCTTCTCATATGAAGGCCAATCAAAACCTTGAGTTATTACTAGCCACATTTCCATGTCAGTGAGACGAATGTAGTCTTCAAAACGTCTCTTCCACATCCAATAATTTTCCATACGGAAAAGCTTTGGAGGTGTATTACCTCGACCAACCTCATGATCATGCATGATCATCTGGCTGATTAGTAAGGCATTGGGTGAGTTTGCGGCAGCTGGTAAAGTCGTCATTTCGAATCTTTTGAATTTAAGTGAAACGAAATACTACTTAGTTCGTGTGGCACGAAGGACACTTGGTACGAAGTACACGAAGCACGAAGTTACGTGGCACGAAGCACGAAGTCACGTGGCACGAAGCACAAAGTCACGTGGCACGAAGCACGAAGTCACGTGGCACGAAGCTGTATGAATTTCACGAAGTGCACGTGGCACGAAGTAGAGCACGAAGTACCGCGTCACGACCTAAGTCACGAAGGTAGTTCGTGTTGACGTGGCACGAAGTAAAACTAAGTCACACGAGTCACACGTGACACAAAGTCCACGAAGTGACAATGACGTAAGCACGAAGCAAAAACCAACCTCGTGCTGACGTAAGCACGAAGTGTCACACGAAGGAGAGCACGAAAACGCAAATTAACACGAATTTCGAACGAATTTGCAATCAATAGCCAATCAAACGATCTTAAACCTTCTGGTAATCAACCTTAGGGCTCTGATACCACTTGTAAGGTGCCTTATTGTTGCGTGGATCGTAATAAGACGTGATTCGTTATGTCAAGAGTGCGGAATCCTCTTAAGATAACTAGATTGCTATTGCCTTTTGTTGATTAATAAGCAATTAACCAACCCAAAGAGATGCACAAGGCTTGTGGTTCGTATAGGAGACCACACGAAGGAACAAATAACCTTAGATCGTTAATTCGTGAATAACTCTCAAGAATTCGTCAATCATTCACCACGATTCACCTAATTCCGTAGATTAGGTCTTGTATTTATACTAGTTGATATTGGGTTGTATAGGCTTCGGCCTTAATCGCGTAATTAGGCCCGAATTAACAATAAGTCAATCTACCTCGTGCTGACATCAGCACGAGGGTAATCCTTCATGCTGATGACGTCAGCACGAGGGACGTGCCTTTGACTCTTTGTTTGACTTCGTTAGGCTCGTACATAACATCCAATCATCGTTTAAGTGTTCTACGACACTTATAAACCTTGATTCTATGTTCTTGTACCTGCAAAACAATATATAACACACAAACACAATATAAAACATAAACAGATATAATATTGAAGTTCAAACGTAATCATTAAATATCAACACAAGTTCTTATTTAAATGATTACAAACGATAATCAAATCTATGTTTCGATTGTCACAACGAATCTGCATCTACAAAGTTTATTTTTTCCAAGAAACAATTTTGCAATCACCATTTATACCTCAATAAATACGCAAAATAATACACATACTAACTTATTAACTATTAATCATGCAACGAGTTAAGGTGGGTCACCTAACATGGTCACTATGGTTCATGTATATGTCTAAGTCAGCTCCCCCTTCAAAGAATAGGACCACATACATCAAATTACCTTGATTGCGTAAGCCTTTAAACAACTTAATTAACAAGTAATTCACATAAACATGCTGACTGGAAATTTCCAGCATCTTCACGACCTGTTTGGACCCGTTTCTGGTCCGATTCAGCTTTAGACCAGAACTAAAAAGTATTAGACCTATGTGTTGAGCATCTACAGTCCAAAGAACAAGTCCTTACTCATTATGGTTGATTTTATATGAATTTTTTAGTGAACTGTCGCAAAGCAGGAAAATTACATGAAAAATTCACATAGTCACACAATTATCAAATAGTTAACCCTAATTATTGGATCATTATGCTAAGCTATTTATATCTCTATATCTCAGTAATAATCACAAAGAATTTTGCATGAATTCTTTATGATTTTGTCTTTTATTTAACTACTTTAAATAAATAAAGTACACAACATGCAATTTATATCTAATAAACATGTCAATCCATATTATCAAAACTTGCTTAGAGGGTGTCAATTAACCATTAAATTTAGGTTGAATTTAATTAGATAAAACCCTAGTTTTTATTTAATTAAAATCGATTTAATTAAAAAAAATAAGAAAACTAATTTAATTATTTAATTATTAACAAACCAAAGTTCTGATCTTTGTAACTAATAAATCACATATGTGGTTCGTGACACCACTGTTAGAATATGAGCATATAAATAAATAACAAATCACGAGTATGCAACGGATAAGAAAGTATATGTAAGCACATTAATTAACAAAGTAAAGGATCGAAATGTGTACCTTTACGCAAAAGTTTCAATAATATTAATAATAAGTTTATTATTATTAGTTAGGGTTTAAAGTAAAACCCCTCTACTATCGCACACTAGACTCCCATATACCGTATGCTAGTACCCAATCACGAATCAACAACCCTTTGTCTATGTAACAATTGTGACTTTGAGCATTTGACCATATATACAATTTAACTAATTATCGAGTCGGCTAATATAGTTCAAGTGCAACTTGGAGTTCATTTAAGTGCAATGTGTTCATATAGATCAATTTATCGTTCGATTTGGGACTTATGTGCTAGTTGAGGTCATTAGTCGTGCTAATCGAGTTTACATCTTGAGATGACATTTAGATTAATTGGCTTTACGGCGCTAGACGACATTTAATCTAGTTAGAAACATGAAATGGATCCTCCATGGGTTTCACCCAACCTATGACCTACCCAACTCACCCTACTCTTATCTTTCCCCATCCATTCATTTCTCTTTCACTCTATCTCTCTAAACACACCCAAGAACACACACACATACTCATCTCTCTCAATCTCTAAATTTCTTCTTCAATTAGTGTTGTTTGAGCAAGATTTATACAAGAATCATCATCATTATCATCATTTCTTCATCATATCAAAATTTTGGAATTCAAAATGCAAGAAATCTTCCATTATAGCTCAAAAACGGGTTTGACACTTGGGAGAAGATTTGGTAAGTTAAACTCATCTCAAATTCATCATTTTATGTTAATAATCATGTTTCATAGTCAAATCATATGAGTTCTTGTTCGATTTGGGTTCAAAAACGGGTTTGAGTCAAAACTAGGGTTCTTAGGGTTTGAATTGGGTCAAGAACGAACTTGGACAAGGAATTGTTGTTATGAGTCGAGTTATGATGTGGGTTATGTCCATTTGTTCTTGATTTCAAGTCTTGAAGCTTCTCCTAATCGATTTTGAGGTCCTATTAATGTTTTGGGTTGAAAAATGGGGTTTATGCCCGTCAGGCTTAGCACGGCCTCTGAGAGGCTTAGCACGGCCTTTGCTCTGCACAAGAGTCGTGCTCCACTGCCCTCTTCGGCTACTTTTTCGGTTCCCGTTTCGTTTTACATTCAATCAACTTGTAACTTTTAGGGGAGTCTTATAACATCATTTTAAGGCCAACAAAATTGATTAAACTCAAATCTAAACACTTTGATTTCCATGTCAATTTTTGGTGCTAAGTCATTAGACTGTATTTAACCAAAACTCTTCAATTATTGTTAAATGTTCCTAAACCACTTCTAATACCTTTAGGGATTGTGACATAGTATAGAAAGTTAGACCTCATTGTTGGATTTCATTTGTGATGATGTGATGTTCTAAAGTAGGTTGAGATCGTTGTTGAAGTTTCGGTTGTGGACATTTGACGCTCGTTGGACATTCATAGCTTGATCTTAACTTGTTATTGCTCGTCACAGGTGAGTTTCATAGCTCCCTACTCAATTGAGATTCAGACTGAAAAGTGTACAACTTTTGTGTTGACTTGTTTGAGTATGCAATTATATGTTTGCTTTGATTTATGACATAGTTCAAGTGTGCATATACTTGATTTCTTGATCGATGATATGACTTGATTGTGCATATGTTTGAGTGTCTTGGGTGATGACATTATGAAGGACAAGAGGACAATATAGGGACAATGTGTGTAATGCATGAAAACATAGGACTTGTTAGAATAATTGTTGTTATCATTATTACTTGTTCTTGCTTACTATGCGTACTCTAAATATCTTGAGGTAGTTCATTATGTGAATACACGTGTGAGGGCCATTGATGTACATGGTTGTTATGGAGGTTGTAACAACCGTCTTAGAAATGTTCTAGATAAGTTCCTCGAATCGTACTTTCGCCATTAGAACGGCTAGACAGTTTAATTTGTTTAAGTTCTTGACGTACCTTAGACCCAATTATGTGCTTATATGTAGGTCAATTTGATCTTAATCTTGATTTATATGACGAGTTTATGATTAAATACGATGAAATACTAAAGTTCGGTTCGTAAACGTTTGTGTTCATAAAAGTTCTAGTTCAAAATGTTCATAAATAGTCCTTACATTTATTAAGTTCATGTATTATGGGAAGACTATAAATAGAAGAGTTAGAAAGAGAAAACCGTGTTCATCATCTTCTCCATCTCTTTACTCTCTCACTAGAACACACACCAAAACACCATAAACACACACTAGGACATCTCTTGATTTTGAAACGTTTAATCGAAATCGTTTGTACTTTTAGCATCCTTGTGATAATCAAAACACACTCCTTGAATCATTTCTCAGGTAACAACAACATTTGATGGGTTTTTGAGCAAATTAAAAATGTACTTTTTCAAGTTCATGTTCTTGGTGATTTGGTCCAATTTTTGAATGAAAATCGTGTTAAAAGTTAATGGGTTTGTGTCTATATGTGTTTAATAACATTTGTATGAACAAATTTGGGTCATAACATGCTTTAATCTACAAAACCCATTTTTGAAAATGAAGGTACAACTTGTTCTTGAAGGTCACGACTTGTTTATGTTATATTTGATCTTGGAATCATTAAAAGTGTTATTAGATAATGTTATTGAGTATATTTGTACTAGTGCTAAGTCCAAACAAGTCCTGAAAAATCGATCTAGACATTCGTCTTTTGTACTCGTGTTGTTCAGCCTGTTCTTGAGCTAGGACGATCCCCTCAAGATCGTCCCAGCCCTCTGACCCTAAAACGATCTCCTCAAAGATCGTCTCGGGTTTTTGGTTTGTTTTGTTCTTCATTCGAAGTTGTTGTGATTGGGAATCACACACTTCTTGGGTAGCTAATCTTCTAGATTGGTTTTGCTCAAACAATTGTTCTTGAACTAGAAATGATCTTCTTGCATTTGAACTCTGAAATGATCTGGTCCCTAGGACGATCTTGTCCCTAGGACGATCTGGTCCCTAGGACGATCTTGTCCCTAGACGATCTTGCCACTTAGGCAATTATGGCATTTGTTCCTAATACGACTATCTCCATATTCGTACCATTTCATGTACTATAATACGATCTTGTGCATTCAGAAAATAAAATGATCATGTTCCTATAATATGGCATACTTAAACTTAAATCGACTAGATCTTGGAATTAACCACTAGACCAGTACATTAAAGTCATGATTCATCTTAACCATTAAAGTGCAAGTTCTATGAACAACCAAGCTAAGTTCTTAAGGCTAAAAATCAGCATTAAAGACATCTTCAACTAATTAACATTATAATGACATATGTGTGAGTTCAAAGACGTTCAGATCGAGTCCGGTTCAAGTACCTAAGTTCATTCAAACTCATTTTGAGTCAAAACGTCCAAGAATCACCAAGGGCCAAATCATCAGTTCATCAAGGACATTTCAATGATTAATTAATCACATCAACTAATATGCGTACTTATTTATGATCAATGACTTGTACATAGGCTTCCATCAAGTCGTGCTTGGATTTTGATAGATATAACTTATCTATCTCTGTGCTTGTTCTCTGTGCTTATAAACTGTGCTTGTACCGGATCACTGTGAGTTCACTAATCCCCCTTTCATACATTTTGTTCAAGTTCTTTTATCGGGGATTGAAAAGCATGAAAGCTATTTGTACTTATATATATGTTATTGAACTATCTTACATACTATTTTATGATCTTATGAGATACTTATGATAAGATTCTTAACTATTTAAAAAGGGTATTTAAGTCTTGAATGGGCAAGATCCTTAAATACATTTATACTACTGTACTTGTTTTTTACCATGTTCTACTCCTTACTTGTTTTTGTTCAGATCTTACTCACTGCTATCAATTCATATCCCCCAGTTCAGGGATTGAACCGTAGGTAATTATGAACAGCGCTATTTAGGGTAGGCCCACCCTCATTCTCCGTAGTTCTGGAGGATGCATATTATATGTTCTTGTTCCGATCTAGATCTTACTAGGCTTACGTGACCATTATGAGCATATCTTCACATTTACAGTTCAGTTCTGGCCAATCGGGTTAGCAGTGACAATACATTTATAGTTCATTATTTGTTCTTGTACTGTTCTTACTATTACAAAGTACTTTTGTTAAACGTACAGATCTTATGACCTTGTTCTTACTCTACATATTATTTATATGTATACCAAATAGTACTTTATGTGAATCTCACCAACTACTTTCGTAGTTTAACCTTTTGAACTTACATGCTTTCTAGGCTAGACTAGTAGGTCTCTTAGCATAGGAGTCTTCCTCTTTAAGCTCATTTCATTTGACGACTGTTCAAGCATTCAAGACCAAGAGCTGTGAAGACTTTCCTTTGCTTATTCAGTTCAAGACTTTGGTACTTTAAGACAATTGATCTGTCTTTTGAATATTAACTACTCTGGGTATACCCCATGTTCTGTAATAACTATCATACTTCTTCCTTTATTAATGTTATTGGTTGTGTTGGACCTTGTACTGTGTGCAATTGTGCTTATCTGTGCATCCCGTATATTCCGCTTTAGCGGGGTGTTACAGAGACATTGATGGATTTATGGATTTACATGTTGTGTAATGGTTTTGTAGAGGTGCAATTATGTGATTTGTTGTATGGTTATTGTATATGTATGTTGAGTTGTTATAGGTTAGTTATGTATATATGGAGGACGGTAATGCCTTTGAAAGGTTGAAAATTGGTGGGAAGGTTGCGGGTGACCCTATATATAAGCATCAAAGGTCTTTCAAAAGTAGTATCGTACAAAGTATATACACATGGTGTTATTGGTTATGTGAGTACAATGAGGTGCATGATGTGCACTTAGGTACAATGAGGTGCATGATGTGCAATTGGGTACAATGAGGTACATTACGTGAAATTGAGTTCAATGAGGTACATTACGTGCAATTGAGTACTATGAGGGACATTATGTGCAAATGAGTACAATGAGGTACATTATGTACAATTGAGTACAATGAGGTACATTACGTGCAATTGAGTACAATGAGGTACATTACATGCAATTGAGTACAATGAGGTACATTACGTGCAATTGAGTACAATGAGGTACATAACGTGCTATTAAGTACATTGGGTACAAGTGTGCAAACTTACATCATGCTTGATGTTAATTATGTATTGGTTAACATCGATACATGTTCTTGTTCATTCTTTCCCAAGAACTCACCAACCTAGTGTTGACCTTGTTTAGTACACTTTTCAGGTAAATCTCGAGAATCCAAGAAGTGATGGTAGATTGATGCTTGCACTAGTACTTGGGCTTGGACTTACATGGATCCAGGATTCATTCGCCCTATTTTATGCATCTTTGTACTTGATTTTGTTGTTGGATTTACCGAATCCTCTCTTTTTATTCATTTAGTTCATGTTCTACTATAATCCCATGCATATGCTATATCGTTTCGGTAATATTTCGAGTCTAGCTCGGGGTGTTACAGTCTAATACCCTAATATTCGAAACCCTAAAACCCGAACCCCTTGGGGTTTTTGGCTTTCGTCCGATCAAACAAAGAAGGGATAGAGAGGAGAGATTTACATGTCTATTGTCTTGTGTGAATGTGTGTAAAACCCTTAAGCCTAAGCCCTCTATTTATTGGCTTAATTTTAAGGGTTTTAAACTTGGTGACTAAGTAATCTCATGGCATGAGATTTTCGCCCCCCCCCCCTCCCCTTGGAATTAGGAAACAACTCTAATTCTTAATTTCACTTTTACACCTTCTCTTTTAATTAATTAAATACTATTAAACCTTTAACTTAGTTTAATTAATTATTTCGTGATTATATTAATTAATATATTACTTTAATATGCTAATTAATAATATAGAGTTACTGTGTCATTTCGTGTGACCCCGTAGGCTTAAATTATTACCGGACATGCGTTTATGTAACGTGATCACAAACCAACATATATTACATAGTTATAAAAAATTTTTATAAATATCTTGTATTTTAATATTATAAAGTAAATATATATTAGTCAATTCTTGGAGCAAATTACACCAAGTAAGGTACATATGAAATTTGTATATAAAACGAGATCATGATTCTAGTGACAACTTCCATAACATTATCCAATCATCATACACAAAAATATATTCACGAGATCATGATTCTAGTGACAACTTCCATAACGTTATCCAATCATCATAAAGAAAAATATATTCTTTTAGAATATCAATATAAAAATAAATAAAAAATCTCATCTACTAATACTGTGTTTTAGTTTAAGCAAATTATCTGAAGTTGGATGACTAATATCATTTTTTATTTAAGTTTAGTCAAATATGATGTAAGTAATATGATTTAAGAGTGTAGAATAAAGATGAAAATTTAGTGAAGGGTAAAGATTACTTCATATTGATATTTAAAGTTTTTGTTTTAATATATACTAGATTATTGTCCCGCGTAATACGCGAGAGATTATATTTAATTAATAACATATTATCGTTTCATAATATCGTAAATTGAGTATTCTTAGAGATGTCATTCGTTATATTTTCGGCGAATTTTTAAATCCGATGACGGAGCCAGTATGACTAAAGCATTTGGCTATCACACTCTATGATATATCACCTCCTATGACCTATCACACACTGTGACCTATCACCTGTGTCATCTTATTTTTTCACCTCTATTTAAGAATTCAATTTTAAAAATTCTTTCTCAAACTTTTAGCGTCAAATAGTGTACTATATGTGCTCATAGTTAAGTTTTTTTAAAAAAATTGAAAAAAAAAACGTTATAGCACCGCTATTTTACCATTTTTTGGACCAATATAGCACGGTTATTGGTAAAATAGCGCCGATAATAGCGGGACCGCTACTTGACCATTATTTTGCTTGAGGATCGCTAACCGCTATAGCACCACTATTGATAACATAGCTCTTTCATAAATCATTTTATTTCTCTAACTCATTCAAAATATTTTATCTCAAAAATCGTACATCGATAAATTATAAAAATTATATGGGTTTTCTTAGAGATGTCATTTGTTATAATTTCGACGAATTTTGAAATTAGAGGGCGGAACCCGTATGGCTAAAACATTTGGCTATCACACTCTATGATATATCACCTTATATGACCTATCACACTCTATGACATATCACCTCTGCCATCTTATCTTTTCACCTTTATTTAAGAATTCAATTTTGAAAGTTCTTTCTTAAGTTCTTAGCCTCAAAAAGTCTATTATATGTGTTCATAGTTAAAATTTTTAAAAGACTTTGAAAGTAATTTTACATCAAATATGTTGAGATTTGTAGATTATGTATTTATTGTTAAATTTATAGAATTTTAGAATTTTGAATGGTACTATATTAAATGTCATTAACCTCCTCTGTATTTGATAAAACATGTATTAATAAAAACCTTAAAAACCTTAAATAAATTTTTATTTAATAAATATTCAAAGCTCCTAGTGTGAAAAATTAGCAAAACCTTTTTTTTTTTTGTATTGGGTTAAGGGAGAAAAAAAGTCCAAAAACTTTGGTTTTATTTTGGTGAAGTCGACTTAAAAAAAGGTAAACAAAATATTAAGTTGAATATACAACTTTTTTTGGTATTGGGCTAAAGGAAAAAAATCCAAAAATTTTGGTTTTTCTTTGAAGAAGTCGGCGGCAAAAATAAAAAAGTAAAAATAAAATATTAACTTAAGTATACTAAGATTTAATTATACAAACTACAAGGACTAATGTTGTGTTTTTTCAATAATAAATTTGGTAAGGATACAATTATTTTGATTTACGGGTTGTAACGAAAAGTTTGAACTCATCTAACGATTCTTGTTTCTCCATAAAAGAATTTAGGACCTTGTTATATATATATATTGGTAGATTAGAGATACAGCTTGTTTATCAACTTAACTTAGTCATCAAATTTGAAAACGTACATAATCTAATTAAGAAAATATGAATAAAATTTTATAATCGTAAAAGAAGGAGTTTAACTAAAACTTTAACATATTGATTTATGTATATAATATGAAAATAAGTCATTTACAATCGCTATCAACTAAAACATACAAATGTATATAGCAAGAATGTTGTATATAAAAAAAAATTGAATTGATCGAATGACCGATGAAGTTAACGAATATAAACAAATTACCCATTTTTCTATGGCAGAGTATATCTACTGATAATCTAGGATTATTGAAGAATAATATTACTCCGTAGATATATTGTATGAATAATTTGTCTTTAATCAGATATGAGATTTAACCTACTGTTCTTCTATTGTTTAAATGTATTTTTAAAATAAACATATCTGTCACCAATTTGTCTTTGTACTTCGTTTGGATTTTAGTTACCATATTTTTTTTGACAGGTGTACGTCGTTCATGATGCCGACATACTCCCCACCATCTAATGGCAGGGACCATCTCAGTAGTGGGTAATCGGTTGTCTAAACGGGTCCCGTTACATCTACACTCAGATGGCCGTCGGGGAGAAAACTCCACAAGACTCCTGCACATGAAAAGTTTAACAGAGGGTCGATTCTGCACCTGACAGGGATCGAATCCACCACCTCAAGGATGAAAACCCAGGTGACTCACCACTGGACCAGTGGATCATTGTCTAGTTACTTACTATTTAAATACATTATCATATAGTTAAAGCTACTCTAATAGTTTGTTAGTTTACCGATTTTTTTAGTGACCAACTAAAATAATGTCAGATGTTTCGTATGTGACACCCAAATGACTAAAGGTACACACATACTGTTGGGTTATATAACTATTTATCATATTAAATCACAAAGCACGCAACGGAAGACAAGATCTATGCAGTTTAATTAATTAACCAAAGTATAGAATATGTACCTTATAATGGAGAGATTGAAAACAAGAACAAGGCAGTCTTAACATCCATTTGCCATATCTCAAAGTCATAGTATGCTGCTATGGCTAATAGAATCCTAATAGCTCTAATGTCCGCAACTGGAGAAAAGGTTTCTTCATAATCAACATCGAAACGTTGAGTATAACCTTTCGCCACGAGACGAGCTTTATAGGTGTGTACATTTTTATCCATGTCAGTCTTCTTCTGGAAGATCCACTTACACCCAACAGTTTGAGCATTTTGTGGAAGATCAACCAAGCTCCAGACTTGATTGTCTTTCATGGATTTCATTTCCACTTTCGTAGCTTCAAGCCATTTGTCAGATTCCGGATCTGATAATGCAGCTTTGAAATTCGGAGGCTCATCGAGATCTCCAACAACGTCTTCTTCTACCATCAGACAAAGTCTTTCGGTAGGACATCTTGTCCTTTCGGACCTACGAAGTAGAATCGCTTCATTATCATCGACTTGAGGTTCATCACTTTGAACATTTTCCCCCCCCAAGTTGATGATTGCTAGTATCTTTAGAAGGTGACACATCTTCCTCTTGAGTCTCATCAAGTTCTACAATCCTCCCACTGTTCTCTTGAACTAACTTCTTTTCAAAGAACTCAGCATGTCGAGCAACACGAACAGTGTTTTCGGCGGGATCATAGAAGTCGTAACCCATCGTTTCCTTAGGGTAGCCGACAAAGATGCACTTAGTAGTCCTGGGTTCAAGTTTGTCAGGCGTATCGCGCTTCACAAGTGCCTCACATCCCCAGACTCTTAAGTAAGACAAATTATGAACATCACCATGCCATAATTCGTACGGTGTCTTGTCAACCTTCTTGGTTGGAACCATATTGAGAATGCGTACAGCAGTCTCTAGAGCATAATCCCAAAACGAAAATGGGAGAGTTGTACGGGTCATCATTGATCTTACCATGTCTAGCAAAGTTCGATTTCTCCTTTCAGACACTCCATTATGCTGAGGAGTGTATGGAGGAGTAAGCTGTTGGACAATGTCACATGCTTTAAGATAATCCTTAAACTCTTGGCTTAAGAATTCACCACCTCGATCCGAATGAAGAATCTTGATGGTTTTACCGAGTTGATTTTCAACTTCATTTTTAAACTCTTTGAATGTTTCAAAGACTTCATGTTTATGTTTAAGCAAGTAAACATAACCATAACGACTGAAATCATCCTTAAAAGTAATGAAGTAGCTAGCTCCTTTTCTTGACACATGTCTAAATGGGCCACAAACATCGGTATGAATGAGTCCAAGAAGATCTTTAGCCCTTTCTGGCGAATGCTTAAAGGGTTTTCGTGTCATCTTGCCGGAAACACATGACTCGCATTTATCAAATGATTTATCATTCAATTTTAAGATCCCTTCACGTTGAAGTCTTTCAATACGGTTTTTGCCAATGTGTGCAAGACGACAGTGCCAAAGATAGATAGAGTCCAAGTCAGTCTTGGCTCTTTTGCTAACATTATACATTGAATTATTTGAAACACAATCACGCATATCAATTTCATAAATACCATTAAAAGCAATAACATCAAAATAATGAACATTATTTTTAGAAACTGAAATATCAATATCATTAAAAACATTAATGAATCTGTTGTCTTTTAACAAAGAAACTGAAATAACACCTCTAGTAATAGAAGGTGCATAATGACAATTGTCTAAAACAATAATTAAACCGGAAGGAAGAACTAAATGAAATTCTCCAATCGCTTCAACAGCTGCTGGTAGACCATTGCCCACTATCAACTGCAAAGCTCCGGGCTTCAGCTTCCTCCTTTTCCTAAGCCCCTGTAATTCATTACAGATATGAGTTCCACAGCTAGTGTCATAAACCCACGATTTACGCTTAGTTAAGGAAAATAATTCAATGGTGAAGATACCTGAAGTACTAGCGCCGCTAGTATTCTTCTTCTTCGAGTTCAACTTGGCAAGATACTTAGGACAGTTCCTCTTCCAGTGCCCGACTTCATTACAATGATGACAGCTCTGGTCTTTAGCCGTTGTATCCCTTTTCGTTAAAGGCATTTCATTGCCCTTGGCGATTGATTGTTTTCTTTTCTAGACTTTTCCCCCTTTGTTTGCAAGAACTTGGGTTGTTGGAAATTTCTTTGGAAGCTGTTTTTCATACTCAATTATCATGGCATGGAGTTCAGTAACGGTATTACCCGTCCCATGTAAACGATAATTGCTCACAAAATTCTCAAAGTCTTTAGAAAGTGACTTGAGAATTATTCCAATCATAAATAGGAGGAGCATAAGCATTATTCAGCTTTTCCAATTCCTCAAAATACATATTCAATTTTAGTATATGAGGCCCAACCGGTGTTCCTTGCTTGTGTTGAAGGTTAAGAATCGCTTTATGCAATTCATACAAATATTGCCTTCCAATTGCGGTATCGGTTGCACTCAACTCATTAGTTGCAGCACCAATTCTAGGAACAACTGATCTCTCCTCATCAAGGACTTCATAGTTATTTAGAACCATTCTCGATCTATGAATGAGATCATTTGAGTTTTGTCCAGAAAGAATTTTCCTTTCAATCTTTTGCCGAAAATTATTGGTGTTTGTGGAGGGATTCATCGCCATCTACAAACAGATTAAGTTCAAAAATCAGTATTTTCGATAATCAATCCTTAAGAAAATAATTACCCAAATGTTTATAGAATAAACAATTAATTTCATCAAGGCTAGGATTCAATTGACATGCAACCATTTCATCAGTTGATCTGCTAGAAATAATTGCACTCAAAAGGTAAGTGACGATCAGTAATTGCATTACAAGTGCAATTCCTAGAAAGTATAGGACCTACGCAAGATACTCGATTCATCAAGTGATCCTTTGTAGTCATGTTTTGTCCCATCTTTTGCCACGGGTCAAGGTCTCACCGCTTAACTCGCTTTAAGTCGTCCAACTAAGAACGTGCAAAATTGACCACCACTGTGTACCAGTGAATGGGTTTTGCCATGCAATCGTCATTTCACCACTGTGTACCAGTGAGTAAAACAACGACCCCATGTGTCCTTGACAAATTGGATGGCAAGTGACTTAAGTTTATTGGGTCATTCAATTTGATATGTGATCAAAAAGTTATGTTTAGAAGATTCATGCATATCTTCTAAACACAATATTTAATAAAATCATTTGTATAGTCTTAGCAACACAAGAGAGCTCGGTAGCTTCATTTGAACGCACAAAGAAGCGCAAGGGCAAAGGTTTGCGATGAACGCAATTAAAAACCCGCCCTTTTAGAAGGCTAGTGCACTCCGGCTTATACCTCTCTTAGAGTTTGTTCAAATGGGTGAGCCGGTGTATCTCAAGGTTGAAGGACTCCAATTTTATTAAAAAATCTCTTATTTCGATATTGCTTAGTCAAGTTTATCTTTTCTCAAAAACAATTTCACATCACAATTTATATCACAATAAATATGCAAAATTATAAACTATAACTATTAAGCATGCAACGAGTTATAGTAGGCCACCTAAACATGTCACTATGGTTTATTCATGTCTAATCCGGCTCCCCCTTCAACGAAGAGGACCACATACATCAAGTTGCCTTGATTGCGTAAGCCTTAAACATATACATCACAAACAATTATCATATAATCACATAGTTTGCTTTCTGGAAATTCCAGTAGCTTCACGACCTGTTTAGACCTGTTTCTGGTCCGATTCAGATTTATCAGAACTACAAATTTTTAGCCCTATGTGTTGAGCATCTACAGTTCAAAGCACGACCTCTAACTCTTTACGGATTAAAAGATATGAATTTTTTAGTAAACTGTCACAAAACAAAAAGTTTATACGAAAAATTCACATTGTCACACAATTAATTATACAATTATCTAGCATAATTAACCCTAATGATCAAGATTTCATATCAATATATCTAAGTAAGAATCATGAATGATTTGCATGAAAAATTCATGATTTTTACTTCTTTTTAACAATTAAAATTAAAGGTACAACACATAAACATGCAATTTATCACACAAACATGTTTAATTAATCAAAACTTGGATTAGGAACCCTAAAAAAAACAATTTTTTTTTTATTTTCTGGAAAATTTCGATCCATATATATATATTTAAAACTTTTTTCATATTTAAATCATGTAATTAAATTACAAAATCAATTTAACAATATATATATATATAATCGAAATTATTTAAATCAAGAACCCTAACCCCCCTTCAAGTTTTGATCTTTTGGTAATCAAAAAACATACATAGTAGGCTCGTAATACCACTGTTGGGTTATATAACTATTTATCATATTAAATCACAAAGCACGCAATGGAAGACAAGATCTATGCAGTTTAATTAATTAACCAAAGTATAGAATATGTACCTTATAATGGAGAGATTGAAAACAAGAACAAGGTTTAAATTAACCTCTCTACGATTACACACTCAACGTTGGAACGTATGTATGCTAGTACTTGATCACGAACCGAACAACCCTTTGTTTCTAGCTATTAATTTCGACCCAAACAAAAACCAAAAACCCCTTTTTTTTCTTGTTGAAGTCGAACGAACCAAGAGGGAGGGAGAGAGAAGAGATTTTTAGGGTTTTAGAAAACCTAATTAATTGTGTGTGAAAAACAATTAACTTAGGCCTCTATTTATAGGATTTAGGAAACTTAATGGCCAAGTCTTAGGGTTTTAAGGCCCTACTCGACCGTCCCCCCCTTTAGAACATTCTAGAGGGACTTCCTAATTGTTTCCTAATTCTAACTCTTCTCCGTTAAGTCCATTAGTTAAGTACCGTTAACTTTTAACTCTTTTAACGAACCTTCGTTAGTTTTTCGTGATCAAATTAATTAATAAATTACATTTAATATATTAATCAATTTATAGTTACATTCACGTTGAGGTGTGACCCCGTAGGCTTAAATACTTTTCGGACATACGTTCATTTTACGTGATCATATTCTAACACATACTTGCCTAACCTAAACATACAAAGCCCCTATCCCACTTAACTCAACATGCCATGAAAACCCATCCACCCGAACTAGTGGTAAAATTTGGTTGCCCTTGGGATAAAAGTGGTGGCCGAATCCCCGTTGGTCTTCTTCAGTAAGCATTATGTGTTCATTATGTGAAAGAAGAGATAATGTTTTGAAAGTAAGACTTGAACCTTGATTGCTTGTACTGAAATTATTGTTTGTTTAATTAATACTCTATATCATTACTATTCTTAATCTCAATGTAAGGTATCTCCCAATAAATATAAACCAGCCACCTAAAATCAAATTATAATTAAGTTAGAACCCTTGGATGAAAAGGAGCCTATCTTCTGTCCGATAGATTAACTTTTATACATTCACACGCTGAATGTCGACATTCCTTAGCCAATTAATTCCACCTTCAATATTCAATTAATCAATTTCAATATAACTATTAATAAATAATAATTTACTATAGAAGAAACTTACGTTCCTGAACTTCAATTCATCCATCTTTGTAAGAAATTTACCTACTTTTTATCAAAACAATATGAAATCTATTAGCCCTAGAAACACTAATCGATCCTATCCATCAATATTTAGAACAAATAACTTAAATCGAATTAAGGGAATTCTTCATATCCTTCAGTATTATATGGTGCTCCATTCTCCTGAAAAATTCATGGTATTTTCTTCTGGCAAACTCAGGTAGGTTTTCTTGAATTTTTCCATCAATCTACACACTATAAGCACACATATGTTCAATAATATTGTCGGTTTCAATTTAATTTTTTTTTTTTGTCGATCATTATTTTCAATTCAAGAGTTTTGTCCCCTTTTTTAATAGATTTTTTGGTCAAAGCTATATATCTTGATTCATTTGATACATATCTTATATGATTTATCAATTGATTTTCTCTATTTTTATTTTATTTATTGTTTATATTGAACATTTATTCTTGGTTAATTTAAGTAATTAGTAATGGGGAAGATTTTTTTTATGTAATATATATTTAGAAAAAATTTGGACTTTTTTTTTTACTTACAAATTCCAGCCGGGTTTTGTTTTCTTGGTTACCTTCTTCTGTTATAAAATTGTAGGTAATTTAGGTAATTAGTAATAACGAAGATTTTTCCAGTGTATTATACATGAAGAAAAAAATATGGACTTCTTTTTGACTTTCAAAGTACAGCCTTTTTTTTAAAATCTTCAAAATTTTTGCAATATATTGGTAATTATTACACCATATTTTATCATCTTATTGATCCCTATATATTTGAACGAATTTGTTAATCGATTCACAACTACTTCCGTTTGCTTTCTTTTATACTAAAATTTTCTTCTCTGCTTCATACTCTCTTTTAACTAATGGCTGACCAAATCATCTATGATAATGTAGCTAATGTTGATGCTACCAAAGAATCCTGGAACATAAGGGTTAAGGTTTTGTTGAGGTGGAAACAGAACTACAAAAACAATCCTAATGTCGTCTCGAGCATAGAAATGATATTGATGGATCAGCAGGTATTTATATTGTCTCTATAATATATTTTTTGATTTATGTTACTGTTGGTCATAGTATTGTTATTTTGTGTTTATATTACTGTTAGTTATATTACTAATCATATTAATAAATTATTGTTTGTGAAATTCATTGTATATATGTTTTCGGTATATTTATATGCTTATTTTTTTATTCATATGTGAATGAATTTTTAGGGTGCTAAGATACAGGCCTCGATAAAAAATAAGCTAATCTCCGATTTTGAAAATGTCATGGAAGAAGGAACAGTAAGAGTCATAAGTGATTTTGCAGTGGGTTCCAATTCTGGAAGCTATATGTTGGTCAATCATCCGTTCAAGATTAACTTTTATAAGACAACAAAGGTCAAAGTTTCGGATGATTTTGCTGAGATCATCAATCCATATGTCTTTCCAAGCTTCGGTGATTTGCTTATGAGAAATCTGGATATGCGTGTTGCTTTTGGTATTTTGTTTATTTTTATCGATTTCAATTTACTCATAATATTGTTTTTATATCATTTAATCATGCGATCTTTGGTGTAGATATCGTTGGTTTGGTAGTTTCTGTTGATCCTATGCATGTCACTCAGGAGGATGGGAGGGAAAAGCAAAAAATGATGCTACGGCTTCAAGACCTAACGTATTTCTCAATTAAACTTTAATTGTATATATGTGTTATATATATATATACATATATATTTGTATGCATATCCATATATTAATTAGCTAATATAATGTGTAGTGGTCAGAAAATTTCATGTGCTTTATGGGACTCTTATGCTGTGAAGATGAACAAATACATATCAGAAAATAATTCTGATTCACCTGTTGTCGTCTTTCTACAGATGGCCAAGTTGAAAGAGTGGGGTGGTATGTCTTACAAACTATTGTCTATATATATAACCTTATATATATGGCTATGCATTTTACTATTAATTCAATCTTAGAATAATTTACTTTATACGGAATTAATTCCATTGCTAATATACAACATTTTGTATTTTCAGGAATGCCTCAGGTCAGTAACTGTTTGTTTGGCACCAGACTACATATCAATGATGTCATCGGTCCTATTGTAAGCTTTCAAGAAAGGTATTTTAATATAGTCCTAAAATTCTTATATTAGTAGTTCACTATAGTCTATAATAGGACGCTAACATCGCTTCCTTTAACATCACCTTAGGTTGAAGGATATGGATATGGATATGGTTGGTAAATCTTCCAACAGGACAACACAGCTTACTGCGACCAATGTTGTGGCAAAATCTGCTGATTACTACCTTCAATACCAAATTGCTACCATTGATGAGATTCCTGACCATAACAAGGTTAGCTAAGCCTTATCTATTCGTCTTAAATGAAGTTTAAACTGTAATAATTAAGAAAGTTTTAGGCTCATATTTTTGGTTTGCACTCCTGTTTGGTTTTAATGTATTTAAGTTTAAATGTGTGTGGATTAGGAAATTGGTTTAACTATCGTTGGAACTATTATCAATATTCAAGTTGAAGAAGGTTGGTATTACTGGGCATGTCGTCCTTGTGGCAAGATTGTTACACGAAATGATGTAGCTGTTGATGGTCATCCTTTTAATTGTGGAAAATGTGGTGATGTTTCAGATGTATTTGGAAAGTAAGTATCATGTATAGCTTCAAGCATGTCATTTATTAAATATACTCATTTCATTAAACGGACATAACTAATTGCATTCATTTGGTATGTTATATATAGGGTGAGAGTCGTCATCCGAGTGCAAGATTCAATTGGCTCATCATCGTTTGTTTTATTTGGTCGTCTTATTCAGAAACTGATCAACCGTAGTGAAGCGTGGCTAATGGATAAGATAGCCAAGGTTTCGTATTATTATTTTTTATATTATAGATATATACTGAATTTTTAGAATCTGTTTAGATATACGTAGTCTAACTGATATTCTGACGTTGTGTAACAAATTAGGATCAAGGCCAACAAATTGTGCCTGAAGAGATCAACACGCTGCTCAACCGAAGGTTTGCATTTAAAATTCAGATCTCAATGTTCAATTTGGAAAATGAGTATCCAAACTACACTGTTCATAAGTGTACCGATGATGAAAGTGTGATTGGAGATGTTTTGAAACACGCCCATGCAAATGAAGAAGAGCGTGTTAATGATCAAGAAAATGCTATTGATGATGGAACTCCAACTAACAAGGTGAAAAAGACAACACAACTTCATGCCACCAGTGTTGTTGCAAAACCCGTTGATTACTACCTTCAATATCAAATTGCTACCATGGATGAGATTCCTGATCATAAGGAGGTTAGCTAAGCCTCATTTATTCGTGTTCAATAAACTTTAAACTGTTATAATTAATAAAGTTTTAGTCTCATATTTTGGGTATGTAGTCTCTTTTAGTTTTAATGTATTTAAGTATTAACTGTGTGTGATTAGGAAATTGGTTTAACTATCATTGGAACTATCATCAAGATTCAAGTTGAGGAAGGCTGGTATTACTGGGCATGTCGTCCTTGTGGCAAGATTGTTACACGAGATGATGGCCATTCTTTTAAATTGTGGAAAATGCGGTGATGTTTTAGATGTATTTGGAAAGTAAGTATCATGTATAGCTTCAAGCATGTTATTGATTAAATATACTCATTTCATTAATTAGATATAACTAATTTCATCAATCGTATATTATATATAGGGTAAGAGTTGTCATCCAAGTGCAAGATTCAACTGGCTCGTCATCGTTTGTTTTATTTGGTCATCTTATTCAGAAACTGATCAACCGTAGCGAAGTGTGGCTAATGGATAAGATAGCCAAGGTTTCGTATTATTATTTTTTATATTATATTTATATACTGAATTTTTAGAATCTGTTTAGATATATCGTAGTCTAACTGATATTCTGACATTGTGCAACAAATTAGGATCAAGGCAAACAAATTGTGCCCGAGGAGATTAACATGCTGCTCAACAGGAGGTTTGTGTTCAAAATTCAGATCTCAATGATCAATTTGGAAAACGAGTATCCAAACTACACTGTTCATAAATGTACCGATGATGGAAGTGTGATTGATGATATTTTCAAACGCGCCTATGCAAATGAAGAAGGGCATGTTAATGATGATGGAACTCCAATTAACAAGGATAGTAAGGTGAATTTGATGTGACATTATTCTTTTTTTTTTGCATGGCTGTAACTATCTTACATTGTAATATGCATGTTTTGGTTTGACAGCTAAAGCATGTTGATATAACTGGTGACAACATGCGGGTCATTGATCTTGATGCTTCCACACCTGCAACAAATGCTGGAAAGCGCCCAATCGTTATGGTTGAAGAATCTGGTGAATATGATTGCTCCTCCTCCAAGGCTATAGCCCCTCTTGAAAGTCTCAAGATACCCAAGATGGAGAAGCTCGATTAGTCAGCTCTATCCATTGCTTTTTTTCCCTGGTTTAATAATCATGTCACAATTAGATGGCATACTATTTTCTATGTTGTTGATGTTTGCTTTTTGGATTGCTAGACAATTCCTATTCGTTTTATGTTTTGTTATTTGAAACTTTATATATCTATAACACGATGATTTTCCGTGTTAATGAATAAAATTTCCTTTTCTAATCAATGTATTTTGTGGATTTCATCATTGTTGCTATATCAGATTTTATATTATATTTAGCACCTGACTTCAAAATGTGTTGCGAAATAGCCTTCGGTGACTTATTTTTGCCTATAACCCAACTGATTTAAAGATATGCTATATCGTTTTTTGAAATTATTTTAGGTTCTGGATTTCTACCCATTATATGTTGCAGTTGCAGATTTAGTGAAACTTGAAGGAAGTGTATCTGGTCTCTTTTAAATTACAATCCTTACTAAAAAGATCACCAGTTTACACCTATTACCCAACCCACCCAAAATACCATCTCTAATAAAGTGCACCCAAGATTGTCAAAATGATTAGCAACCTGACTTTCGTTGGTAAGTAGTTCCTTTTACAATGTTTTAATATGAAAATTCGGTGGCAAATTTATTGTAGCTTGTATGTGGTGAGTTCCTTTTTTCCATCTATCACCATCATTTTTTTCACACATTTTCATGCCACACATATTAATATTTGACAGAAAGATTATTGTTAGGAAACTATACTTAGGAAACTATATAACTTATAACTCTTAATAATAATCAAAACATGTTACACTCACATGCAACTTGGTCATTTACCCCCTCATTGGATTGACCGTCCATTTTACATTATTCATAGTTATTATAGCAAAATCAATTAATGTCAAATAATTGTTTTAACAAATCTTAAATTAAATGATTATATATTTTGTTTTCCATCTATATTGGAGCCATTCAAAAAAAAAAGTATGCTATACTTGGAAACAAATCTGCTATATATTTCTTATATCTGCTAGCTATTCAATAAATCTTTTTCTTAAAGCACGTATATGTTCCCTCTATTTTCTAAATTTTCAATATATTCATAATTCGTAATTCCCGCCTTGGGCTATCTTATTAATAGTATGTATTCATTACAGAGATTGTATTTCCTTTCCTACTGTATTAGACAGTATATATATTCGTGTTACGACAGTCACCACACTCTACAAAATTTATTTATATGCAGTAGAAAATCTTCATACTTATTATTACTTTTTTTCCATTCTTTTATACCTGTTTTTAATTTTTAAAGTCAGTGTTTTGCTTTAAATAACATAGTTTCTTAATTTTCAGGTCTGTTGTTCCATATAATAAGGTCCTTATGAGCGAATACCAAGCACACATGAATCTAGAGTAGTGTAACCAACTTGAGGCGATCAAGTACCTTTTCAAGTATATTAACAAAGGACCGGACCGGATCCAGGCCGCATTTGTTCAACCCGGAAAGGAAAAAGGTAAGAAGAAAAATTGGTGAGTATTACAACTGTCGATATCTTTCGGCATGTGAGGCTGCATGGAGGCTTTTTGGGTATGAAATTCATTATAGAACACCTTCTGTTGAAGTATTGTCATTTCATCTCGAGAACGAACAACCGGTTGTATATCGAGCAAATCAAAAACTTGGTAAAGTTGTATCCAAACCTACTGTTGCCACTTCTCAGTTTTTGCAATGGATGGAATGTAATAAGCATGATGAGGTAGCAAGAAGTCTAACTTATGTCAAATTCCCGATGAAATTTGCGTGGATCAAGTCTGATTGAGTTTGGTCAAAAAGAATAAGTTCACCGCCGGCCCTTAGTAGACTAAATTACGTATCTCCCAAATCTGGTCAACTATATTACCTATGAATTTTGCTGAACAAAGTGAAGAGTCCTACGTGTTTTGAGGATATTAGGAGGGTTAATGGTGTCGTACAAGAGACTTACAAAGATGCCTGCTATGCTCTTGGGCTATTAGATGACGATAGAGAGTATATTGCTTCAATCAAGGAAACGCATCAATGGGCGACTGCTTCTTTCTGTAGGTCACTATTTGTCATGTTGGTGACATCAAATACTTTGTGCAGACCTGATCATGTCTTCAAAGAAGCATATCAATATCTTTCGGACGATGTCGTTCACGTTCGGCAACAAGAAATGGGAGTTACAGGTAAATCTATGTTTATGAGTTTATTTCCTATGTATCTATAATCTGTATATATAGCACATAATGATTATCTAGACTGAAGCTTAAAGCGGAGCACTTTTAGCGATTTATTCTATCTTTTTATTTACAGGACTAAAGCTTAAACCGGAGGCAATTTTCAATCTCATGTTGGCATACATAGAGAAATTGTTATTGTCTTCGGGAATGAGTTTGAACAATATACCGAACATGCCACTTCCTGATCACACATATATATCCGAGTCATGCAATATGTTAATCCAAGACGAGCTCAATTATGATCCACCTACTATTGAAGTTGAGCACAGAGAGTTGTATGGCAATTTAACAGAAGAACAAACACATGTTTATGACACCATTATGAATGCTGTTACCAAGGGACAAGGTGGTGTTTTTTTCCTATATGGTTATGGAGGTACCGGAAAAATGTATGTTTAGAAGACGTTGTCAGCTGCTATTAGATCAAGAGGTGAAATAGTGATCAATGTTGCTTCAAGTGGAATTGCTGCACTTTTACTTCCTGGAGGGAGGACTGCTCATTCGAGGTTTGGAATTCCAATTAACTTGAATGAAGATTCTTTTTGTTATGTGAAGCTAGACAGCGACCTTGCTGCCCTGTTAAATAAAGCAAGACTTATCATTTGGGATGAAGCTCCAATGATGCATCGTCATTGTTTTGAAGCCTTTGATAGGACACTAAGAGACATCATCCAATCGCCATACAGACATAAACCATTTGGAGGTAAGACCGTTGTATTTGGAGGTGATTTTAGACAAATTCTTCCTGTCATACCAAAAGGCAATCGTGTGGATATTGTCAACGCTTCTTTGCATTCATCTAGATTGTGGCGAGAATGTACCGTTTTGCGATTAACCGTTAACATGCGGTTACAGTATGGCTGTCCATCTAACGAAATTGCAGAGACAAAAGCATTTGCTGAATGGATTCTTAAGATTGGTGAAGGAAAAATCGGCGGCAGCAATGATGGTGAAGATATTGTTGAATTTCCAGATGATGTGATAATTCGCTCTGCGGGTGATCATATTCAGTCAATTACATCAGTCGTTTATCCAGCTTTTGAAGATCATCTTAACGATCCAACCTATTTTCAAGATAAAGCCATTTTGGTCCCCACCAATGAAGAAGTTGATGCGATAAATGAATACATGTTAGGATTGATGAAAGAGGAAGGCAAAGTTTACTTAAGTTCAGATTCCTTATGTGAAACAGAGTCTCCGGATGATTTTGAAGAATCCCTTTACACTCCTGATGTTTTGAATGGTTTCAAAGCTTCTGGGATTCCCAACCATAAACTTACACTTAAAGTAGGTGTTCCCGTTATGCTGTTGCGTAACATTGACCAGACAAAAGGACTTTGCAATGGGACAAGGTTGCAAATTGTAAGAATGGCACAACATGTTATCGAAGCCAGAATCATATCCGGTAAACACTTCAATGAGATAACGTATATACCTCGCATGAAGTTGGTTCCGTCTGACAAACGAATTCCTTTCCGGTTTCAAAGAAGACAATTCCCTCTGTCCATTTGTTTTGCCATGACCATAAACAAAAGTCAAGGTCAATCCTTGTCCAATGTAGGATTATACCTCCGTAGACCCGTCTTCACACATGGTCAGCTCTATTTTGCAGTCTCTCGTGTCACAAGTAAACGAGGCTTGAAAGTGTTAGTTTGTGATGAGGGGGGCCATTCTATTAACAAAACAAAAAATGTCGTTTACAACGAGGTCCTACAAAGCTTATAATCTTATTCTTTGTACTGTACTGGAATCCCTTGATAATTTTGGCTATATGATCATTTGTTATTCTTCAATCAATATATTTACTTCAGAATTATTATTTTTTGCACGCATTTGCTGATCTAAATATACGTAATTATTTATATGTGTATATGTTGACCAAATATGTATAAAGTCAGGCATACTCTCTATAGATAAAACCACGAGAAGAACATGGAAAACTCATAAACTTCTTAACTTTTTTAATGACTTTATAGCCTTATTTTGATACTTACACATGGCCTTCAAAAAAAAATGCACAAGTCCCAGCTATGGGTTACCCTGCAACCAGATTACATTATTACTCGAGTAACCGTGGTTTCTTCATATCTACTGAAGCAAATAGGATTTTGATCCTGTAAACAGAAAAAGAAACACTAAGTTGGCTCATGTTTTCTAGTCCAATATTTTATCATACAAACAGTCTAATTTTCCAAATAAATATTTTGACATAAAATGTACTAACTATTCTCATTTCCAGCTTTACAATCCATTATAAAAATTGTATATACCATACAATCAATTCATTATTTCATGTAAATAATCTTGACATAAACTATGATAATAAATTCAAAGAAACATCGAGCTGATATCAATAGTGCCTTAGCTTTATTACATGATCATCTAAAGCGGACTTTAAAACTCATAAACATCAAAAAGTATTGCATACTCATTCCTTATTGTCTCCGTATGCAGGTGGAATATCATTTTACCTGTTTTCATAACTTCAACACCATCTTCTATCGCTTCATACATCACAATCTCATTGTTATTGATAAATCCAAGCCAATCACCAAAGATACCAAAGTCTTCCTTTCCGTTTTTCGTCAATATGTGATTAGTGCACATCTTTAGCTTCATCTTGAATGGTTGTCCTTTGTAACGTATTTTTGCAGCAACGTGACCTTTAATTTTGTGACGCATAATGAAATGCTCCGGTATAACCTATAACATTCAAATAATATAAATAAACAACACCATTTATTAATCTCATACCACTGAAGTATAGATGTTACAATTCATCAACTACATATATTCTCACCACACCCTTTGTGCTTGCAATGTTTGTGATAACAACATCAAACACATCATGGTTACGCCCTATTGCATCAATGTTCTCATCACGTATATACTCAGGCCATGTCTTTGCAATACAATATATGTTGTTTGCACGAGTATGAAATATCTTCCCTCCAAACATATCCTCATCGATATTCCATATTATCATAACATGTCCTTTTTTGAAATCGTAGTCTTTGCACAATATTTCCCATACCTCACCCCACACGGCGAATCCGACATTAACCTCTAATGATTCATCTTTTGAATATGAAATGTCGGTAGGATATTTTGTTCCATTAACAACAAAACACACTTCTTGCAAGGCTTCATTAATATCACTTCTAAAAAAGTCGATTGGCATAGGCTGTCCATCAAAACAAACACATTAATTACTTTGCTAATGTAAAAAAAATATATACTGAAGAATAAATGCGATATTCTTAAGACTTTTACCTGGTGTATAATTGGTAAATCATCACCAACAACACAACATTTTTCAATTCTTAAACCGTTACCCATGACAACGTTAACTTCTTTCCCCGTAAAATCATAACCAGTGACATATAAGCTTTTGCCCGTGGTCTTTATTAAGTGAACTACCATTATCCTTTTTGTAAAATTATCTTTAACAAATTTCCTCCAACCATTTCCATACAACCTCCCGTTGCCTGCACTGTCTTGATTAGCCTTAACTCTCCATTTCCCAGTTGAATTTGTTTCAAGTTCTAATTCTCCGGATACAGGAAACAACTTTTCATCAAAAATCAAAGCAATGGTCTGCATAATGAATATTGAAAAAGATCAAGTGGACAAATGATGAACCAAAAGATCAAGTGGACAAAAAAAAAACATCGGATAGATAAAAACCAAACAACCTTTAAGCCAAGCAAACTTTAGTAACAAAGAGAGTTGTGATCGACTAACGATATATATTTACACAAGTTTCCTAAAAAAATATAATAGAGTAACCAATCATACAAACCTCTAATTTTTTATATAGAACACATTGGTGCATCACACTAATTCATAATCAAGCAAATATTAATAATAATAAAATATAAGAACTAAAAAAAAAACCAACCTGGTACATGAGAAGCCATTGACAAACTTGATCTTTGAGACCTCAAATTATATGGAACAGTGATGACAGATTACAAAGTAATACGTATATGTATATATACAATTTTTAAAAAGATTTGCTCCATTTTTATTATAGTAAATATACGTATATTGTCTAACAAGATAACTTTTGTTAGTTTAGCAAAAAAGATTTTCTTTACATATCTTAATTAGAGTCAAAATGGACAAAAAAAAAAACACTTACACAACTAATACATAATAAGCCTCGAATGAAAAATTATGATCACGAAAAAGAAAACCTATATGAAGAATATATTTTTTATTAATACAACTTACAATATCTCAGACATTATATATTTAACTTCTTAAATTTCTTATATTTGTCACTTTTAATTGTTAAAATAATATTACCATTTATCTAGATATTATCAATCAATTATCAACTATATAAGAATACAAAATGACACAACTTTATATAATAAAGATAAGGGATAAGTATCCTGGAATGTAACAAACTTTGAACGAATATCTATAGTAGGAAATAACTAAAGTTTTGTGTATTGTATGTAAACAACTTTAAAAAATGTTTATTGTATGTAAGAAAACATACGTGACAACCATATAGAGGTGCCACTTGTCTGATTTTAATTGGTTGAATACATTTTCTAACATACAATAAACATTATTTTCGAGTTGTTTACATACAATACACACAACCTTAGTTATTTCCCACTATAGACATTCGTTCAAAGTTTGTTACATTACAAGATACTTATCCCTAAAGATAAACAGTAAACTATATGTCTTAGCATGCATCATAACTTTTGATATTTTTTTTAATGTGTTCTCCCGCGTATTACGCGGGTTCATAATCTAGTAATGTAA
This sequence comes from Erigeron canadensis, assembly GCF_010389155.1. Classification (NCBI taxonomy): domain Eukaryota; kingdom Viridiplantae; phylum Streptophyta; class Magnoliopsida; order Asterales; family Asteraceae; genus Erigeron; species Erigeron canadensis. The sequence goes on along the minus strand of NC_057766.1, from coordinate 22,600,974 downwards.
TGTAATATAATGATTTATAAATATTGAAAGACTAATACGAGTAGCTTTTAATAAAAAATTGTGTACCTATAAATAGTTAAATACTATGGATCTATAAATCCTTCATTTCGTGTCGTGAGATTTTTGTAAAATTTGTGGTCCATTATAATGTTGCTTACCGATTTTCTTTCATTCCGAAATATTTTGTGTTTCTATACTCCCATATCGTCCGCATACTTGCCAAAACTATAGCTTGTATTGCCTTACTCTTTTCCTTGTATTAGACTATTAGGCAAACTCAGTGACACTTTTAGCATATCAACCACGGATACATTGTTGGGGAAATTCGAGATAACAAACAGATAACTGGATATAAACAATCTTTGAAGGCACGTGATCGCTTTCAGATTGAATCAATTTGGCGGTTCACCCAAACTATTCAACCGTATACAATCAAAGATTAAGAATTTTTTGTGTGTATGTATTTGAGAGAAATAACCAGAATAGAAGAAGAAAAAGAATGATCAGAATGTGTTACGGGATTTTGTTTTATCAACAAAAACGGCAGTTATTGCAAGGTTTTGAAATTGTCATTTTTAGTCCCTCAAGTTAGAAAGTTTAATTTTCGGAGGGATTTTTACTATAGCAATTTAATGGAAATAAAAAATTTCCAAGCTCGACCCCAGCCAGGGGCTCTGCCCCTTGGACCCCGCCAGGGGCTGTCGCCCCTTGGACCCCGCTCCCAGGGGCGCTGCCCCCGGACCCCCGTACCTTAGGGGCTTAGCCCCTAAGGTCATAATAAATTCAAATAGGCGTGCACTCCGCACCACCAATCCTATATGATGTATTATTATGACAATACTGATCAAACAAGTTAACCCAATTACACTAAAATATCCAACATACATTATTACTCCCACATCCTAGTCCTACACATGCTTATGTTTAAAGATGGAATAATCTCATTCCGTTAGAATATAAATATATACCCTTTGATGGATACATTAATTTATATATGGCACTCACCAATTATAAGGGGCATTCCTTTTCTTTTCTTTTTTTTTAAAATTTTTTAAGTTATTATTTATAAATAAACTAAATAAAACATACTACTTTTTATTAAATAAATAACACATCACACTAAAAAAATTACATAAAACATAAAATAAAACTAATCACATTCGTCGTCGTCGGTGCTAACATAGTCCCAGAGATCTGCGAATGGATCGCTTGGGGGCTCGAAGTCATGCGGTGTGTTCGCCTAAAGATGGTCAACCAAATCTGTCGTTAGCATGTTGTGGGTTTCACAGTTTTTTACGGCACGCAAATTTTGGATCCGAACTTCCATTGGAGTTTGGTGCCTCCAATAATCCGGATTTAGGCTCGGTTTATGGGCGTTGTAGTCTTGGCATACGGCCTTGTTTTCGTTCTCCAGAATCATGTTATGTAAAATGATACAAGCATAACAAACATCCTGGATAGCTTTTTTGTCCCAATATAGTGTCGGATGTTTTAGAACCTTCCATCGTTTTTTTAAGCACACCAAAAGCCCGCTCAATACCATTTTCTTCCGAATCTTGCTTTTTCTTAAAATGTCTTCTTTTTTCATCAATCGGGTCAGAAAAGGTCTTCACAAATGTAGCGTATTCGGGATAGATGTCGTCGCCCAAATAGTAGCCCTTCTCGTAATGGTTTCCGTTCGCCCAAAACGATGCTGCAAATAAAACATTAATTAAAAACTTAAAATAAACACTTAGAATTAAACATTTAGAATTAAAAACTTAAAATAAACATTTACCACTGAGTGCCAATCGTTTATAATGTCTTTAAGAATCGGCGATACTTCGAGCACATTGATATTGTTGTGAGAACCTTACTGTCCAAAGTACGCATTCCAAATTTATAGATCATTGGATGCTACAGCCTGGAGTATCAATGACGGTCTACCCACATGCCCGCTTGTGTAAGTACCTCGCCACGCCGCCGGACACATCTACCATGGCCAATGCATACAATCGATACTACCAATCATACCGGAAAAACGAAGAACTTGTTCATGGACATTATATATACGCTGCGGATCAATCGGAGTTGGTCTCCGTAGGTATGTTGCTCCATAAATTTCCCATATACCTTTTAATGATAAATGTTAACTATATATATGTATATATAAGTATATATACGTAATATAAATAAATAACTATATGTAAGTATATATACATACTATAAATAAATAACTATATATAAGTATATATTGTAAAAGAGAAAATGGAGTATGTGGCTGTTAGATACCCAAGCTTGGGTATAAAACCCTCACATACCAATATTTATATATATATATATATATATATATATATAAATGTTTGGGCCCCCATGCTTTTCATAGATTAAAAAAACAAGATGTGAGGGGTTTTACACCCAAGTTGGGTATCTAACAGACACATACTCCATACCCTCATTGTAAAAATATCATTACCAACACAAAATTGTAGGCATGATTCCCTTGATGTTTGCTCAGACATCTGCAAATACTCGTCAAGAAAATCACTATTCACGTCGTATGCCAATTGACGAATTGCAATTGTACACTTTTGTACCCCGGCGAACCCTCTTCTCCTAGCACGGTCATATCTCGTCAGAAAATATGGGTACCTAGCCTCCAAATCACCGACAATCCGCTCGAATATATATTTTGACATACAAAACATTTTTCTGAAAAGTCTCGCGTTGTATCGCGGTTCATCGCCAAAGTAGTCATGCATCAAACGCACGTGTGCTTTAATACGATCACGATCAACTGGTACTCTTCAGTGAATGATTAGGGCAGGTTGGTTAGCAATCCACCGCATAACTAGTTTGGCGGCTCGAAGAATCACATTCTGGACACGCTCTTTGTAATCGGCAGACCCATTAGAAGACCCAGATGATTCATCTGAATCCATATGGTGATTTTAGTGGAGAATATGTATATGTATGTAAATTTTGTTGAAAGAAAAAGATGAAGAAAATGAGTAGAAAAAAAAGATAGATAGATGAAATGTATATATGTGTAGAATTATATATAATGTGGATTGTTAACTAAAAAAAATTAAGTTTTTTGTGTTTTCTAGGAAGCCAACGGCCATTTGGCCACAAAATTTCAAATGGTGAGACGCGTTCGAAATTGAAATGGGCACGAGAAATAAGGGGCCGGAACGCCCCTCGGGACCGAGTTCCCGGACGTTTCGCACGAAAAAACATGAAGAAAATGGGCTATTCCGTTCAGTCTTATACATGTTTAAAATCTAGTGAGATCTTGTTCAGATATCTTTACTCTGTAGTCACATGGAAATGGATCTTATTGTATGTCTCCATTATACCAACTTACATATTCTGCACATGTATCTGCAATAAAATTATAAAAAGACTATTGGCTTGAATCCAAATTCAAATAAGAGCTTGCTATATATTCTTAAAATAATGGTTAATACTATGGTAGTTAGACGTATTAAAAAGTGTTATATATAATGGTTGAAGATTATATTAATGTACACGTTTATGTTTATTTATATATATATACAACATATGATAATTACCTGTTAATTATTAAAGGCTATGGTATATATAACTAATTTAAAAGAACATGTTTTACTAAATATAACCCGCAAGACAATGATTAAAACGTACTAAGTTATTTTATAAAACCACTAATAATTTATATTTATATATGATAATTGGCCTTCAAACATCCATTACAAGATATAGAGTCAGGGGGAATCACTAATCAGTGTTATCGTTCCTATTTGCCTTTGCATTTTTGCATGTGTGACGGGTGATATACTACATATAATTTGTATGTGCGATGGGTGATAGGTTGGTATGTCAATGCCATATAACTCTATAAGTGAAATGATAAGTGATCGATCGACGACGATCAAGGACTATTTGTTTGTGGGTCTATCTTTGGGGAGTTTCGGATTTAATTTTTAAATTTTAATACAGTGAAAGCTTCTATCAATAACAATTAGCTAAGATGTTAGAATTTTACATCTCGAAGAACTATTTACATAAGCTTATTGCTCTAAAGATGTTAACTCTGAACTATCATCTAATACAAATAAGGGTGGGTACGGTTCGGTTTAGGTCGACTTTTGACAAAAATCGAAAATCAAATTGTTATAATTCGGTTTTTAAAAACTAAAACATTTGCATTTTGGTTTTTTCGGTTTTGAGTTTTTCAGTTTGAGCTGATTATTAACCACTTGTGGGTTTCGGGCAACTTGAACTAATTAAAAAAGTTTATACCCTGTGATTACACTACAAAAAGAACTCTTCCAAAGAATATTAAGAACAACAACACTAAAACAATGGCAACAAATACATAAATATAATTTGTACAAACTTCAAATATTCTTTCAAAGAAACTTAATATAAAACTATTTATATTTTTTATGCGTTATTTCAATTTGCATATATTAAACTTAATCAATATTGTTGTATAGTTTCACCTAAACATATAAATGATATTATTTTATACAGTGAAAAATGTAAATAAATTACTATAATATATTAACCAAAGTTGAGTTATAAAATGAATATAAAAATAAAGTTAACAATATATGTTTTGGTTCGGTTTGGTTTTATGGTTCGGATTTTTCATATGAAACCAAAACCAAACAATAACATTCTTTTTTTAGAAAATAAATACAAAAAATTATTGGTGTTTTTTTTATTTCAGATTTTTCAATTTTCATGATTTTTTTGGTTCGTCTTTGCTCTTCCCTAAGTACAAACATGAAAATGTGGCTCCAATAATTGTTTTACATTGTTACTTTTTTTGAAAGATGAATTTCGTTTGAAACTCCGTGTCACGATTTGACAGCGGTAGGTGCAACATATGTTGTCTGAACCAGGTACGCGCTAGAGAGTTCTCTTGAAGCAGAATTATCTATTTTAAATACCCGATGAGCAGAAAAATACTAATCCACTAAAAAATACGACGATTAATAACGGACCTTTGTCTCTTACAATAATTAAACATGAGGTTACCAAGCCTAAACCCCTTTATTAGAAACCTACCTTGGCCACTTGGGTTTCAACCTCTATTACTAACTTTCCAAACTTTCCAAAATGAAAGTTTTTAGGGCATTTCCAATGGATGTTTTTACAAAAAATTTTATAAAGTTTTTTAGTATTTGAAAAAGTTGTTGCAATAACTTGATCTCATTGCAATGAAAAACTTTTTATGAATAACTTGAAGTTCTTTAAGTCATTGAAAAAATTTAACACTATCTATTTTCTTTGTTTTGTTATTAAAAATTATTAAAAAGACTTTTTTTTCAGTTTTTTCTACTGGAGCAAAAACATATCAAAAGCTTTTCATACAAAAAACTTAACTATTAAAGATGCTCTTATATTCCGTATTTTGTTGTCTTGGTAAAAAAAGAAAAAGAAAAGGAGCAGTTAAGATAGGGTAGGGTAGGGTCAGTTAGTAGTCACGCGTAATAACTTACTTAACTGTCGCATGGGACCCATCGGTTCGAACCGGCCAACTACTGCTAACAACAACACGACATGGCCCGGGTCTTTAACGTGTCAAATTGAACCTTCTCGATTAAAATATATTAAAGATTTTGTTCTCAACTTAAGCGACAAATATTCATGGACCAGTTGGCCCCCACAATGCTGGCCCCATTTATCCTAACATGTAATTAAGGTTGCATCTCATCCTTTTCTTTATATAACTTTTTGTAAGTTTTTAGGTTTGTATAACATGGAATGTTTCATTTAAGGTTTTTTCGAAGTTATGTATTGTTATTAGACAACTATACGAGCTCAGCTGATTGAGTCATCAAATTTTACACTGCAGATAAAAGTTTGAATTCGACTTCAATTTTAAGATATATATAGGTTTTTAATGGTTCTTTTTAGTTTTAGATGTAGTGGGATTGACATAATAATTAAATCTATTTATTTTTATTCCAATTTTACCCTATATTAATTTAGAAAATATTGTTTCCATTTATCCCTTACATTATGATTTTTCAATTTTCATGATATATATATATATATATATCTATACTACTTATTAAAAAAAATACTCTCATGTTGAGAATTACATAGGGGAAAATATCTAAAATGTTCTTTCATGTAATATTTTTGACTTATCACCTTTAAAATATTTTCTTATACACTAATCCCTTAACATTAATAATTAACTTACACCATTAATCATTTATCTTTTAAAATATTCTCATTAATCTTTTAAATCAATTACTTTTATATGAATTATCTGCACCACTCGACGTCGTCTCCACCACCGACGCCCCCACTACCACACCGTCGCCCCCACGATTACCGCTGCATATGCGCAGGTACAATGCTAGTATATTCTAATATTTTTCGTGCAATGCTTCGTTCGTACACAATTCCAATTAGCTTTGATAATTTAGTATGTTTTTATTTGTTGTGCATTTTCTAATTACTTTAATACGCCTGTAATTAATTATTTGTTGTGCATTTTCTCAATACTTTGATAAGCATATAACACCATACATGAAATTATATGTAGATCTAAAGTCGCACTCGTTACATAACATACGAACACAATAGTAACGTATGACATAATGGTATCTATCTTATACTGAAGCATTTAGTTATATTGAAATTAAAAAAAGAAGGAACAATATCAAAATATAAGATATATGTAGCACACCGTTTATTAAAAAAAAGATCACAATTAATATCATTGTAGAAGTTCAAACTTATACTTATGTTTATGTTTGTGTTGCACATATTACGTAAAAATTAACGAAATACTAAATATACACCATTATATATAATTTAACATTTGATATATCTCTTAACAATTATAGGTTTCAATTTTGCTACAAGTCTCGATCTATACGAAAGGCACTGGTTTTTTCTTTCTTTCGGTTTTCTGATTTGGCTAACATCCTTCGATGACAAGCCGACTGATACTACGTAAACAAATTGTGATGAAACTTCAAATAAGTAAAATAAAAGAGAAACAAAAAGATGAACTAACATGGAATAAAGACTATGTCAAAAGCACGACCAATAACATAAGTGTTAAAATCTAATAATTATTAATTCAAACCTTTATATGATATGAGATCATCGATCAGTTTCATATAATTTTTGTGAGGGTTAGAAGAGACCTACATTAAATAAACATATCTAAAAAGAGTTTTCAATATGAAGGCAAGGTGAGAAAATTGTTCGATGGTCTTTTAATAGAAAAAGGGTGTATCGGTAATTAGACATAATAATTAATGGGGAATTAGTGGGCTTTTAAAAATAAATCCAGATGTCATTTTTAGATTGTTAGGCTTATTTTTAGGTGTATTATTTTAGGTCTCATAATCATTTTTGCTTAACTTTTATCTTTTTATTTTTATTTTTTCGAACGATGTCTTAGTTGGTAAGTGGTTCGAACCTTAACAGTGACATCTAAGTGAGCAGTATGCTAGCGGTTGGAATCCGAATGCACCCCTGACACCCAATGATGCGATAACACAGTCCGCTCTCGTTTGAAGAGGTAAAAACCCGAAGCCATAAGTAATTGAAATTTGATCCATGGTCTCCAAAGCCAACATTTCCTACTCCAGAATCCCCAAAGAGGGTCTCAGGTGGCCACTTGATCTAAGACCAACTTTTATCCATAATTGTCAAACTCATATGAGTCACGAGTCGACTCTTACGAGTCGAGTCAAAACAAGGTGAAAACGAGGCGAATCAATGGGTGACTCGTGTTTGCTCCAGACTCGTAACATGACTCGTGTTTTGTTGTGCGAGTAGGTCTGAGTCATGCTCCGAGTCACGAGTCACAAGTTTTAACTCTTTTTTTTCAAATTATTTTTTGTTAATAAATTAACTCTTTTATTTGCTATTAAATTGATATTATTTTAGTAGTATTTTTTATTTTTAGCTGAATATATCAATAAAATACTATAGTTTATAATAAATACTTATATATAATTATAAAATTATAAACTATTAAATATCCTGACTCTTACGATTCAAGTCACGTTTTAAGTCATGAGTCAAAAAATCAGATTTCGAGTCGAGTAGATAACTATGCTTTTATCTTCATTACTTAAAAATAAGTCTCGCACTCCTTGTAGATAGCTCAACTTCCACTTTTCTAAAGACCTCCTCATTTGTTGATATAATGCCCCATCATGACAAGAATTGCCCCCAAATGAGATAGTCTTACTCTTTTTGGCCTTAAATAGTTGTAGGATAAATAATGTTGTGTTTTAAGTTGGTTTATGTATCATATATTAAATGATAAATCCTTTTAATCAATTCTTTTAATATATCTACTTGTTAACACATGAAATTTATTAATTTTCTTTCCTAATTTTACTCCCTGATTTTGCACATGTCACGATCCTATTAATTAAGAGGATTTTTAGGCTAAACAATTAGGAGGATTGATCATTACCCTATGTTTATATCTACAATAAAGTGCTACAAAATTATATTGATTTTCTATTTTAATTATAAAACACCAATTAAATTTATTTTCTTTTTTTATAAAAAGGATTCATTATTTTTTATTATAAAAAGGATTCACTATAAAATCCTCCTAGAGGGAAGTCTTTCAAAATACATTCTTTTACAAATATAATTTCTCTAATGCTTTTTATCAAAGGTTTGAAAAATATAACTTTTTGACTCTCAATATATCTCTTTAATTTGTAAAAGGCTTTTTGGAATAGTAAGCTTTGGTTAGGTCCCCACTATGAATGTTTTAAGCTCAAAAATCAAATCTAAACTAAGGCGGAACCACATAGAACTTAAGGTAGTCTGGCTATAGGTTCACTAAATTCACGTAATTCAAATTTTTTGAAAAATGAAGTATTTATTATTGATGCTACGGGTCAAATAAATATGGGATGCTGGTCAATGTAACCAAGTTTAAACTTTAATTTGCAGCATTATTCTATCAATAAAACTTTTAAAGATGTATCTATACAACTAAATGATAAATAAAAAACGACTGAAAGTGTCGTAAAATTCTACAAATCTATTATAAATAGCCAAAATTCATTAAAAAAAATTGCTAAAAGTCATAACAATTTAGTCATTATCATTGTTATTGTTACTTTATGTCGATACAAGGCTGGTAGAAAAAAAAAATTATGCTACCAGTCACTTTCGTTTCTAGTTCCACCACTAATCTAAACAAATAATACATGCCTTCTGGTTAAAAGGAAATCTATAGTAATTAAAATCCAATAACTTACCATTCATTGGAAATATCCATTGAATCCTTATCATTCAAAGTTGAAGGTAACTAAATAGAGTCAATTATCCAGTGATCGATTGGTGAAACATTAGGTTTTACACTTTTACCAAGAAGGTGATGGTTTAATCCCTGTTAACTCCATTTGAAAGGGAACCCGTGAGTTTTTAATTTGGACGTTTACTTCGCGCTGAATGTAACGCGATCCAACTAAAACGACCCATTAGTTTGATGTGAATGAACCTAGCTTCACCTTTGGATGATAAAGCTAGGGACATTTTCGACTTGATAGTTGCTCGATCTTATAAAAAATTAAGTAAAGAGATGTGAACTTTGGGCTGATTTTTCTTTATATATACGTAAAGAAAGAAAGAGAGGTAAAGACTGAAACATGATGAAACACGAAAATAACAACCAACAGAAAAAGCTAGTCGGAGAATTAAGTTGATTTGACCATAGACTTTTGATGTTATTCAGATAAGGTTAGTTTTTATTGAATCACTTACCCAAATTGGTTGGGTGGGACACCATGTGATCGTTTTTCCCGTGTAGTTAGTTTTCGACAATTCATACCACCTTCCCCGCCTCCATGTGCCTTTTTTCCACGATTTATGCAACCTTTGCCCCACAAATCACATGTAACTCTTTTTCTTTATTAGCTATATATATAATAACCGTTTGTTTGAATGCTAGTACTAGTTTAACTCAAAGGAACATATGTATATTTGGCTCTTAAAAACTTAAATTTGGATATAAAACTTTTCACATTTTGATAATTTAGTTCATAAAAAAAATATGAGACCTAATCATTAATCCATTATATAATAAATATACTTAAAATTAAGTATCCAATAACCACATGTTCCCTTTTCTTATGTATATATATGTATGCTTACAGGTGATCTGTTCATAGATAGTATCCGTTTTGAGATCTAAGGGGGTATTTGTTATTGCGATTACAAAACAGATTTTACGTTTTAGCAGGTATAGACATTCTTCTCCAAAACTGGATTTTCATAACTCATAATCACTTTTTCATACACACTTTTATAAATTATTTGCATTTTACAAACAAAATAATCAGATAAGCGCTTCAAAACGTAATCTCAAACATACACTAAATGTACTCTACCATTGGATTGACAACCGAACTGATATATTTCAATTACTTCTGTTAAATCAAACTAGTTACTTTCGTATGTTTTTAATAAAGAAACTGATAAAGGTATAGCATATTTTGATTAACTAGAAAGTATAAGAAATTAATGTTCAAATAAGAGGTATAAACTTGTTAAAAAGATTAATCTTATTCTTATGTTGATTTTATATGTACTTAAGATATGATTAGTATATGTGCAGGACTTAAAGGACTGAAGCTGTTTTGTCTTGAAGTTTAAGGACTGAAGCAGATTAGAAGATATAGAGAAGGAATAAAGAAGACAATAGATGAGAGAAGAGGGCCAAGAGTGACAACACTCTATTATAACCTTGTATATATACTTGGTTATGAAGCATTAGGGTTCATAACCCGTTTTCCCGTTTTCTGCTTATCTCTCAATATGCATAATATTGTAACTCTTATTTTTTGAACAATTGAAATTGATTGTAATAGAACACATAACAATTAGTTGTGTGAATCTCACCTAATTAACAGTGGAGATTTGTGTTAATAGTAATTAGATAATCAAATCATCTAAGATTGATTTGATCTAATAATCAATTTGAGATTTGATCTTGAGTGTTGATTGATTAAATTCTGTTTCTGTTCATGGTATCAGAGCGACGTATGATCCTTCGATCACCGTTCTGATTAGATCGGTTTTTTATCGAAGAAAACCTTAATTTTTTAGAAAATTGGGGTTAGGGTTTCTGTGAGGAATTATTGGGCGATTTTGATTAATCTTCATTCTCTGAAGGTTGATTCCCTTAAATCTAGTGTTATTTCTGGTTGGAGAATCAAAACCCTAAAAATTTATTTTTAATTCAATAATAATAATAAATTAAGGTTTCTGGTTTAGATCTGCTTGTCTTCTTCTTCCATTTGTTTAATCGACTAAGTGAATTGATTAACAGGTGGATCTCGTCTTCCGCTGATTCATCCTATTGCACTGTTTGCATTCTTTTTCCTTATCTCTTCTTTAATAAAAGTTTTTTTAAAAATTTTTTCTTGTCTTATTCTAATAAAACCGACTGTGTTAAACTTGACCAACCTCCGTCAGAGGATAGGAATCCTGTCTCTGGCACTGTTTGGGAGCTAAGAGTATTTTCAAATATATATATATATATATATATATATATATATTCGATTTTTGTTATTGTTGTTTATTCTGTTGATTAGGTTAATTGAGATTACTTGTTTGTTTAATAGTTAATTGAGATTAACTGTTACTTGTTTGTTCCTGTTAATTGAGATTAACTACTTTCTGTTTTTTTCTTAAATTGTGTTTGATTAATTGAAACTAATTGATAACATGGATGATGATAACTTGAATGGATATGGATATGTCTAATAATGATTCTGAAGAGAGTGTTACTCAGATTAGTAAATTGGATTTAGGTAGTCCTTTACATTTGCATCCTAATGGCTCTTCTACTCTGTCTATTGTATCTATAAAACTGAAAGGTACTGAAAATTATCAAATCTGGGGTTGTGCTATGTTACTTGCTTTAGAAGCTAAAAATAAAGTAGGTTTTATAGATGGAACTTGTAGAAGATCTAATGTGGATGAAATTCTGGGTAAAGAATGGGATAGATGTAATGCTGTTGTGATGTCTTGGATTTTAAATTCTATTGATGAAGAGTTATACTTAGGACAAATTTTTAGCAGAAAAGTTAGTCTTGTGGAAAGAATTGAAATAAACTTATGATAAGGTAGATGGATTTATAATCTTCAATTTGCATCGTAAGATTAACTCTTTGTGTCAAAATGTTATGTCTCTATCTAATTACTATCATAAACTAAATGCTTTGTGGAAACAATTTGATGCTTTAGTTCACTTATCTAGATGTACTTGTCATGCTGCTCAAGATTTTTCTAAGCATACTCAATTAATGAAACTTATACAATTTTTAATGAGCCTTGATGATATGTATATGAATGTGAGAAGCAATATTTTGACTAAAGATCTCATTCCTGATCTTAAAACTGCTTATTCAATTTTTTCTAGAGATGAATCTCTTAGAGGTTTATCTTCTTTTAATCAAAAATCTCAAACTAGTGTTTTTGTTTCAAAAGTCAGCAATACTAAGAATCTTCCTTTTGCAAATACTTTTTCTAAATATAATAAAGGAAATTCTTCTCAAAGTAATTCTAAAGGGCCTACTGTTGTTGTGTGAACATTGTGGTTTCAATGGACATACAATTGAAAAATATTTTAAGCTAATTGGATATCCTCCTAATTTTGGTAAGAAAAGGAATGAAAAAACCCCCAAACGGATTCCAATATGACAATATCCGAGTAATATCATTGAGTATATATAGACCTATAGATTAGTGCCACGTGACGGTGGGTAAGGTTGAGGTTTAATGATTACTAATATATTACTTGAAAAAACAAAGCAAAAAAACTGTAAAAAAAACAAAACAAAAAAAAAGCTTGTATATCAACCAATAAAATAGTGATGTGAAATACAATATCAACCAATAAAATAGTGTCACGTCCATATGGCACTGTTCATAACGTTCTCCTTTAATGATATAGTAATTTAGCACAACTATGTGTAGTATATTTATGTACATTGTGTTATTACAAGACTTGTATATTATGACAAATATATCAAAATTTATAATATGAATATGACATCTCTTTTTAAAAATACTAAATATCAATGTCTCCCTTCATGCTACAAAGAAACAAAAGAAATAATTCTTTACACGTAAGTGAAACCTAAAAAAGACGTGTATTCAGCTATAAAATAGACAATCGAATGTATAACTTGTCAAACTTGAGTTGCCTCGTGGATCCTTTCACATCCATGAAAAGCCCTAAGGACCTTTTTATAATAAATTTTGAGAATAGTTTTACACTATTAGACATAAGATTAGATATATTTCATATATAATAATGAAATAACAAATGTTTTAAAGCCTAAAGAGTAAAAATTATCTTAAATTACAAATAAAAATAAAATTTCTTCTAGAGAGTTACCAAGTCTTTATATGATACTACTACTGTCGATTATTTATAATCTCTATAATAATCTCTAATAAGAAGAACCGGGTTTCACATTTTAAGCACATTTATCACTTTTCACAATATCTCAAAACTATTTTGAATACCTCTAAGAAAATTTATACTCAGTACTACTTTTAACAATATCACTTTTCCCCCATTAAGACTTTAAACACATTTTTTTTTATCCTCAAATCCCTTTTATATTTAGTCTAATTTTTTTTTTATCTTTTACTACCAAAACTATATCTATATTTATAAAGTTGTGAAAACTAATTATACCAATTTCTTGAAACTATCAATCGTTGTCGCCATCACCGCCAATCGTCACCGCCAACAACACTGCCACCGCCAGCACCACCAATCGTCGTTGTTAATCGACGCCACCGCCGCCTTGGATAATCGTTTGATTAATCCTATTTATTTCTTCTTTTAAATATGGACCCATTATATGGATCAAAAGATATGGATTTCCAATAACAATCGTCGTTGTTAATCGACGCCACCGCCGCCACCACCATCAATCGCCGCCAGCATCACCATCATCACCAATTGCCACTGTCCACCTCCGCCGCCACCACCAATCTCCTTCACCACCAATTGTCTCCGTCACCATCTCCGTCGTCATTACATCGCTACCGCCGCACGCCACCATGCCACCACCTGTCACCACCACCACTGCCACCATTATTATATCGTTGTATTTGCGTGAGTATCCTTTTAGTTATCTTAAGCCGATCGTTGTCACCCTAAATGTTTTGTCTTATAAATGAATTTGAACATGGATGTAATATAAGATAAGATAATAAAAAAAGTTTATAAATCAAAACAACTCCCATACTTATGTGAAAAATAATATAAATAAGGGTTGGAACTTTTGTTGATGACGAATATTGAAAGGAAATGAAAACCAACAATCGATATGTAGATTGTTTCTTTGGTAGTTAACAATGGTTCGCCAATAAGATAATAATATTCCTTTCATGTATCAAAACATATAAATAAAAATAAAAAAGTGAAAAAATCTTTGTTTTATTTTTTTGTTTTTCTTTTCGACGGCAAAAGAGAAAAAAAAAATAATTATAAGAAACTCAAAAATCAGATAAGAAACATATGAAAAGTTGATAGACATAGATTAAGTAAAGTTTTTCTAGTTTATTTGTACATACATATGAAATCTGTATTTCATATTAAGTAGGAAACTTGATAGATATAATTGAACTCAATATAATAAAATATTTCAATAAATATTTTTCTGCCGTTTTAAAAAAAATATAATAAAATATTTAATAAATAAAAAAGACATATGTTAATCACGAAATACATCACATATTATTCAAAGAATATTTGAATCATGTTTCAGTATATTAGTAGATTTTGAAACAAATACTTAAATAAGGAAATCATTATTTTTAAATTATATTAAATTAAAATCTAAATAATAGCTTAACGTTTTCAATTTATTCCGTATTAAAAAAATGTTCATAGAAGACAATATTTGTTATTCTTAGCGCATGTGGCAAAAACTTTTCACAAAATTTAGTTTTTAATTTTGAACAATAAGCTTCTATTGTATTAAAATTGCTTTTTATATGTAACTAGTTTTAACTATATTTAAAAGAAAATACTACAAAATAAAACGCGCTACTTGAAGTATCATGTCAAGAACTTTTAGTTTGGATGAAATTATGCGTTATTCTATCCCATTGGTTATGAATTTCTGAAATGTAATGGTATAATTTTAATGACATAATATTTACTTTTCGATCGATAGCTTTGGCCGGCTTTCTTTCTTATTTGTAGTTTTTAATGTAATGTAATGTAGTGTAATACTTGGTTGTCCCGAAGTTATTGATCAGAACTTTAGTTTTTCCTGCAAATTAAGTGCAAATTTAGGGACGAGTTTAATTGTTGTTGGAATTAAAATTAAAATACCAATCAATATATGTAATGATACAGGTGATGAAACGTAACCAAATTGTATGCCTAGTATATATATATATATATATCCAAGAAACAAGCTTTCAAAATTATTTTAGTTTTTGTGTTGTCGATGACTTTCTTTCGTGCGTCGGCATAGCATGGGACCATCCATGATCTTCGTAGGTCCAAGTGGTAATTTTTTCAATTAGTTTCACTAGTATTGTTGTTGGTCAAAAGAGAATTACATTATTATTAGGAGTGTAAACATGTCGATCGAGAGTGACCAGCCTTTTTATGTTTCTAAGAGTTTAATTAGTTCGGCCTGTTTAAATCTTATGGTAAATCCCGAGCTAGGCTCGTGAGTAATCTTTTATGTCACAAGCTCGACTTGAGGTCACCTCGTCTATAAAGTGATTTGTTTCCCAATCATTATATTATAATTTTGTATATATTGTTCTTTTTTGGGTAAAAGGCTTTATGCCTGGTAATATATTACACCAAGTTTTTTTCCCCTATAAACTATAGGATGTCTTGAAGTAAATATAGGATGTCCGTTACACAGACAATACAACATACGTAGCCAACAAAATCACTATCAACCACTTCAAAATGTAAACAACCAACTAAACTCGATTACACGTTACAAAAATTAAACAAAAAATTCTCTAGTTCCTCCCTTTAATTAATTTCCATTGCTTTGCCAAATTAAAGTCCTAGGTATTTGTAGACATCATTTTCATCACTATAATCACATTGCTTGAATTGGTGTATGAACTTGATTCTCCTACTAGACAAATATTTGTGATTATACCTAAAATAGCTATTTTTTCAATCTATATATAAGTTTTAGGAAGTACAAATAAGGCTCAATTACACCCTTAATTAACGTAAAATAAATTTAAAAATTGTTAAAATCACATGTGACTCATTATATAAATATTTGGGGATAACTTATACATATGTTAGGTACTGGCGTACAACGTACATAGAGAATATTCAAGGGGCATTATTGTGTATTTATAAAATTTAAAGGTCTAATTTGTAATATCATTTAAAAATTTTATGGATGACCGTACTTAATATTGTGTAGAGCTGGTGTACCCATCATTTCCCCTAAATTTTTAGTCAAAAAAGGGAATTTGGTGTATTTAGTTATTCACTCACCTCCATTTTTTTTAACTATTTTTTTTTTTCAATCTCATTATTTTATGTTTATTTAAACTACGATAATATTCTTGTCAAAAGAACATCCACTTTTCAAACTTGCATACTCAATTAAAAGACCACTCTTTTTCTTTGATTACGTACCGGGGAAATTGGTTGATACAAATTGTGAATCCGAAATTAATTAATTTGGGTGATTGCTACTGTAAATTAATACTACGAGTAATATAATTTATTCTTCAAAGATCTAACTTTATAAAGATTAATAAGATACTCGTACTCATTAAGATAGTATGAACCTGAAAGTACATGACGAGTAACCTGAAAATACAATACGTAACCTACAACATCTAAAAAGAGTCTAAACTGATAAATTCCAAAGTCTAAAATACTTAATCCAAATTGAAAAAATAAAACAAAATATTTCGGTGCAATCTGTTTTGACTTAATCTAATTATCAAAATATTAATAAGCAATTTGGGAAATGATAAATCCTCCTAACAAATAGTCTAATTATCCTTCTAACAATTAGATCATGGCATGTGTATAAATATAAGGATGAAATTAAGAGCGAGAATAAGTGGATAACACATATCATGTTTTAAGTTTATTAGAAGAATTGTTAGGCTAATTTTTAGGACTTGTCATTATTTTCTCATTCTTTAATGAGAAATGATTAATCTGCCTAACTAAATAGCCTAAAAATCCCCCTAACCATGAGATTATGACATGTGAAAAAATTAGGTGACAAGATTAAAAAAGAGATTTAATGAATACCACACGTCACTTTCTTATAGTTTTAAAGGGATTTTTATGTGAATTGATATAGAATGAAATTGATGTTTTATTGAATTTGTGATGATAAACATTAAACGGCCCCTATTTATACAATGAGAAATATGTTAATTATAAAAACAAAATTAAAGACATTAATCTTGGCCGATCCTTTTCTTATTATCTGAGAGGAAATCCTTTATCTCGAAAAATGATGATCTTTTCTGATCCTGAAAATACTTTGTAACATTGTAGGCTAATCTGTAAGTCATTTTCCTTCTTTAATACCTTATCTTGAATCTTCTTTCTAGTGATCCTTCGATAGTATTATGTCATCATTCCTCAATATTCTTGGAGGGTTGCTTTAATAAAAGCACAACATTTCAAAGTCAAATTTGATCTAAATCATATTTTGGATATCGCGTCCAAAACACTTTATAAAATTTGTATCCGCCGACATTGATCGACATATCTTTCAAATTTAATTAAGAAAAAAACCATCTCAATATGCATGTATAGGGATGATTAATTATTGTGTTGTATACTGTTTTAAGAGAGCTATATCTAGATTGATGTGGATATCTTCAATTTTGACATTAACTATATATTGTCCATTCCACAAGAAATAATCTCATGTAACTCCTTGAGCATAGTAAGACATATTAAAGACAAGATCTGAAATCAAAAATTATCTCTAAAGAAAAGGTTTTATACCTTTTTCAAGTGTGGCTATTAGTTGAGTTATGCTCTATTAGTTTTCGACTGATATTTATGTTTAGTGATACTTTTCGACTCGAAGTTTGTAGTTTTCATTAAAAGAGTTAAAACAATTTTTTCCAACAAAAAAAAGTAACAACGTTAAGAGATTTAATTTAATTTTATGTAATGACACTATCGTGGAAAAGATTTACTAGTCATGGTATTAATGTATAATCGTTATTTATGATATGTAAATTTGGTATAAACGGTTTAAATAGTTAATATGAACTGAATTTCTTGATATGTGCAGGTTATTTACTCAATTAATAATTTTTTCTTGTTTGTAGCGAATTAACAAAGTGAAAAATCATATTGGACGAAAATAACCAATTTGTTTCTTAATCCCGAAAAATAACGGCCAATCATTGAAATCGAAAAACAACAATTTATTATTATTTATTAGTTATTCAATTAAGAAATTATTCTGTGGGTTGTAAACTCCGACTAAAGAGAATTATTATTACAATACGAATATGATCAAGATGATCCGTAGAATGATTGATCAAGATGAATCAATCAATTATACAAGATGATTCTTATGAAATTGAATTACAGAAAAAATATATATCGAAAGTAATATAGCTACTCTACTTAGGGTTAACCCTAATTCTTTTATATATACTTCCAGCTTTAGATGAAATACTCCAGCCTCCTCCATCTTCTATATCTTCTAGAACTAGTCCCTTAACTTCCAAGAATAACTTACCTGCACGATACTTAACCCTGAAGTAAGAGATAATGACAATATCAACCCAAAGTTTATATTACTTATATATATATATATATATATATATATATTTTTAACACCCTCCCTTAATATAAACTTTGGTAAAAAATTACTTTTGAAACAAGTTAATTAAGTTTAACTTGTTTAACAAATACTCATGTTTTGCAACACACAAGCTCTTTGTAAAAATGTCAGCAGCCTGTTCATTTGAATCAACTTTGATCAGTTTCAATAAATCTGAACAAACCTTTTCTCTAACAATATGTATATCAATTTCTATATGCTTAGTTCTTTCATGTAAAACATGATTTGTAGCTATCAATACTGCAGATTTATTATCACAATATAAACTAACAGGAAGTAATTCTTTCACTTTAAGATCATCAAGAATACTTAAAATCCAAATTATTTCACATGTAACAGTGGCCATTGCCCTAAATTCAGCCTTAGTAGAGGACCTGGACACTGTTTGCTGCTTTTTACTTTTCCATGAAATCAATGTTTCTCCTAAAAAAATACAAAAACCTGTGACAGATCTTCTAGAAGTAATGCATTTACCCCAGTCAGAATCTACATAGGCACTAATGTTAAGAGACTCACCTTTGATTACATGGATACCTTACCTGGAGCCTTTTTCAAGTATCTAAGAATCCTGAAGGCAAGTTTTAGATGAGAAGCTTTTGGTTTGTACATATATTGACTCAAGCAATGAACTGCAAAACTTATATCAGGTGTTGTCAAGGTAAGATAAATCAATTTACCTATAAGCTTTTGATACAAAGTAATATTATCCAAGACTGGATCATCAACAGAATCTCTATCAGTAATTACAAGATTAATATCCATTGGTGTATTCATAGGTTTAGCACCTAATAAACCATATTCAAACAGCAAATTCATACAATACTTCCTTTGAGATAAACAAACACCTTTATCAGTGTCAAGAACTTCAATTCCCAAAAAATATTTCAGTTTTCCTAAATCTTTAATCAAAAACTTTGAATTCAGAAATTGTTTTACCTTGTTTACTTCATTCTCATCATTACCAGTAACAACAATGTCATCTACATATACTAGTAATGCACTAAACAACTTTGAATTACTTTTGATAAATAAGGAATAATCACACTTACTTTGTATAAAACCATACTCAATTAAGGAACTAGTAAGTTTATGGTTTCATTGTCTAGGTGCTTGTTTAAGTCCATTCAATGACTTAACAAGCTTAAAGTCATATAGACCTCCTCTTTTAATTCCCCATACAAAAAAGCATTGTTAATATCAAGTTGAAACAAGGACCAACCATTATTAACAACAATACTAATTAAACATCTTACTGTGACCATCTTAACAACAGGAGAGAAAGTCTCCTCATAATCAATACCTTCTTTTTTGTTATAACCTTTTGCCACAAGTCTGGCTTTAAACCTTTCTACCTCACTTGTTGATTTATACTTTATTTTATATACCCATTTACATCCTATGGGTTCCCTATTAGGAGGAAGATCAGTTATAAACCAAGTTTCATTTCTATGAAGTGCTTCCATTTCTAGGTTCATTGCTTCTATCCATCTAGAATCCTTAGCAGCCTCATTATAAGTAGAAGGTTCTTTTTGTTTATTAGTGTTAGACAGAAAACAATAGACATCAGGTTTTAAATTTGAGTAATTCACAACTCTCTCAATGCCATATTTAACTTTACCATCTAACACATAATCATTCAAAGTTCTTGGCACATTAGATTGCCTATTTGATCTTCTAAGTTGATAAGTGTTGTCCACATTTATAGAATCATTAGGAATCCCAGGATTTCCCAAGATCCCTCCCTCAGCATTATCAACATTTTCCCCACAATTTAACACCTCATTGGTGCTATCATTTGGTGTTGTTGTACCTCCCAAATCTCTGGCAGCATCACCGCTACCAGTATCAATGGCTGCACTGCCATCACCTTTCATATGTTCAAGATTGATGTCATCATTGGGACCAGTGGAACCAACAACCTTATCAACCCTGTTAAAAAACAAGTCATAATTATTAAAATCATTTTTGGTATTCATTACAAAAGGGAAAACATGTTCATAAAATTTTACATCTCTGGAATAAAGAATACTATTATCTTCTAGACTAAACAGTTTGTAACCTTTTTTTGTGTTAGAGTAACCAATTAGAATACACTTTTCAGCATTCTTTGAAAATTTATCTTCATTATTAAGAATAGTTGCATATGATAAACAACCAAAGTTTCTCAAATGAGATAAATTTGGTTCAAAACCAAAAACAAGTTCATATGGTGTTTTTCCTTTAAGCACAGAAGAAGGAGTTATATTAATTAAGTACACTGCAGTCATAATGCATTCAGGCCACATATACAAAGGAATTCCACCTTGAAATAAAAGAGATTTAGCCACAATCAAGAGATGTCTGTGTTTTCTTTCTGCAATTCCATTTTGTTGTAGTGTATAAGTACAAGTTGTCTGATGTATAATACCCTTTGTTCTAAATAAATCAGTTTACCTTGTATTAACAAACTCAGTTCCATTGTCAGACCTAAAAATTTTAATTATTTTACCAAATTGAGTTTTTATAAGATTAATAAAATAATACACATTATCATACACCTCAGTTTTATTTTTTAACAAAAAAACCCAAACAGCCCTTGAATAATCATCAACAACAGTCAAAAAATATTTAAATCCTTCTTTACTAACTTTCTTATAAGGACCCCATACATCAAGATGAACCAAATCACCAACACATAAAGATTTATGATCACTTAATGGAAATGGTTCTCTAGTTTGTTTTGCTTTATGACAAATATCACAAGGATCATTAATCAGATTATCAATTTTTAATTTTTCTTTTAAAACTTTTAAAACAATAGGAGCAGATGTCCTAACCTAGAATGCCACAAATCAGAAGACACATTGCATTTAATGTTACTCACAGAATTATTACAAGTACCTACTTGATTACTTACATTCAGCAAATATAATCCTCCATAAACTCTACCAGTCCCCAGGTTTTTCATTACTCTCAAATCCTGTAGGTAACACATATTTTTTGTAAATCCTATGAACATTTTACTATCTTTATTTGCCTTATGCACAGAGAACAGATTAACACAATAATCAGGAATGTACAATACATCATAAATTGTAATTGTATTTGTAAGTTTTATATCTCTAATCTTTCTAATTAATGCAGAAGTACCATTTGGATGATTCACAGTCAAGTTAAGTGTTGTAATATCAATAGCATTAACTAAGTGTTTATCAGAACAACACATATGTTGATTTACTCCTGAATCATTTATCCAATCATCTTTATTAGGAGTTTTATCATATTGCACATTAGAATTAAAATACACAGAAGACATGAAAGCACCTGCCATATGTGCATGAACACCTGCCTTGGAATCCTGATTATCATTTATCAAGTTCATTAGTTTAGCAATTTGATCATTTGTAAAAGGCAGACCAGAATTATTAGAAGAAGAAGAAGCATAATTATGAGAATTGTTTTCAGCAATCATATAAGTCTTATCACTCCAAGTATTTTTATCATTATATGAATTATGTGAATATCTCCTATTTTGAAAATGATTTTTCTTTTTAATATAGTCTGGATATCCAACAATCTTAAAGCATTTATCAATTGTATGACCTTTCAAACCACATGCAGGATTAGCATAAACAAGGTTCTCATTTCTTATGTACTTCTTTTTTGATTCATCAAATTTAGACACAAAAGCAGAATTAGCAGGTTTCACATGATTGACAGAACTAACACTTCTATGTGATTCTTCCCTAGATAACAAGGCATAAGCAGATTTAACATCAGGTAGAGGATCTTTAGTAAGTATAGTACTTCTAACATGCATGTAAACTTCATCTAATCCCATTAAAAACTGCATTAACCTAATTAAGTCATGATGAGCCTTAAATTCTTTTGCAGCCTTACAAGTACAACCAGGTAATTTTACCATAGCATCAAATTGTTTCCAGAATGTACTCAATTTATGATAATATTCAGACAAAGAAGAACCATTCTGACTTAATGTATTTATCTTATGATGCAAATTAAAAGTAACAGAACCATCCACTTTATCATAGGTTTCTTTTAAATCTTCCCAAACTTCACTAGCAATTTTAGAAAATATCTGTCCCATGTATAATTGTTGACTAATTGATCCTAAAATCCAAGACAAAACCACAGAATTACACCTATCCTATTGTTTAGCCAATACAAGATCATCATTATTTTTATCACAAGAACCATCAATAAAGCCTACTTTATTTTTTGTTTCTAAAGCAAGTATCATAGCACATGACCAAACATTGTAATTATCAGTACCAGTGAATTTGAAAGATAAAATAAAAGCACCACTAGTATCAGTAGGATGAAGATATAAAGGATCACCAAAATCAAGAGCGCTAATAGCAGTAGGCTTAATACCACTACCAAGAGGAGGTTCAGGAGCCATAATCAAACAGATATCAAGCAAACAAATAGCAAATAATACAGATTATCAGCAAGTAACCAAATTACAAAAAACTTAACTAACAAACAAATTTCAACCACTCAATAACAAGAATAAGAAAACTTAAACCAGAATAATATATATATATATAAATTCAGAAAATAATTTCAATCTCTCAAATGTGCCAGGGACAGGATTCCAAGCCTCTCACGGAGACCGGTCAAGTATTAACACAAATGCTTTTGTGAGAATTGAAATAATAAAAAAGATATTATTAAAAAAAATATTAATGAAGATTTAAAGGAAAGAAGATCAACAATACAGTGCTATCGGCTGAAGGTAGAGGAACCCTAATTTTCTTTTTGATTCACTTAGTCAAGAAGAATAATCAGGATCTGAATATGAAGAAACCCTAGATTTCTTCTTGATTCACTTAGTCAAGAAGAAGAAGGATCTGAATTAAGAAGCAGCGGAATCAACAAGATCGTAAACCAGAAAAAAACCCCTAAAAATTAGGGTTTCTTAGATCTAGGGTTTCGAAATCGAAATACGCCCTAAATCCAAAAAACTTTAAACAGAAATCACCGATCAGAGTAACCTGGCTCTGATACCATGAACGAAATCGAAGAACAACAATTTATTATTATTTATTAGTTATTCAAATAAGAAATTATTTTGTCGGTTGTAAACTCCGACTAAAGAGAATTATTAATACAATACGATTATGATCAAGATGATCAGTAGAATGATTGATCAAGATGAATCAATCAAAAATACAAGATGATTCTTATGAAATTGAATTACAGAAAAAATATATATCGAAAGTAATATAGCTACTCTACTTAGGGTTAACCCTAATTCTTCTATATATACTTCCAGCTTTAGATGAAATACTCCAGCCTCCTCCATCTTTTATATCTTCCAGAACTAGTCCCTTAACTTCCAAGAATAACATACCTGCACAATACTTAACCCTGAAGTAAGAGATAATGACAATATCAACCCAAAGTTTATATTACTTTTATATATATATATATATATATATATATATATATTTTAACAATCATCAGGACGAAGCCACGTCTGGTGGTCTGGGGGCTAAATATCGTCAGATGCGCGCATCAGTTCACTCCTTTAATCAAATTTTTACTCACATGAACAACCATTCTAATGGTGAAAAAAAATATGAGAAATATCTTTTGGGGGTGTTTGGTAGGGTGGAATGGAAAGAGTGAAAATGGAATAAGAATCACTTCCCTTGTTTGGTTACACAAGAGAATGGAAATGAAGAGGTAGAAGGGGGAATCATTTCCATTCTCATGATTCCTCCCAAAATGGTGAAGAATCGTGAGAATGAAATCAAATTACCTTTTTTTTTTCTTTTTTTTCTCATGTATTTAATTATTAATTTTAATTATTTATATTATGATATTATAATTAGTTTTTGTTAAAAAAAATTTCATAGTAATTTGTTTATTTTTTATATTTCTCTTATTATGATTCTCTGTTATTACCAAACAATGTAATTATTTTCTTTCCAAATACTCATTCCCTTTCCTATTATTTCCATTCTTTATTACATTTCCATTCTCAATGATTCTCTCCTATCAAACGCCCCTGTAGAAGAAGACATCGTCATCAGATATGGGGATGCCTCTCGGAAAATACCAACTTTTCTAACATCAAAAGTCAAATAAATACGAGTATTTGTTTAGCTACAAACAAAACTAGAAACGTTAATATCAGTATATCACGCATGGACAAAAGTAGGAGGAGGGAAATTGAAGCGGGAAACTATAATGTAATTAGGAAAAGTATATAGCCAATAGGAGGCAGTTGGCCGTTGGTTCGGATAGTGTGGGACCCGACAAAGATTCCTCGGCCCATAGTGAGTCGTTGGTATGTGGACCCAACTCAAAACCACGTATGGTCGACGTGTGTCAGGTCAGGTGGGACCCATCACCATTCAATCCTAATGGACGATGACGATGAGATCTAAGCGGCGCTACAACGGCAGGCAGGTGATGCAAATATTATTCACGACCACGTGTGCATGTGTTGGAATTGGGCCCCATTTTTCTTATTGGTCAAACTTCATTTTCTTTTCTTTATCTTCTTACTCTGTCGGTTATGATTTTATTTATCTTTTTGTTGTTTTTCATTGATAAATAAATAAATGTTTGAAAAATCTAGTGATCCTTTTACGACGAAAAATCTTGACCTGAAATACTTTTTTGACTTTTTTTCAGATGACATATAAGTTGTATAAACTGTTTTAAATGAATATTGCATGATAACAATTATAAAGTTGCATTACTTTTTAAGATATGATTGTTTATATATCTTAGATGCATGTGAAATATAGAAAACTAGGAAAATTTCGGCACCGCGTTACGAGGCATCAACTGTCGTGTTGAAACAATTGTGTTATTTAGTGTATTTGCATTGAATAACAAATATTCTGTCATGAATAAATTTGTTTAAAAGTTTATCACATCAAACATATATTTAATATATTTATTTAAAGACAAAACCACAATAGTTTTCGTTTGCGCGTTGCATAGTTTTAATTAATACGATTACTTTTTATTATTGATGATTTATGTTTCTAAAAACTTCGGCACATAAAATATACAGTTGTTCAAAGACAATATCACAAAAAATTTAATAAAAGTTTTTAATATATTGTTTGAAAATCTGAAAACGATTATGTTTTGTTATTGATGATGTTTCGCTATATATGTTTGTTAAAATCTTTAACATATGAAATGATATTTATTCAAAGGTAATACCACAAAAAAAAGTAGTTTTGATATACTATTTAAGAACCCAAAAGAAAAAAGAAATATTTAAAAAACCAAGAAATAATCTATAAATTTAAATCTGAAAGGGATCCAATGTGGTAAAATTTAAATACTGTTACAAAAAAAAATGTTTTCAATATATTTATTTGAAAACCCGCAAGCAAAAATTTATGAATAAAACCAAGAATTAACTCGTATTAAAAAACTCGAATCGGATACGATTTGACAAAATTTGAATATTTTTTTTTTTTGAAAGGTAGATTTCATTCACAAAAACTCCCATGCGGAATCCCAATATTTATCTCCGTATTTGAAAACTTGCATTCGTTCCTTTCCTTCCATAGGCTCCAACATGCTATCGCTACAATTCCATTAAAGATCTTCCTAGCTCGTTTGCCTAGACCACATGATTGTGGACCTCCAACAGATCTCTAAGGGTATGTTCTTGAGTTTTGTTTTAAAAGGAAAGGAAAAGATTGTAAAGGATTTTAAAAATATTTGGGTTCTTGAGTTTTATTTAAGGGAAGAAGAGAAAAGAAGAGAAAAGATTTGGAAGGAGAATTTTATAGAATTTGTTAAAGATATTTTCCTCCCACTTTTGGGATGATTTGGAAGGAAGGAAACTCCACCCCTTCTCTTCTATTCATCCCTTTTCTTTCCCTTATCCTTTACATATAAACTCGAGAACACAGGCTAAAGGAGAATGCAAAAATAGGACAGATCTTGTACCAATCACTAATATAATGCCACACTTTCATGGAAATCTCGCAAGCCTTAAAAATATGCTCAACATATTCTGTTTGTTCCTTGCACAACCCGCACAAAATATTTCCAAAACAGCAGTTGCGATCCTTCAAAGCGAGCATGGTAGGAATTCTAGTTAACTCTGTCCTCTATACGAAGATATTAACTTTCCTCGGGATCCATTTAATCCACTTCACTCAAAAGCAAAAACTTCACATCTTTAACCGAGAACCCGTTGCTGTCTCTTCCAACCATTTCCATACATTTGGTCTGTTTAACAGTAAACCAAACCCAACGGAGAACTAAGTTCAGCCCATTCATGTTCCTCCATTTCATGAATGAATAGTAACTCGCCACTTCACAACCTATTCAATTATTATTACAGTATATAATATGCCGTTGGATTTAATACTTGCAAAGTTTGACCTACTAGGCTAGTAAACACATCGAGGTCATGCAATTCAATCTAGATTTACATTCTGGAAAGGAAATAAAAATTTAAAATCATTTCTTAAACTTTATTTAAAAGTAAATTACATAGGACGTATAAACCTATTCTTTTGGTTCTTTAAAGGGCAAAGGTGTAGTCGATATGTTTTTATCGGTTCCTTTATCGACACTACTTTTTAGCAAATTGATTCCCTTACACACTTGACATTACAAGTTTTGCCTTTGTGTTTTAAAAATTTGGTTCCTTTTGTCATAATGGTTCCCTTACACCCTTACAATTTGGCAAATATAGACACTTTTTTGCAGAAATGAGAGGGGACATGCATATGGCCACTTACTATTGGCTAAAAAACTAACCAAAATGTGCCAAATATTGATTTTTGGGCACTACACCCTTATCACTTAAAAAATTTTAAAATCTTTGACATTTCTCACGTAATGGAAGTTAAAATAACAATGCAATTAGGTTGTTAATTGGTCTTTTTTCAAGCAAGCCTTATTCCTTTTTAATTGTTAAAGTGTAGTGCTTTTGGACGACCTACACACCTACTTTATGGACTTTGACTCCTCATACGCTCATTGCTAACGGATTTTGTTCGGTAGAATAAGGAGTGATTGTAGGGTACTTTAATTTGTTAAGAAAATTATGTATATATAATTATTATAACAAATAAAGGAAAAGAACTA
This sequence comes from Erigeron canadensis, assembly GCF_010389155.1. Taxonomy (NCBI): domain Eukaryota; kingdom Viridiplantae; phylum Streptophyta; class Magnoliopsida; order Asterales; family Asteraceae; genus Erigeron; species Erigeron canadensis. The sequence goes on along the minus strand of NC_057766.1, from coordinate 22,573,054 downwards.
CTCACTATCGCCTTTCATGAGTTTTAGGCTCTAATATATGCGTCAAAGGTGTGTTGGGAGATTAAAATGTAGACGTCTTACCTCTATCTAGGTAGAATGACTATTTCCATGTTCTACCTAAAAGACAGAAAAAGACCCCCGGTCTTTGCATGGAATGAGGATCGAACTTTTGACTTTTGTTTCCAGAGAACTGGGTTTAACACATGTTTAATTAATTAAACTTTTTATTTAAAAAAGGAAGATGATATATCCCTTAAACCATCTTTCTAAAACTCCTTCTAACAATATGATCATGACACTCAGTAGAATCAAAAGATGAGATTACATTTATTATGTTTTAAGATTTTTAAAAAGATTATCAAACTATTTAATAGGAGTATCTATCATTTTACCTAAATAATATATCAACTTTTTTTTCAAAGCAAGCTCCACCAAATTTTTAAAAGTGAAGGCCTGCTAATACGGGGTAATGTGTTGTCTGTATCCTCGTTATTAAGTAGAAGCCCAAGGAAAACACCATAAGACTCCTCCATGGTTTAACTGGGTCGAATCCGTACCTCTTAGCTAAAACTTAAGTGTTTCATCAGTTGATGTTGGAGATATATATATCAGAATACTAACAAAAAAGGATATCAATTCAATCCCTAAAGGCCTGAACAACATTCACATTGAATCAATTCGTTAATTCACTGTAAAATATTCAATGGGATACAATAAGACATTAGAGAATTTCCTGTATAATTATGTTTAAGAGAGAACTAGAGAGAAGCAAGAAAAGATTATGACTAGCTAGAATGAAATCAACGGGATATATAACGTTTGGCCCATGCATTAACTCTATTTCTATACATGTCATAATTACAAGGTTTTCTAATTGCCACTTTCTCAAGCCCGACACTAGCCAGGGGATGCCGTCTATTGGACCTCGCTCTCAAGGGCACTATCCCCAAACGCCTGTCCCTTAGGGGCTAATAAATACATAATATAAGTGTGTACTAAAACATCATCAGGCTCATATGATGTATTATTACGACTTAATTGGTCAAACAAGTTAATTCAATTACACTAAATTACCTAACTATTCATACATGGATATTGAAATAACATATAATTAAATAAGTTAGAGATGGAGAGAGATCTAAGTTTTCAAATACATATGATGACGAGGGAGGAACAGAATCTGTAAACTTCATGTTGCCATAATCTATCTAATCTAAATGTGAAAATAGTTTGGTGAAGTAAAGCATAATAATTATTCCTAATTTATATTACTTTCCGAAAGTTCAATTCGAAAACAGCAAAACTTTCAACTGAAGCTACGTAGCAATCATCCTTCTTTGTCTTTTTTCTCATAATCTACTAGTAGATAATCTTAAATATCATTAACCTTTCAAACCAAACATATTTCTGTTAAATGTCTATTTTATGCTTAATTTGTTATGTAACACCATTTCGTTATTTTATTCACTTCCAATCTTTATATTATCCGACCAAACAAACAAGAGTTAATTTGTTTATATCGTTGTCTCAGTTGTGTAGGTTTTTCTTTTTAGCAATTTATGTATGTCTTTTAGAGGATTTGGTGAGATACTTATCGTCTACTATGATTGTAACCACCTTTGATATGCATTTTATACAAGAGCATATGAGGTGACTAGAGGATTAAGAGTTTCTTGACACCGGTTCAAGATGATGTCTCGTTCTAGTTATTTTTATTCTATCCGTCCAAAATAATTTACTTGAAGAGAAATATAAAGTTTTAGAAGATTCTTAATTAATTATTAGATCGTGTAATAGGAACATGATCGACAATATTATCCTTGCTATTTTGCAGACTTAAGAATCAACTTTTTATGAAAAAGTGTATAAAAAGATAAAAATGGTAAAATTGATATGCTAATATTTTGAAAAGTAGACACTTATTTTCTATAAAACTAAAATAATGAAAGGAGAAAAACTTATTTAGTAACAAATGAAGTTATTTATACAAAACGACTTTATTAATGAGGTGTCGAAAATTTTAGGAACACCAGAAGTTCGAGCTAATCTGCTATAAAGACCACGACATACTAATTTTACGACAAAGATTAGAAATGTAAATAAAATGAAATTGATTCAATGTTTTTAGTTATGTCTTCACTTGACATTAATTAATAAATTACTTTATCAATCTTTTATCCCTTCAAATATCCTCATTGGCTTTTTAAATCAATTACCTTTATATCAAATTATTTACATCACACCGTTGCCGTCATGACCACCGTCGTATTGCGCGAGTAGGTGCTAACCTGGTTAAGGTATCAATGGGTACCAAATGGTACATGGAATCAGCGGGTTCATATCCAATTACCCTTCAATATGTTAATTAGTTGAAATATATGTGTATTAATAAACGTATTATGAGCTCTGATTGCTCTCCTATTCAACCATTGGCATCTATAGACGTATACTTTAAGTATTTGGACACATCTCACGTATACGTTATGCAACATTCAGATCAAATACCTAGTGTGGTTTTTACATGAGTGAATTCTAACTTTGGGCCATAATGACTAAACATTTCACTAATTTAGTGCTTGCTTTCTAACCAAGGGTATTCCATATGAAACTTGTTGCCCAATATCCATACCACAACAACTTGATACAGCGGCAACGAGGCACATATTGATTGGAAAATGCCTGTGAATTGTGAGGAGACTTTCTTGAAACAAACAATTTTATTGACATTGGTTGAAAAGATATCAACAAAGAAAAATGTGTATCTCTAATACATTATAAAATATCATTTATGTTAAAATTTTCTTCGAACTTTTCAACTCAGTTTTTGAAAACCCTATAATGCCTCTATTATTTGTTCATTAATTTAAATATATTTACCTAAAATAACTATGATACTTTTAAAGAAAATCTCAGCCACTCATTTTCATCTCTCTCCTCAAAATCTCAAACACTCATTTTTTTTTTCTTTTTTTCATAAATCATTTTATTCTTCTAATTCATTTAAAAAATTTTATCTCAAAAACCATACATCGATAAATTATAAAAATTATATGATTGTTCTTAAAGTTTCATGCTGTTTCATTAGAGAGGTCATTCGATATACTTTTGTCGAATTTTTAAATCTGAGGGTGGAGCCCGTACGGCCAAAGCATTTGACTATCACACTCTATGACCTATCACCTCTTATGACTTATCACACTTTATGAGCTATCACCCCAACCATCTAATCGGCGCAATGCGCGGATACATTCTCTCGTACTTATATAAAGAGAAGAGGGTTTTGAAGCTTGGTTTGACGATTGGTATACTTGCTAAGACCGGGTTGAGGATTGGTATACTTGCTAAGACCTGTTAAGCAATAAATTTATTATGCAATATTTTTTTCCAAATAATTGTTTTTGACAATCTACAAATTTGCTTATTTTATATTGTTTAACTAATTAACAAGTAGTTAAGAACAAAATGTAATAATAATAGACAACAAAAGTAAAAAAAAAAAACTGAGAACACAATATATGAAAATCTAATCATATATATTATTGATTAAACAGTGAATACATGATCGATCGTACAACTTGACTTGTAAACATGTAAATGAAAATTACAATTGTTAAGTTTAGACACAATACAAACTTTAACAATGTTTATAACAAAATGTAAAATGAAAGACTAACTTTATGTGATGAACACTTGGCGGATAAACACACCAATTGTGAGAAGTTATGTTCCCTTATATAGGGAAATATATAGGGTTGTTGATATTTCATTGGTTAGAAATACTTGGCGGACAAACACAACCGAGAACTGAATGTTGATGTGATGGTGGTTTTCGATATTCCATTTGTTAGAAGTACTTGTAACAAACACCCTTTGTCTGCTTTACTATATCGGATATGAAAGAGAACACATCCTTTTTCTTCTATCTGTTACTTTGCCTTTCATGGATAAAAACAGTTGTATCAACCACCAGCCATGTGACTCTTATGTTCTTCTTATTTGAGTTCTTCTCCCCTTGACTAACAATTTGGATAAAAGTGCATTGCTAGTAGGGGTGTTCAAACGGTCGGGTTTCGGTTTAATAAGGTTAGTCGGTTTGGTTTAATCGGGTCTTAAATAAAATTTTAACCAACTAATACCCAATCCAAAAATGTAAACACCCGATCCAAACCACCCAAAGAACATTCGGTTTAAATGGATTGGGGCCCAATAAATCCGAAAAGGTAAAATGATTCAAAAATTAAACTAACCATATATAACGACTTATCATGGATAGTAAATTAGAACTAAGTTTATAACATATCGTAAGTAAATTAACTACATAATTTAGTGATGATGTTGTCTTTATGATATCATACTACAATTATTCTAGAATACTTGCATTTTGTATAAACAGAAGTCAAATTAAGAGTGTAATTGACTACGCGATATAACCAAGTTTCATCAAATTTAACTTATTGGGTTTCAGTTTGGACCCCAAATTTTATTTTTTGTACCCAGAACCAATCCAATACCCGATAACTTTATTCGGTTATAACCAATTAACCAACCAAATCCAAACAACCCAAACCCAATTAACCCAAATCCAGTTGGATTGGGCGATTTTTCGGGTGAAACCAAATAATGAACATCCCTAATTGCTGGCGAAGAGTTACTCGACTCGTTGATGAGCCCACATCAGCGACCAAGTCTGGTTAGCGAATCCTTGACTCAACAGTTTTAGTTTTCTAAAGTTGATCATTTAAGTGTCACGCTCAAACCACCAAATATAAGTATTAAATGAGTCTTTTTATGTTTGAAAAGTAAAAGATGTTTACTGAATTTGTTAAGACACGATTTGTCAGCACTATTTGAAGCCACACATCTCATTGATTAGAGGTTTTCTATCATGAAAGTTATACCACAAATGAGAATACATAACAATTGATATCAAAAAGAACGGTGTCTTGTTGGGGCAATTAAGAACCACACTACTACAAAAAGGGGCTTTTTACACAGTTAAAAATAGCTTTTTTTACACAGTTTTACTTCTGTGGAAAAGAGTTATGTAACTGATTATAAGTTTTTCACCCGTGTAAGAAAGTAGACTCCTTTACACAGTTTTGTTGACAACTGTGTAAATAAACACCATTCTAAAATTAAAAAAAAAATGCCCAACCATTTTTCATATTTATAAATATCAATACATTAATTCATGAAAATAAAATTAATACAAATAAATACATATAATAAATTTAATATAACAACCTAATAATAATTATCAAGTGATCAATAAACAACACTTTATAAAATAAAATCATATCCTATATAATCATTTTACGAAGGATCAAACTAATTCATCTATTTACAAAACCAATAGCTATTATCACTAATAAAAACCATGTAATCTATCTTGCAAGTTGATAAGTCTCTTTTGTTTCTTGAAGTCTTTACTAGCCATCTATACAAAATAAAAATAAAAATAGTAAGTAACAAATTTCAATATATCACAAAAAAGCTAAAAGAAATACAATTTTCTTACCTCACATTTTGCAATTGAAAGAAAGGATGTGTTATCAAAGTTGTTGTTTTATCAACAATTTCCTTATCTTGAAGCTCAACTAAATGAACATGTTGGATCTACAAATCTTCTTATTGAATCACTTAACATTATCAAGTTAGATCTATAAATATAAAAATTAATAGATGAAAAAATGAAAAACGAAATAAAATAGGAATACAAAATTACAAATACAAGTTAGATCTATATACATATTATAGTTAAAAAAGATGAAAAATGAAAAAGAAAAAAAAACTCATATGAATGTGAAAGTGTTAGGACCAGTTTAAGCTAAACTGGAGCTCTCCAGCGACATCTGGAGAGCATGCGGAATTGTCCGAAATATTAGAAGTCCAGTTGCATTGTACAGGTTTAGCAACTGATGACTTCCTCCAGTTGAGATCAGATGACTAGAATCTGAAGACCTTCCAGTTGAAGTCAAAGACAACAAATGGAAGACAGAGATTGGCAATGGCAGCGAAGCCCAGTTGACAATCTACCAGATCAATCAACTGGAGAATCCTCCAGTGTAAATGCTCTTACAAAGCTTTACACTGATTACGAGTAGGACCTTTTACTCTACATCCTTTTAACCGGGCAATGATATTGTCTTTGGATAAATGTGCAAAGATGTAGAGTGGTTGAATAAAGTAACCTTTTGTCTTACTTTATTTAACACACACAAAGGATTATTTAAACAATACTTTTGTGTGCTGTCAACCATATTTGTACGTCGAAGTTGAGATCCCCATGCTCAATCTTCGACTATAAATAGAGGTCCTTGCACAAGCATTTTCAGCAACTTTGCAAATACATATATTTAGCAATATTGGTGAACTTGTGCAGTGTTCTCTCAATCGCAAAAAGGAACATTTCACAACTCTAAGTGTTTCGATTGTTTAGGAGAATTTCCAAGTTTAGATCAATTGTAATTCATGGGTTGTTAGGATATTTACATTCATGTATTATCTTGGTTCCGCAACAACCTTGTATTTTATTTAAACAATAAATAAGTAAAATACACTTGAAAATTACATATTGTCTCACCAGTTTACATACTTGTCATTTATATTATTGCAATGTATTAATTTACATATTCTGTCACCTTTATACATTAACTCCAGTTAACCTGGTACACGATCAATCTAACTGGTCATATCCAGATTAATTGATCGTGTTGCAAAGTTCACTCACCATCGACATAGAGGTGTCTTCAGCACCCATCTAGTAATAGTTGGGACTTACAAGTGGTATCAGAGCAGGCAGGTTGAATTGTTTCAATTCTATAACCTAGGTCTGCTTCGATGGCTGCTGAAGGTGAGAATGGTTCTGGTCCAAATGAATCTAATCCTAGTATTGCTACTCCTTTAAATACTAACCCTCCACCTCCTCCTCCAACTCCTGGAGTTAACCACGTTCATGTACATTATTCCAACTCTCCTGTTCCCAAATTCGACGGGAATGGCGAGACATTTGGTACATGGAAGGCTAGAATGCTCTTGCATTTTGGTGGGATAGAGAGGTATATGTTGAAAATTCTTAAGGATGGACCATATATACCCATGTCCAGTGGTGTTAGCCCTCTTCTCGACCCTACTGGGAGAAGAGGCACCAGGGAAAAATCTGAGGAACATTGGTCAGATGAGGATCGCAGATTGGTTGATCTTGATACCAAACTAAAAAACATGATTCTTTCTGCTATACCTGAGGAACTAATTCCTACCCTTGTGCTATTTCCAAGTGCAAAATCTATGTGGGATGAATTAGTTCTCCAGTTTGAAGGAGGAAATGACACCATTGTCACTAGAAAGGTTGCTCTTAACAAGAAGTATGAATCCTTCTTTGCTCTTCCCAATGAAAGTTTGACTGGTACTTATACCAGATTTACTGGCCTAATTAATCAACTTAGAGGCTTGGGAGTGGAGAAGGATAAGGATATTCTTCTTGAAAAATTCTGTGATGTTTTGCCATCCAAATGGGCACACATGGTTCTTGTCTTAAGACAAGGAAAGACCTTGCATAGCCATACTCTTGCTTCCCTTTATGGAGCCTTCAGATTCACTGAAGATAACGATACTGCAAGATTACTAGCTGAGCAAGATGCTTTAAACCATGCTCAGAGTTCCAAGGCTGCCAACTTTTCTGGGCAACCTTGTGCTGCTTTAATGTCTACTGAGAATGTCCAGTCACATTCTATGAAGGAAACATTAAACAACTTTCTGAACTCTGGCCTGACCACTAATCTCAGTGATGGTTGTGAGGAAACTGACGATGATGATCTGGTAGCCATGATTGCTAAAACCTTTAATAGGTTTAAGCATAAATCTAATCGATTTAATGGGTCCAATAATGCTTCCAGTTCAATTTCTATGGATAAGGCTAATCTTACCTGCTACAAATGTGGTAAGAAAGGCCATTTCATGAAGGAATGCAGATCTAGTCAGATGAACAACCAAACTGGTCCTATTGTCCCAAATTTTGTTAAAACTGATGATTATAAGGCCAAATACAAGAAACTTAAGGCCCAGATTGCTCTCATGTCACTTGAACAAGATAACGAGAAAGAAAAGAACAAGTGCATGATGGCTCAAACTGAAGGGAAATGGGAACTCTCTGATGATTCATCTGATGATGAAGAAGAGATTAGAGATGTGTGTTTCATGGCATTGGAAAGTCAACAACCAGTGGTGAAAGATGATGTTGTGTCAGGAAGATGGGTTGACATCATTTTAAAGAAGGTAAGGGATTATGATGTCGAAATTGATTCAGAATTGAAACTGGATATTGCTGAATCATTGAATGATGACTTGTTATTTGTTGAAACCATGAGAACTGACTGTGAAAGATACTTAGAAACAGTTTTGGTTGAATTAAACAACATGAAAAGTCCAATAAATGATTTGCAAAGTGTCCAGTTGGCTCTTAAAGAATCAGATTTGAAAAATGAGGCATTGGAAATAGATAACCAAAAACTGAAATTTGATCTTGAAAAGGAACACATGGTTATCAATTCATGGGTACAAGCATCTGGTAAAAATTATGACGCTTTTTCTAAAACCATTGATGCTCAAAAAATTGCCTGGAAATCTGGTGATCTTCAGATGGCAGCTGTTTTACCCAAAATTCACCAATTGCCAGAATCTGTTAGAGTTGAAACTCCTTATGATTCCTCTGACACTGTCAAATCTGAATCCACTAAGACCAACCTTGTTGAGGTCAAAACTGGAGCCAAGAAGGCTAAAGCTCCAGTTAAAAAGGAATCTGGTGACAATCCTTTGTCTCATAAGTCAAATGAGTCCTCAACTCAAAAGACTAAAACCCCCGCTGAGCCCAAGTCCATAGACCAGCAGCCTGATGATAAAAGCATTTTGTTAAAAATGGAGAATCAACTCCAAAATTTGTCAAGGCAGGTACAAAGTTGTACTGCCAGAATTAAAAATTTGGAAGGAGGTGCATCTTCTTCAGTTGAAAAACAAAATGTCAAAACTCCTCCTCAAAAACAAAAGATAAAACAATCTGCTCTGAAAGGAGCAAACATCGAAAAGAAAAAGGAGGTTAATGTTCCACTCAAACCAATTATCTTTACTCCAGAAACTGGAGAGAACCCTCCAGTTTCTTCATCCAGTTCTACACCTAGTCAAGCACCTGGGACTTCACAGAAGAAGTCCAGTGGACCCATCAAGAAAAGATGGGTTCACAAAAACAACTAATCACTTACTTGGGTGTGCAGGGCGATCGAAAGAAGAATATTTGGTATCTGGACAGCGCAGCTGGCCGGACTATGACCGGATGTAAGCCCCTGCTGGAAGAGTTCACTGTCTGCGATGGACCAGCAGTGACATTTGGTAATGATGGAAGTGGGAAAACTGAAGGATATGGTGTTGTTGACAATGGGCAGATCCAGTTCACAAGAGTTGCATTTGTCAATGGTTTGAAATATAACCTGATAAGTGTCAGTCAACTTTGTGATGATGGATATAGGGTACTGTTTGACATTGCTCAAGGCACTGTTTTTTAACAAGGATTGGAAGGTAGTTATGATTGCACCAAGAAAAGGGAATGTGTACATCATGGACATGGATCCGGGCTCCAAAAGAGCATTGTTTCTATGTCAAGGCTGATGAGAACACCAACTGGTTGTGGCATAAACGGCTATCCCATCTTAATTTCAAAAATATCAACAAGTTGTCAAGGAAACAACTGGTTGATGGGATACCTTTGTTCTCCTTTAAAAAGGAGAAGCCATGTCCAGGGTGTGAAATGGGCAAAAAGAAAAGAGCCAGTTTCAAGACCAGGCAAAATTTCAGTATCACTGAACCTCTTCACATGCTTCATATGGATCTCTTTGGTCCAGTGAATGTTCAAACTAAAGCTGGTAAGAGATACACTTTAGTTGTGGTCGATGAATACACCAGATTTTGTTGGGTGGTATTTATCAGATCAAAGAGTGATGCACCTGGTGAAATTATCTCTCTCATCAAGCGAATTGAACTCAAGTATACCAAGAAAGTGTGTCAGTTGCGAAGTGATAATGGTACAGAATTCATGAATAAAGAATTGGAGACATTTTGCACTGACACTGGCGTTTCTCAAAACTTTTCGTCAGCTCGTTCTCCAGAACAAAATGGTGTGGTTGAAAGGAAGAATCGCACATTGATTGAAGCTGCCAGAAGTATGTTATCTGAATCTGGTCTTCCCACCTGTTTTTGGGCTGAAGCTGTGGCAACTGCTTGTCACACCCAAAACCGGTCAGTCTATGTCAAAGACACAGAAAGACTGCCTATGAAGTCCTCAGGAATCGTAAACCAAATATTGGATACTTCCATGTATTTGGTTGTCCAGTTTACATTTTAAACGATTCCAGTCAGTTGGGAAAATTTGATGCAAAAGCTGACGAAGGTGTCTTTGTGGGGTATTCAGATATTAGAAAAGCCTATAGAGTTTATAATTATAGACTCCAAAAGGTACATGAGACAATTCATGTCACATTCGATGAATCAAATGAAGCTATCAACAAAAGACCAACCCTTGATTTATCTTCAGTTGTCCCAGTTGATTTTGGTGTATCTGATCAGGTTCATCAATCAGTTAGTACACCAGAAAATGTTTCCAGACATCAAGTCTTGGAACCAGTTAAGGAAAGAAGAATTTCAGTGACACCTCATTTTATCCTTCTATCAGTTTTAACCTACCTGAAAAATGGTAATTGGATCTGATGTACGTGCCACAACAACATCAGAACCAGTTCAAGCTTCTCCAGTTCTTCAAGATATACCTTTGTTTGAAGAAAATCATGTTAACTCTTCAGTTGACACTGATGATGAAGTTGAAGTAGTTTGGGCTGATCCTCCTCCAGTTGCTGCATCTGTTGGAGATCGTCAGGTGTCTTGCACTGATGTTGTAATATATCAACCTAGTCAATACACTAAATGGACTGCTGCTCATCCCATAGAGCAGATTATTGGCAATCCAGATAGTGGGGTTCGGACTAGAAGAGCCACAAGTGATCAATGCTTGAACGTCACCTTCCTATCACTGATTGAACCGAAGAAGATTGACGAGGCTATGGCAGATCCAAGCTGGGTTGAAGCTATGCAAGAAGAACTCAACCAGTTCGAAAGGAACAATGTTTGGGAGCTTGTTCCTTGTCCTCCAGGGTTAAAGAGAGAACCCATTGGAACGAGGTGGGTCTACCGGAACAAGATGGATGAAGATGGCAACGTTATAAGGAACAAAGCAAGATTGGTTGCCAAGGGTTATTGTCAAGCAGAAGGTGTTGATTTCGATGAAACTTTTGCTCCAGTTGCAAGACTTGAAGCCATCAGAATTTTCTTGGCTTATGCTGCTCACTTGCAATTCAAGGTCTTCCAGATGGATGTAAAAAGTGCGTTCCTGAATGGCACATTGGAAGAAGAAGTGTATGTTACGCAGACTCCAGGCTTCATAAATGAAAAGCATCCACATTGGGTATATAGACTGAACAAAGCTTTGTATGGTCTTCGACAAGCCCCAAGAGCCTGGTATGATACTCTAACTAAACATCTTCTCAAAAATGGTTTTCAAAGAGGTGCAATAGATAATACCTTGTTCATCTTGAAAGAAAAAGGTAATATCTTGTTGGTACAAATTTATGTTGATGATATTATATTCGGGTCAACTGATGATGGAATGTGTAAAAGGTTTTCGAAAATTATGTCTCAAGAATATGAGATGAGTTTAATGGGTGAATTAACATTTTTCTTGGGTTTACAAATCAAACAAACCATGGATGGTATTTTTATTAACCAAGAAAAATATGTCAGAGATTTGTTAAGAAAATACAAATATGATTCTGTCCCATCAAAAACCACACCTATTTCAGCTCCATTAAATTTGGACTCTGACCCAAATGGCAAACCAGTGGACCAAAAAGAATATCGTGGAATGGTTGGTTCACTGATGTATTTAACTGCCAGTCGACCAGATATAATGTTTGCAACATGTTTATGTGCCAGATTTCAAGCAAATCCAAAAGAATCACACTTGCATGCTGTTAAACGCATTTTCAGGTACCTGAAAGGGTGCCCTAGCCTTGGTCTTTGGTATCCCAAAGGCTCAGGGTTAGATCTAATGGGTTATTCAGATTCAGATCATGCAGGTTGTAAGATTGATAGAAAATCCACAACTGGTGGATGTCACTTCCTAGGGGGAAAACTGGTGAGTTGGACCAGTAAGAAGCAGACTTCGGTCTCAATGTCTACTGCTGAGGCAGAATACATTTCTGCGGCCAGTTGCTGTGCCCAGATTCTCTGGATCAAAAACCAGTTGCTTGATTATGGTATGAAATTCACAAGAACCCCAATCTTTTGTGACAACACCAGTGCAATTGCTATATCTCACAACCCAGTGATGCACTCAAAGACAAAGCATATTGATATTAGGTATCACTTCATTCGTGATCATGTTATGAAAGGAGACATTGAAATACACTTCATCCCCACTGATAAACCGTTAGCTGATGTTTTTACAAAACCTCTTGATGAGAAAACTTTTAAACATCTCATCAGTGAACTGGGTATGTTAAATCCTCATTAAACTGGAGAGGCCCTTCAGTTGAGGATGGTGTAGGTGATCCTTGATTGGTTGGAGATTGAACGCCTTGATGTACTCAAAGACTAGTCATTGATCAAATGGATCACTTTTTTTAGGGGAAAAAGACTCAAAATATTTTTCAAAAAAAAATAAAATAAAATTTGTTTTTATTGAAGGAATGCAACTGAAAGTCATCAGTTGAAACTGGCATCTGAAAAATTTCTCCAGTTTGCTAGTTTGGTCTTGTCTCAAAATGGTAGTCAGCCAGATTTCATAACGTTATGTTTTACTTGGTGGATACTTGTGACACGTGATGTTACTTGAGTGCTAACCTCGCACTCACAAACGTCACCTGACATGTCTTACGTGTCAAGACTTTTTGGAGAAATGTACTGCACTTTTTATGGGTATTGATGAAATTAGTGGGTGAGTGGGAATACCAGCCGTCGTAGCATTAAATGCTTGATGGGAGGTATTAAATATTTTTGAACTCTCAAAATTTCGGAAAATCACTTTTTACAAATTATTTCAAACTTTTGGGGACTAAAAATATCTTTTCGTATACTCTCTTTCTTCTTTAAGTCTAAAACCCTAAATCAAATTTCACAAATGGCTCCTAAATCATCTTCTTCTTCATCTCGTTCTCGTGATGTGAATCTACTCACTGCTGAGTACAATCCATCATAAAATGTTACTCGTGCCACTGGTGCTCCCATAAGTTCTAAACTTATAAAATTAAATCCTAATAATCCAATGGCATCACTTCAAGGGCTCCAGGCCGCTGACTCTCTTATAGGGAGAATCCAATCCTTTCTCCGGATTTCTCCCCTCAGCGATGCCTTCTCTTTGAACCCAAACAAGTTGTTTCACGACTACTTGTGCGAGTTCTGGTACACTGCTTCTCTTTCTGAGGACTGCTCATCCATCTCCTTTTCTTTAAAGGATGGGTCAGTCCCGTGTACCATCACCACTGAAACGTTGAGGGAAGCCCTTAACCTCAACTACTGGAGACAAAATGAAAATCCAGTGGTGATCTCCTCCAATATAAATTTCCGCCAGGTCTTCCTTGACATGGGTAATAAGGAGATGGTGGAGGGGGATGTTTTGAAGACCAAGGGGTCCATTACAATGAAAGGGCTTTCACCATCCTGGAAGTTCTTTATGGTCCACTTGGTGGAAAGTTTGGGAGGGAGTTCTGGTGGATTGGACCAGATAAACTCCTTCCAAGCAGAGATGGCTTACTGCCTCTGGAATGGACTAAGGGTGGATTTTGCTGGTATTTTGTTCAGAAGTCTGGTGTTTAAGCTGAAGGGCAATAGGGGTCCTTGTATCCCTTTTTCAAGATTCTTGTCCCTTTGTTTTATTCAGGTTCTGGGCAGAGAAGAGTACAACAACACACAATCCTTGTTCTCTGTGCCAGAACTCTTAAGGAATCTGGACAACCTGGTGTCCACTTCTGATGAAGTCCAGATGTCCCCGAGAATGATCTTTGCATTCTCTAGAACTGATGCACCACAATCTGGTGAGTCAGAAAGGCAACTGGGCGGGCCTTAAAATAATGAGGGACCCACCGGTTCGTCTACTGGAGCGGTAACTATGGCAGAAGCGGGAGTCCAGGCGATTCCTAAAGCAAGAAGATCTTCCAAAAGCAGAAGGAGATCCAGATCTGGACTTGCTGCACCTGACCAGTCACAATCTGTGATTGTGGTCTCTGAAGCCGTTGCCGGTGATACTGCAACTGAGGATAGAGCAGTTGTAGTTGAGGCACCAGTCACCTCTGTCCAGGGAGAAGATGCTTCGGCAACGGATCCTAGAACTGATGATACCATTGAGGCAACTCAAACTGGTCATCAGGAGTCTGAACAACTCAAACTGGTCATCATGAGGGTGAGTTTCAGCTTGAGTCTTCGGACTCATCTGAGACGGAATCTGACCAGGAGATGGCTGATGCAACTGTACTTGATCAGCTCCCTTCTCTCCTTGGTCAACCCCAAGAACCACATGTTTCAGATTCCCCAACAAATGTACAAAGCTTAGATATACCTCCAATATTCGCCTCTCGCCAACTACTTTCTTCTATGGGTGTGCCTAGAAATAGACACATCCTAATACCACCGTCGCCGTTGTTCACACCTGAGCATTCTCAGCATGAACGACACATTGAATCTCTTCCCTTCATTTCTACAACCCTTTCTCTTCTATCAACTGATGCTACTGCAACTGGAGAACCAAATATTGTCATACCTCGTCCAGTTGCACCTGTAGCTTTTTCGGCTGGTCCAGTGACACCTTCCCCTCAGTCACTGGAAAGCCAATTTGTGTCTTTTCAAGCCGATCTCTCGAACCTTCTCGCAAGGGTGGAAGAGATTCAAAAGACACTGGACAAAAACACCAAGTCCCTCTCCAGGTACCAAAAGGATCATATGCAGAATGTCAAAGTGGTTGACCTGGGGATAAACAAGTTCTCAGCTAATGAGGACTTGGTGTTTGGTAAGCTGAACGAGTTAGTGGAATCCTCCAACCAATTGACAACATCTTTATGGGAGGCGTTCGCACTAACTCAATCTGGAGTCACATCTTCGATATCCAACCTGCTGAACAGTACTGTCAGATCATCAGAGGTTGATATTAAGAATCTGGAAAGGCAGGTGCAAGATCTATGTAACAAACCTAGCCTAGATGTGACAGAGCTTGGGAGTCAGTTGGCCTTTTCAGTGGGTCTCAAGATTGAAGAAACTTTGGCTGCCAGTGAGAGATCTTTAATTGAAAAGGTGATGTCTGAGATCACCAAGATTGCAGCGCCCCAGGTCGATCTCACTCCAATTACATCTGAGATTGATCGGTTGAGGTGCAGTCTGGATACACTGGCCAGCAAAGTGTCTGAACATTCAAATGCTATATCTGATCTGACCACTGAAGTTGGCAAAGGAAGGGAGGTTGTTTCTGAAGGTGTTAAGGAAGTCCCTGCAACTGGGCTCTCTCCAGATGATCTCTCAATACTCAAACAGATTTTAAAGAGTCAAGAGCTGACAAGTGGAAATGTTATGACTCAGTCTCAGGAGATCAATCATCTGTGGAGGACAGTTCGCATGATTTGCGGAGTCTTCAAAGAGTGCAAGACAATGCAATCATGGCAGCCTCTAGATCGCTTGCCCTCTAGTCATGCAGATTTTGAAGCCATCAGGCAAGGACTAGATGCTGCCAAGGGGGAAAGTACGTACATGCCCTTCGCACTCTTGTGGAGACTTCAGGAAAAGGGAAGGAGTTAGTGGTGGCTACCAGTACTGAGGCTGGTGATCAGGAGTTTGAGGTGTTTGATGATGTGGTGAAGGGGAGTGTTGATAAGGGAAAGGCCATTGCTGATGAATCTATGGAACCGGCCACCGATGCACCAATGTTGGAAACTGGCAATGTTGATTTATTGCCTCCAGTTACTGAAAGCGAGAGTCAGAAGTTAGCAAGAGTGGGATACCTGGTCAAGGAAAGGAAGAAACAAATGAAGGTGAACCAATTCGAATCAAGAAGAAATCTTCCAACCCCTCTTGTTGATATCACTGATGCTCAACTCCTTGGCTTGACACTTGTTGAATACAAGAAGATCAAAGAAGATCCAAGAATAGTCAATGCACTGAAGGAGATGCTTGAAGTTGAACTGGATAAACACTACCAGGATGATGAGGCTGAACTGGATGCTAAGTGTTTGAATGTGTCGGTGGAGAAGGCCAGAGAGATTAGGTCTGAAGGGATTCTCAAGAGGACTGAGTAGGTAAAGAAGGCGGTCACCAAAGTGATGAATCCACCCAAGTCCAAAGGAAGAAAACAAAAGGCTTTGCCAAGGGATGCAAATCTGAGGACTTGGGTAGAACCATCTGAACCCACAACTGATGATATTCGAGCTGCTACACAAAAGCTGAGCACGAGCAAAATTAAACTGACAAATGAATCTGAAGCTCGCACATATTTGTCAGATGTACAGCGTCGAAGGCACAATAGAGGCAAGATTACTGATGTTAAGGTTTCGATCAAGCCTGGTGCTAAGCATTTTGTTGTTGAGGTACAATACTTTGGTGGACCTAAGAGAACAACTGAGAACCCGGATGTCCATCAGTATGGTCATTCCGAACATGTAGAGATGTTGAGGTTACTGGAAGGAAGGCAGAAGAAGAATAAGGTTGAAAAAGGCTGGGAGTACGTATTGCAAAATCTTATCAAGTTCAAGGAAAACATTGAAGAAAGATTAGGCCTTGATCTTGAGGACACACAGCCAATTTCATCAGTCACAAAAGAAGGAAAACTGGCGAAGGGCCATCTGTTTAAGTTTTCCTTCTAACTATCTGCTTGTATTTTTGTTTACTTTCTTGTAACTTATTTGTAAATTTTGTGTATATACAAGTTGCCAGATTGTAACTCACAAGTAAGATATCTGATAAGATCTACAAACAATTAAAACAAAATCCAAGACATTTGATGATCTATAAAAATGTCTTGGAAACTTAATAGATTTTATCAAACTCAGGTATTTCAAACTTAAACTTGTATAGAAACAAGTTTGAAAATACCTGAAAATATTTCAGGACAATTAGGGGGAATTTGTTAGGACCAGTTTAAGCTAAACTGGAGCTCTCCAGCGACATCTGGAGAGCATGCGGAATTGTCCGAAATATTAGAAGTCCAGTTGCATTGTACAGGTTTAGCAACTGATGACTTCCTCCAGTTGAGATCAGATGACTAGAATCTGAAGACCTTCCAGTTGAAGTCAAAGACAACAAATGGAAGACAGAGATTGGCAATGGCAGCGAAGCCCAGTTGACAATCTACCAGATCAATCAACTGGAGAATCCTCCAGTGTAAATGCTCTTACAAAGCTTTACACTGATTACGAGGAGGACCTTTTACTCTACATCCTTTTAACCGGGCAATGATATTGTCTTTGGATAAATGTGCAAAGATGTAGAGTGGTTGAATAAAGTAACCTTTTGTCTTACTTTATTTAACACACACAAAGGATTATTTAAACAATACTTTTGTGTGTTGTCAACCATATTTGTACGTCGAAGTTGAGATCCCCATGCTCAATCTTCGACTATAAATAGAGGTCCTTGCACAAGCATTTTCAGCAACTTTGCAAATACATATATTTTGCAATATTGGTGAACTTGTGCAGTATTCTCTCAATCGCAAAAAGGAACATTTCACAACTCTAAGTGTTTCGATTGTTTAGGAGAATTTCCAAGTTTAGATCAATTGTAATTCATGGGTTGTTAGGATATTTACATTCATGTATTATCTTGGTTCCCCAACAACCTTGTATTTTATTTAAACAATAAATAAATAAAATACACTTGAAAATTACATATTGCCTCACCAGTTTACATACTTGTCATTTATATTATTGCAATGTATTAATTTACATATTCTGTCACCTTTATACATTAACTCCAGTTAACCTGGTACACGATCAATCTAAACTGGTCATATCCAGATTAATTGATCGTGTTGCAAAGTTCACTCACCATCGACATAGAGGTGTCTTCAGCACCCATCTAGTAATAGTTGGGACTTACAGAAAGTACTAGATCTAGATCTAATTGGAAAGATGGAGAAAATTACTTTTGAAAGAGATAACAATCCTATATGAAGATATAATTGGAAAAATATGAGAAATTATTTAGGAGGGTAGTGTAAAAGCTTTGACAATAAAGAACCAAGAATGTGAAACTAAAGAAAAATAAGAGCAGTTGGGATTTTAAGAGTCTCAACACTTTTGTTATTTGCAATATTACACGGTTTTAAGGTGAACTGTGTAAATAAGTATACCTTTTTACACAGTTGTTTATTTTCCGTATCCAATTTTTTACACAGTTTTTTGAGACAACCGTGTCAAAAATTCCGTGTTTTCTTTATTTTACACAGTTTTATTTCAAACTGTGTAAAATAAACATAGACTAATAACCTTTTTGTAATAGTGACATTACGATACTCCTATATATTCCACCAAGTCTTGTTAAGAATCATTTCAACCACCCTTCTAGTTTTTGAGTGTTGACTCAAAGATTCCACATATTGTAGTAAACCGTTTGGGACCAAACTCGAAATAAAGCTTATACCAAGCCATTTTTGGATTAAAAGCCACACTTTTTTTGCAATCACACACTCCATCATTACATTCATGGTCGCTAGACTCAAAGTCTTCTTGACGCAAAGGACAAAAAAAATATATGTAATGTCCATACCGTTCACAGAAAAATTCAGTCGTGTTGGAAGTTTATCCAGGAGAAGTCGATTTAATTACTTTAACTAGGACAAGTTTGTTCCATCTGGTACGCAACACCGCGCATTTGGGAGAAGGATCCAATCGACGCTCTTTCTAAATAAACGAAAATTTTCTAAATAACGAAATTATCTAGATAGACACCAACTATGCAAGCTAGCTAGCTAGAAAGACATCAAAATTACAACCACCATAATCTAGATAGGCACCAACAAAAAAATCAAAGTTGATAAAACCCGAGACTAAAACTGCTAAAAATCTTAATCTTTGATTTTAATATAAGCTAGTGTCAAGACCTTCCAACTTACCTATATAGTTATTTTCAACTTTAAAGAATAGGGGTGTTAGGTAGGATGGAAATGGTAAAAAAAAGAATGAAAATACTTCAATGGTTTATTGCATCATGGAATGAAATCAAAGAGGTAGAAATGAGAACATTTTCATTCTCATCATTTCTTCTAAAATGGTAATGAATTGAATGATGAAAATGAAATCAAGTTTTTTTTTTCTTTCATGTCTTACCATTTCTATTATTCACTAAATTTTCATTTTCACCATACCAAACAAGATATCTCTTTTGATTCTCCTTACTCAAAATAGTCTTCGTTATGATTTACCTCATGATTTGCTTTCTAGAAAACAAGCCCACATGACTAATTAAATACGTGACTATATTGTGTCAAGATGTTGAAGGAAAGAAGCCACAATTGAATTGATGCGAGTTGTGAAGTTGCATATATATATGCGGATCGATCACTTGGTTATTGAAAGCCATATTAAGTCTTCTCATCAGTGAGACAAATTAATGCTCGGAGTCATGTTTGTTTTCGTTATTGAACCCTATTCTAGACGTCTAATACAACATGTTGGAACTGAACTGTCATTCCATACTGACCTCAAAAGTTTAATAAGCATATGTTATCACCCAAAAACTTGGCACTATCAAAGAAAATAGTTATCTTAAATTTCATGGTATTGTCATATTTACAACGTGTAAAACTATTTATTATTAATCGAAATTAGTTCAAGCCAGGTTAATTAGTTTATGCGTTCGTGAAGGTTTAAAAGCGTCACATTAAACAAATTTCCTAACCAAAGTTTACAAGTTTTTATTCGAAATTCTAAAAGTGAGGAGTTTACAAGCTAGGTTAGTTTATCGGTTCATCATGTTCATTTATTTGCTCGGTCACATCTAAACGAACTAACACAAACAAATCCCTATATGTGTTTGTGTTGGAAATATTGAATAATATTACAAGGAATTCCTTGAACATATTACAATATAATAGATATTTATAAAGAAAATAAAACAATAACATAATGGAAATAGCAAACTGATCAAAGAACACAAATAGTTCCTGCAAAACAAAGAAATATAAAATAGAACAATGAAAGAACCGGGCTTGTGTTTGACACAAATCCCTTATACAGATTTGACGTCTGTTCCCAGGATATACTGGTTTAAAGCAACGTACTAACGTTGATCACTTGCCTCAAAGAAACATGGAACACAAAAATGGGCGTTGTTTCACAGAAGGGAAATTGCAAAGTACGTGGATATATGTGATATTTATTGTGTATCATAAAATCAGAAAGCCAAGAGTTGCTAGGCCAAAAGCCTGTTCTTAAAATGATTCAGAGATTTTTGACCCAGAAACCTGTTTTTTGTACCCCTACGCACGGGTAGGAGTCTGAGTAAACGCAACACAAGTTCTTGACATGGCTTGGAGATTTGCACTTATAAACTAATGAAAACTTAGATTACACACCAAAATGGGATAAGTGTACTTCCTTTCCAACTTATACACCACCATTTTGATATTTGACGTCTCATTCACCTTTAACTGAATTTGTACGCATTTTAATTCGTTGCCTAGCCTTCGCCAGAGGTTATTAAATAAAATAAAAAGCGAACAAAGGTTATTTAAATCGAATATAGAAACAAAAAAAATAAATAAAAATATATGTGAAATTTATAAAATAAATTAATATCTAATTTAACACTAATACTTTATAAAGGTAGATTATAATAAAAAGAAATGTATCTTACAATATAATCGATAAGTTAAATGTTATATATAATTATCAATATAATCTAATTTTCTATTATGTTAATGTAAATTATATCTCATCATATAAAGATAAATGTTTACAAGAATAAATTCAAAAAGATATAAAGTTATAAAGATTGACAATTTTATTATCAATGTCTTTTGATTGTGTTTTTATATTCACTAAATATCTATTATAGTTTGCAAAAAATAAACGGATAATAAGTTAAATAAAGTGATTTATGCATAATATTAGAAGTTAAAGATCATGGGTTATAATCTTGTCTTTTACTTTTTAATTTGTTATTTAAAATTGATAAAAACAAATGCTTACAAACGAACATCACGTTGAAAAATGATGACATGACAAATAAAATGTCACATGAGCACTAAAAAGATATACATCTAAGTGTAAATAAATTAAAAAAGAAACAAAAACTATTATAAAATGACACATAAGCTAAATTGAAATTTTATATCATTTTTTTCCAATCATTCAGTTAGTATACGACATTGGGAAAACCTCATTGTATAATGGTGAAACATTGCACGTACACTAGACAACAAGATATTGAACATGAACCGTTACAATTATTCAAAGAGAAAAAAAAAAACCTAAGATTTTGCCATCCTTAAGGATCGAATTTATAACATAATATTAAACGAATTTAAATAAACGTGAATATAATATTTTGTATTTATTTATTGCTAAAATTTGATGATTAAAATTAATATAAATTACTCAATTAAATTGAAATATAATTTAATAAAAAATTAAATGAGAAATAAATAAAAAATAATTGACATGTAAGGAAAAAAAAATGAATTGTCAAAAAGAAAGAATGGTCACATAGGATTTCTGTATGGTCCTTTATGACTACGTTGGATAATAAACGGATACTGCTTCAACATAGTCATTATCTTCAACCTGAACCACATGGATTGATTCTTTTTTATGCCTGCCATATTGATCTCTTCGACGAAGTCTATATATGTATCGAGCATCACAAATCAAGTGTTAAATGTTGGTTGATTAGTCTCTTCTTATATTGACAAATATAAGTATATAGGGCCTACTTTGGACAAAAGCACGTTGTAGATGGAGATCAACTTAGTTTTGTGTTCTTAAACATACATCAGGCCAATCCTTGTTATTGCTTATCTTGATCAATTTAGCTTCTTGTCAAGTTACATTATGATGAACCTTCTTATCAAAGTCCATTATCATGGATAATATCGTTAGCTCAGTAAAAATCATGAGAAGATAATTTGAGTACCAAAATATCTCACTTTTATAAATATATGAAGTATTTTCGAGTTTTCACAAATATAACAAACAAAATCACAAGTATTATGTTGCGAGGTTTGCGTTATTTAAAATCATACTAGTACTAATACCTAATACGATGTACAGATTTATATTATATATACATTGTATGCAATGAGTTTATACAATACCTAGCTATGCTTAGGGACAGAGCTAATTTGGAGAAAATGTGTCCTAACTATTTTTATATTGGTACAATGTAATATTTTTCAAATTTTAACGGTATACTTGGAACTTTGTCTATAAAAAAAAGTAAAGATAATAAATTCATACATAACATAATTCTAACGTTAATTTGCTTTCCCGGGATAAATATTTTTGTTACGTCTCTCTTTATTATACTCCTAAATAATCTTTCAATAAGCATGTACCATAGATTAATTCTTTAACATACACTCCAAATAACAAGTGACTCACTGTTAGTAATTATGGCTTTAAAAACAACATATTTCATTAATTTGACAACAATATAATATGAATATATATGTAACATAAGATCAAATAAAACAAAAGTATGTAAATTAAAACAATCAGAATAATGGATACATATGTATTATGTGAATAATATAGGTAAAAACAAATATGAAATGAAAAATACACTTTTTGTTTATTACGAAAGTTGAAGGGAAGAAAACCAACAATCAATATGAGATTATTTCTTTGGTAGTCCACAACTCCACATTATGTTTCAAACAACGTCAATCAGATGCTATTCTTATCAAGTATCAAAACCTAAAAAAGCTAAAACTAAGGTTCTTATTTGTTAAGTTGAAGTTTAAGGTAAAGAAGTTTTTATTTATTGTTTTTGTTTCGCAGCAAAAGAGAAAAATAAGAAATTTAGGAATTAGGTAGGTAACATATCTATATTATATTATACTAGCATGGTACCCGCGCGTTGCAGCGGATACCATTGACAATGCGTTCGATGTCGTGATTACCAAAAACAGTATCAGTGAACAATTAATTAAGCGAGATACTACGATGATATCATAGCTTCAATATCAACCAACAGTAACAAAAAATACACGTATTAACAATATAAGTGGATATTCAATTGAAGTGAAATTGTGAAAATAGTTTAAATAGGAATGCATTTTAATTGAAATAAAGGAAGGGCATTCTTGTACATTCGCATGTTTACATTTCAATCTTTGATGAGAGAGAATGCTATTTTTTTTTATATAATAGTATAAAAGTATAGATTATAAAAAGAATAACCTCATGTTAAAAGTTATATGAAAAAAATGTCTAAAATACCCTTGAGGATATATTACACTACCAGTTTTATATCTTTTGAAATATCTCCATTAAATCATAAAAGACACATGTCAATCAATAAATACGTCACATGTTGTTCAAAGAATACATCAATCATGCTTTAATATATCGGCAGATGAACTAGCTAGCTAGTGTGGCTTGTGATTCTAGGTTTACGCATGCAATTACGGTATTCAGGTTTAAGATTGTGAGGCTCTAGATTTTAGAGATGAGCATACAACCCGAAAACTCGCAACCCGATCCAGACCCGCCTGAACCCCGACCCGCCTGATAGTGTAACAGGCTGGGTCACGAGTTTGATTTTGTTGCTCTGCAGGGTCTCAGGCCGGCTGTTGACAAGTAAATAACAGAAGTCCCTCAAATCCAAGAACTGAACTGAACCCGCCAGAAGCCGACCAGAACTGACTTGTCCGAAGGGGTAACAGGCTGGTCAAGGGTTCGATTTTGTTTCTTTGCTGGGTCACGGGTTTGCACGGGTCGGGCCTGGTTTTAACCCGTACACATGCTTAGTCAAGGGTATGAGGGGTGAGTAGTTGGCTTAATACATGTAAGTCATCTAGCTAATTCATGTTTGGTAGGTGGGTTACGAGTGGTCGTGGATGCCAAATATATGGATAATGATAAATCAACCTAATTGGTATGTCTAAAGTTGTGCCTAATTGTAAGATGATGACATGTGGAAAAATCAGGGGGCAAGATTAGGAAAGAGAATTAGTGCATTCCACATGTCAAATTCCTAAGGTTTTAGGCATATCTTTAGGCACACTAATTAGGTTGATTAATCATTTTCCCAACTATATATATTTATTTTTACTTCGAAAAGAAAAGTTTTAAAATATTTGAAGATCATTCATAAAAGAAAAAACATCAACAACGAATAAAAATTATTTTGACACATTCATGTTTTGTTTTATTAAAATTACCGGTGAACATTTATAAATGAGGTCTTAGATCCGAGTATCATCTCAATGATTTTTTTTTTCTTGCAATAACCTTTAAGTTTTGAGGGCATTCTGTGGGTGTGATTAAAAAAGTAACATAGAAGCATAAGTTTGAGGTTCACATATTGTCCGTTAAAATATGATTATAACTTCAAGTCCTTGACAGTATTTTATGTGGGCGATAAGGATTGAGTTTAATATGAAAGCGTAGGTTCGAGGTTCACATAAGGTGTCGTTATGGTCTTATGGATTCTCGAGATAAAAAAAAGTTCTAACATCTTTAATTTTCTTTTTTTAACAACCTTCAATTTTTATTTAATTAAGAAGTAAAATATTATTCACGGGTGGGAATGGAGACAAATGAGTAGGGGGTGGTATGAGCATATATGGGACCCAAGAGAGGGTAACCGTTTTCTTTCTCTCTTTCGGTTTTTCCTTTCTACAGTTAATTTACTCCTTAAACAAGGAAGAAAAAGTGGTTTTCTCAGATATTCTTTTTTTGTTATATATTTTTCTATAAAAACACTTAATTTAATCTAATTTAATTTATTCATTTTATTCTCATCTCCTTCACATATAAAGACTTGCACTCCCCCTACTCTTCCATCAATTCATTCACCTACATTTCTTTTGATCATATTGCACTTTCATACACCACTAAGCAAACAACCAACTTATATATATATATATATATATATATATAAAATAAATCTTGGTGACACATAAAATATCTACCAAGCAACAATTTTTATACAAGTTTCAGACACCCTTTACTCAAAATGCAAAAGGGTATTCATCTTTTTTCATTTTCATACTTGGGTTTTTAAAAGTTCGATAGTTTTTTTTAACTCAGATGTACGTGGTCATATGGGTATCCCCATGATCATTTTCCAAACCTTTTCACTGTCACTCTAAGTAAGTTTTGAACCTGAGACCTCTAGCGACGAATTAGCAAATATGCCACCCGGGTGGTGGCATTTTTTTTTAAATGGCTAAGTAACTAAGTTGGAGAAAATATTGAAAATCTCATTTATTTATTTTTTTGTTTCATGTAAGACTTCAACTCATGAGTTCCTCATTATTGAAGTCACTGGGTGTCTCATCTCAACCACTTGGACCGAGGGCCATTGACGGGTGGTGGGGTGGCTATATCTGGGTTTTTAAGAAAATTGCTAAATTTTAATATTAATATACATATATATAATATTCATTTATTCCATTTTGGTGTGTAATGACAGCAGGAAACAAAAAGGAGATGAAATATGTTTTAGTGACTGGAGGTGTTGTTAGTGGACTTGGTAAAGGAGTTACTGCCAGCAGTGTTGGCCTTCTTCTTCAATCTTGTGGTCTTCGTGTTACTTCCATTAAAATTGGTAATTTACTTATATACCCTTTTTTGTTCATATATTTTACAATGATATATACCTCTTTTGTTATATTTTTCCATGATGTATACTTTTTTTTGTTAACTTAGCTAATGTCTCTTTAGTTTTAGTACCATATGGTTCTGTTTTTTTTTTCTACCTTTCATTTTTTTTTTTTTTACATTTTGATCTTGGATCTATATATATATGCTTCTTTGTGGTTCAAAAAATTTTGTGTTGAAACACTAAAACTTTACACATATCTGCATATTTGTGTACTTATCGACAATATGACTTAGGACGCGTTTGGCCTAAGTTTTTTTCGAGTTTATTGCCTTACTTTTGTTCGGCGTATTTTTCATAAACCCCGTTTTTGTGGCTTTTTTTCTGGTTGGTATGTGTTTATCATGACTTAAAAATGAAAAATACGTTGATAAGCCAGAAAATATAAGATAATAAAATCGAAAACAAGCTAGGCCAAACTCAAACTTATAACTTGAATACAGGGCTAGAGCCATTTTTAATGGTTTAGTATATTTAAGGTTGTTTTCTTGAAAATTTATTTTAATACACATTTTTGTGTTCATGTATATAAAGATTCTTGATTTAAGTATTATAATACAATACTGTAAGTGGGTATATCAGTACATGTTTCTTGTTGTTCTTGTTAGTTTTCACAAGGGTGTTTTTGTCTTATTGTTGTACCCACTATGAATTGAGAGTTTGAACTTACTTTTTTGTTTTGGAATAAAACATACTACTACAATTTAAAGATTTATTATCTGTACAAAAGTTACTGTTTTATCTCTGGGATATGTACTTTTCGAATGATTCAACAAGCAAACAGAGCTGTAAACAAAAATTACTGTTTGATCTTGGTAACTTTATTTAATGGGGTTAACAACTATGTTTCTAGCAGCAGCCTACTTCTAGGAGTTTGTGAGGGGGGATGATTTTGTATTTACACATGTGATTTTCATGGGGGAGTTTGTGAGGGGAAGCATGGAAGATCCATGCTTCTAGTAGCATATTGGTTTTTCCCTTATTTTATACTAGTATATAGTTTTGTAGTAAAGTTTGTAACAATATATGTGTAAAATGAAATTGCTGTTTATAGTTAGCTTATTTTTGTTATGCAGATCCTTATTTGAACACAGATGCAGGAACAATGTCCCCTTTTGAGCATGGAGAAGTTTTTGTATTGGATGATGGAGGAGAGGTAATATAGTAACATAGCCAGAAACTCTACGACTTAAAGTCACTTAAGATAACAAGAAAAATAATATTTGTTTTGGATCAAGGCGAAAAGTTTCAACATATGTTTTCTAATAATATGTTCATTTGATCAATTAAGGTGAAAAATAAAATGGTGTTAGTTTTGTATGGTACAGTTCATTTGACCAATTAAAGAAAAAAAGGCAGTTATTGTTCTGAATAAATTGTTACTAGTAGGACTCAGTTTCAAGTGTTTAGGCCACTCTATTTATGACATTTGATATTTTAATAGTCTAAATGAGCTTACGTTTTGGTCTGAAGGTGGACTTGGACCTTGGTAACTATGAGCGATTTCTAGATATCAAATTAACGCGCGATAATAATATCACCACGGGGAAAATCTACCAGGTAGATGAAATGAATTCAGTTGCTTAAGATGAGTTTCGTTACACATCTTGTGAATGTGGACTTAATGGTATGATTTTTTTGGGTGAAGTCTGTCATTGACAAGGAGCGAAGGGGCGATTATCTAGGATCAACGGTTCAGGTTGTTCCACATATCACAGACGCGATTCAAGAATGGATCGAACGTGTAGCAGCTATACCTGTGGATGGAAAAGAAGGTTCACCTGATGTCTGTGTCATTGAGTTGGGGGGTACTATAGGTATTTTACTATTCTTATAAATTTGTTTTGTGTCTATAGCTATATTATTAATTTTGAGATTATGTGGTCTTGTTACTAAATTGACATATATGCTTATTGCAGGGGATATTGAATCTATGCCGTTTATTGAAGCTCTTGGACAATTTTCGTACCGTGTTGGTAAATACTTTGCAGATCCTTAAACACTTTTAAGGATTAACATAAATGACAGTCTTTATAACTTTATATATCTTTTTTAGGTACTGGAAACTTTTGCTTGATACATGTTAGCCTTGTGCCTGTTTTAAATGTTGTTGGTGAACCGGTAAGTTTACATAACAAGTTACTCATGTTGTGTCTATAACTTTGAACAAAAATAAACATTATAATACCTTATGGAGTAATCTTTTTGTTCTTGTTCAGAAAACAAAACCAACCCAACATAGTGTTAGGGGATTAAGGAGCTTGGGAATGACCCCAAACATATTAGCATGTCGCAGCACAATGGTCTCGCTCTTCTCTTAAGATTACGATTATCATTCTTTTTCTTATATTTAGTTTTGTGTTTTAGTATTTTTACCGACAAATTTATTGGATATGCAGGAACTGGATGTTAATGTTAAGGAAAAACTTTCTAGATTTTGTCATGTTCCGGTAACTTGATTAGATACTATCTGTCGCAGTGAATTTACTCATATGCGTTTTCTTTGATTTCCAAAATGACTCGTCTCTTTTGATTATTGGCAGTTGGAGAACATAGTTAGTCTGTACGATGTTCCCAATATATGGCATATTCCTTCACTAATGCGAGTATGTGCTCAATCCTCTTATTAAAGTTCATTTTTGTCATTAGTTTCGTAATCTAATGAAATATATTTTCGGTTTTGTCTTTAGGACCAGAAGGCACATGAAGCAATACTGAAAGCGCTTAATCTTCTTAGGTTTGTTCTTCTTTCATAAATCATAAATGATCTCAGAGTAAATAATAATATGGAGGGCCTGCATACGGGTCAGGTTGATCCGAAACAATTTATGTCTAAATTTACTTTTTCCATCTTTTGTTTTTAAAATTTTTAGCCTGTCAAACACAATTAGAAGTTTATATTTATTAATTATACATAAAATATTTTGAATCAATGATGTAGCCAGTTGTATGCACTAAAAACACAATTCGGGCTTTCGACCCATTCAACCTTTATTCTTGTACTGAACTTTTATTACCTGACAAAACAACCATATCTAGTAGAATAGCACAATAATATGTAATAGTTCCATGTTATTGCTTAACGTTTGACGCTACCTTTTGTATAGTGTGGTATGCAAACCAGCTTTGGAAAACTGGACAACTATGGCTCAGCGTTGTGATATGCTACAAGAGCCAGTAAGACCTCAGATCATATCCATTAAATAAAGACCCTAGATCAGAGCAACGGGCTTTTCTTTTTTTGCTTTGTAACTTTCTAATGTTTCGTTTGAATTGATGCCTGCAGGTTGTAGTTGCAATGGTTGGAAAGTATACAGGTCTTTCAGATGCTTATCTGTCTATACACAAGGTGATAACTTTGACTAGCCTGAGCCTCAAATGAAACATATCTTGGTTCTGTTTTTTATTTAGACTCGTTTCTACAAATATTAAATAGTTTGATTCAACACTTGTTTCAGGCTTTGTTGCACGCTTCAGTTGCTTGCAGAAGGAAGTTAATTATCAACTGGGTTTCTGCTAGCGATCTTGAAGATGCGACTGCTTTAAAAGTTATTATCTTCTCCATCTCTCTATCTTGTCTTAATGCCATTTATAAAAACTTAAACTCATGACCATTTTCTTTTTACAGGATCCCGAAGCCAATAGAGCTGCTTGGAATTCATTAAAGGTTTGTATGATTTACTTATACCGGATGACTAAGATTTAATAACTGAGGAATAGTGTCCATTAATTGTTTATAATGTCTTAATCTGTAGGCTGCAGATGCTGTGCTGGTTCCAGGCGGTTTTGGTGACAGAGGTGTGGAAGGAAAAATCATTGCTGCAAAATATGCCCGTAAGAACAAGATACCGTACCTTGGGATATGTTTAGGAATGCAAGTTGCTGTGATTGAGTATGCCAGATCTGTTCTTGGTCTTCAAAATGCAAATAGCACCGAGTTTGATGCCAACACTAAAAATCCTTGTGTCATATTTATGCCTGAGGTTTGTCCTTAAAGTTCAAATTAGTATATGATTTCTGGAGACCCTTTTGATATGATTGTATTTTATTTGATTGAATATATGGTTTTATACAACGGTAATAGGGGTCCAAAACGCATATGGGTGGTACTATGAGGCTAGGATCTAGGAGGACTTATTTTCAAGTTGCAGACTGCAAATCTGCTCAACTGTAAGAAATTGGCATAATACTTTTGATTATAACATAAGTTTTTTTCTAAGCCAAATAAAAGTTAAATGTTAGAGTATGCATGAAAAGAAGTATATTTATTGTGATATCAGATGAGAACAGAACGTTAAGTTCATACTAATAGCTAACCAGAGCAAACTAATTGTGTTTGTATCAGATATGGTAATCAGAGTTTTATTGATGAAAGACATCGCCATAGATACGAAGTATGTGGGACTCTTTCACTCTTGTCATCACGGTTATCTTAAACAAGCACAATTTGTTTTTTTTTTTTTTGAGTTAATATAATATTTATTTATGATTAGGTGAATCCCAACATGGTATCACAGCTAGAAAAAGCTGGTCTCAGTTTTACTGGGAAAGATGAGACCGGACAACGGATGCAGGTAAGTTATTTCGGCCAAGTTCATTTGTTTTCATTTGGAATGTTCATTTATTTCGGTCTAAACTGGGTAATGTTTTGCATATATAGATTGTTGAACTCCATAGTCACCCGTACTTTGTGGGAGTTCAGTTCCACCCGGAATATAAATCCAGACCAAGAAAACCTTCAGCGCTTTTCTTAGGTACTTTTTATATGTTATGTGTATAATTATGTGTCAAAACACAGAAATGTTAAATAAACGAATGACTGATTGACAAAAGAATACTTGCTGTTTGTGCAGGGCTTATAGCAGCAGCAAGCGGGCAGTTGGATGCCTTTCTAAAGAAGAGTGTTGGTGGTACAAAGGCAAATGGGTATATTCCCATTGGAAAAGGGAAGCCAGGATTATCACCAAAACATCGATATGGTCCCATAAACGCAAAAGTAAACATTGGATCATTTGATGGAATGTACACTAATGGCAACGGTTTGCATGTGTGAGAGAAGTTCTTATAGGCATAGTGTAGGACTCCTCCCCTTCCCCTTCCTACCAAAAATAACAAGTGATTTTGATAGCTTTGTTGGTTCTGTATAGTGTGTGGTTGGTTGGTTGGTTAGGGATTGATGGATGGAGCTGGTATCCGGTGTTTTAATTCGGAACGGCCTTGCTTTTGTATTAGCCAAGTCTATGTCCTAGTTTATCAGACTTCCTATTTTCATTATATTTGTTTTCGGCTAGAAAAGCTTACATCTTTGTATCCAAATTTTGCATAATCTTGTAACCTTTATGAGCTGTGGAAGGAAAAACATGTTGGTTGAATGTAACTAAGCTTCCTTTTTTTTTTCTACTGACGTTTTTTGATACATCTAAATTGGTCCCAGAAGATCTTAGTCAGATTTTAAATGGAACAAGGACACTGCATAAGTTTGAATTTGAATGATAGTTCACCAAGCAAATACTTCAATTATTTCATCAGCTGTTTACTCCTGCCAAAAATCTTGTATCTCTTCATAATCAAAAAAGTTGTTTTAAGCCAAGATGCAAGAGCCACATGATAATTTTAAACGCATCAAAATAGCAATAGATAGGTACTAAATACTCCTCTATGTATTTTATCAAGCATGGAAATGTATCGTCGTTCGACTAACCTTCATAGTGGTCATAACGAAGCCTTAAGCCCTTAACAGATCATAAATATCTTTGTTTTATGTCAATGCAAGCTGCGCTTTTGCATAATTCAAGATTTGAATGAGACATCTACTTTATTCACCTCCCTATTTTAGGAAAGGATTAGAAAATAGTTAGATGAAAAATTACTAGATAACCCTTGATAAACAACCCTTAAGGAAAGGGTTATTAGATATTATCAAAATTACCCTTAATGAGTTAATTTACACTTTAAACCCTTATCTTCTAAAATATCACTATCACCATTGTATCAACTTATACGGTTAGATCACTCGAAACCAATTGTCGATGTCATCGATCACCACCCGTCACCGTCACCGACACCGCTAAACCACCGTCGGCGTCAACGCCGCCGCATTGCGCGGGTACAATGCTAGTTTCCATCTACATTAACAATGATTCAATGATGGGGAGTCACACAACAAAGCCCAACCGTTCTAAATACATCTAAAAATAGGCCAAGTTTTATCCAAAAAAAAAAATCATTTTTCGAATTAGGCCTAAATGGACACCTAAAAATGCATACTTAGATCTTTGAAAACCTAATGCTCATGAACGGTCCTTAAGGGAAACCACATTTCCCTTTAATACCAAACACGTTTCAATTATTGATGTAGTACACTTCTTTTCTTATCTCTGTTTTTAGGCATAAAAGAGAAGTTTCCATCCTTGTATCCAGGTTTTGCATTTAATGGAACATGTCGAAATTGGTCTTGAACGTGGTAATGTTTCTTAATATGCTTACATACATTACTTGGTAGGCATATATTGTTAGACCATTAACCTCTTAAAAGTTCCGAAATACAAACAAAAAAATCTTTAACAGGATTTGAATCTAAATATATACAAACACACTTTAACTGAAACAATTTCGGTTTGGGCATTTTCATGTTCAAAAGTTGCATAGTCCTCGACCTCAAAGTGTTGATCAAAACACAATGATGACTCTCTTTATAAAACGTGTAACCTCCATGAGGGTTTTAAAAACAAACAATAATAATACTAACATGTTAATATGTTTTGTGTTACATATTGTTGTAAATAGTGTCATTTAGTGTAAGAAAACACTAACAACGACAACGGTGCTTCACTCCTGCATAGGCGGGATATAAAAAAAAGTGGAATGTAGACAGTCTTACCTTTACGACAAGGGTAGAGAGTCGCTGTTAAACGGTAAAGATGTAGATACACTCATGACTCGTGTTATTTTCAGCGTCGGCGCTGTAATATATGTACGTCAGACGATCACTTAAGACCCCCATATGTTAAGGTCCTCAAGTATTTTCATGTTTGGATATCTTATGCTTATGTATTTTAAGCAACAATTTACAAGGAATCAGAGTTTGAAGCTCGGGTGAAAGAAAAAAAAACATCGAAAAATTCAACAAGATATCTTCAATTTTTTCAAACTATTTTTACTTTACTTTTACCGATCGAAAACTCGGATAAAGGAAAAGGGGTTTTGTTACGGACTTTAGAAAAA
Source organism: Erigeron canadensis (assembly GCF_010389155.1). Taxonomy (NCBI): domain Eukaryota; kingdom Viridiplantae; phylum Streptophyta; class Magnoliopsida; order Asterales; family Asteraceae; genus Erigeron; species Erigeron canadensis. Next base: position 22,539,928 of record NC_057766.1, on the reverse strand, counting down.
GATCTCAAAATTGGTGCCACTAAGACCACCAAAAAGTTTAAACCTTCTTTGCTTAAAAATAGCTGAGAGGAGTTGAAGAAACTAAAAATGTGCTACTTGTCTAGTTTTCTTGCATTGAGCCCATAATAAAACTACTGATTAGCAATAGTATCACTACTCATAATTAGTTAAATTTGTTGATGCCTTTCAAATTTTGATATAAGCAATATGTTTTTGTTTTCAATTGGTTGTTGTTTCTTTATAAATATTAATAACTTTGAACACATTTGTAAGGCCACTCTGATGGGTGTGATAAATGATAAATGGCTGACGGACCTATATCACAATACGACTATATAATTTGTATTTTGCAAGTATTATTAAAATATAGCCCAACCTTTGATAGATGGGGCAAACAAGTTGATGGAGGAAACAAGTTTGGATGGCTTTTGGATTTATTGACCAACTATGAGCTGACCAACTTGAAATACAAACCAACCCAATCTCCATTATTCATTTAAATGCAAAACTTAGATTAATACATATATTCGATGGAAAACTTTCGAGCAAATCTATCAATAACATAACATAATGGTTTTTAAGTAGGCAGTTCTAAGTTAAAAATAAGTACAATACCATAATTAAAGTTTTTTGACAAGATGAGACATATGAAAACTCTCATGGATATGAATTTGGTAATACTGATACGGAAAGTGATACAGATTCTTTTATTGAAAACATTACTATGTATCAAAAGTTTATTGGTAAACTGATTTATCTTACTTTGACAAGACCGGATATTAGTTACCATGTACATTGCTTAAGTCAAATATATGCATGCTCCTAAAGTTTCTCAATTAAAGCTTGCATTCAGAATTTTGAAATTATTGAAAAAAATCTAGGAAAGGTATTCATATAGTCAAAGGTATGTCCTTATCTCTCATTGCTTATGTTGACTCTGATTGAGGTAAATGTATCACTTCTAGAAGATTTGTTTAATTTCCTGGAAAAGTAAAAAGCAAAATACATACAATGTCTAGATCCTCTTCAAAAGTTGCAGATTTGTTACTGGCCACTGTGACTTAATGTTCATAAAGACCTTAGGGTTGCAGATTTGTTGCCTATAGCATTGTTTTGTGATAACAAACCAGCTGTTATGATTACAACTAATCTTGTTCTGCATGAAAGAACACAATATATTGAAATTGACATTTATATTGTAAGAGAAAAGTTGGTTCTAGGTTGCTTAAATTGATTAAAGTTGACATTACTAAACAAGCTTTTTTTCTACTGATCATCTTGATCTTATTCATATTGTAATAATCATACTCTACAAGTCGGTTAATTGAGTCGACTGATTTAATTCGTTGTAATAATAATAATAATAATAATAATAATAATAATAATAATAATAATAATAATAATAATAATAATAATTCGTTGTTTGATTGTTCTTAGATTTGGTTTAGATTAATCCTCACTCCTAGAGAGGAATCTTGGACAGCAATTTCCCAAAACTTTTCAAGCAAATTTATGGTTGTTCAAAGATCGAAAGCCCCATCCAAACACTAGTTAATGCTTAGTTAAAAAAACATTTCATACGCTCACACCAACATAAAGTGCTAGGTAGCTGAAAGTCTGAAACTACTTAAAACCATAAGGGAAAAAAAGAAAAAACACATGTTCGATGTAATAAAACCCGTAGAGTCTCAAAGATATTTAGGGGATAGTTTGTCAAACAAATTTGAAAACTTCATCTAGGATGTCCGAGAAGGCACCATAAACTTCAAAAAATAGCCTGCCGCCAAAATGGGCTTATGAGCCCACTAGCCGACAATTCATATACGGATATTCGAAAGTGGATCGCTGGACACACGTTGATTAGCACGTGAACTTACTGAGATACGCGTCATCACATTTTGCTTTATGTTTCTTTTTCTATTTTCTTCTCGATTAAGTCCCCACAGCCCACACATTTATATATGGTCATTTTAGTCACCTTGACACTTTATTTAATGTATTTGACTAAATTTCATTATTATATATTGACATACATGTATGATTGATCATTCATGACATGTTTTTATTGACCCTTGCAAATATGAAAAAATGTTTGAGAAAAGGGCCTGTATTTAACGTGTATAAAAAAACTTGTATATTCTATATTAAAAGTTTGTTCTCTGATTTTCATGATAAATGTATAAACAATTTATGCACCTTAAACACAGCCCTAAGGGCTGTATTTAGCAAACCCCAAAAATGTTTTGTCACTTGGAAATTTATTGTTGCTAATATAGTCACGAGGTAAACATTTCTATTAGGGTGATACTATAGATACACACCGCACCGTTCATATAAATACCGATAAAACGGACCGTTTTATGTAAAACTTCCCGTTCTGTACCCCGTTTTACATAAAACTCGGAGTTTTCTCGGTGTGTAAAAAACAAAACACTGTTTGAGAATTGCACGTGGTCTGCCACTCATGTTAGGGGAATGACAGGTGTCATTCTCTTGTTTTGGGTCCCAATTTTACATAAAACGCTAAGTATTAGTTGAACACCCCGTTTTACATAAAACGCCGCATTTGGGCGGTGTGTAAATAGCAAAACACTGTTTGAGAATTACATGTGGTCTGACACACATGTAAAGGGAATGAATTCTCCTGTTTTTTATGTCATTTTATATGAAACGCTGCATATTATGTGAATTGCCAAAACTGACCATTTTACCTCAAATGTGTATATGTCAGTGTCGTATTCTATGCCTAAACGTAGTGTTTATTCAAAGCGGAAAAAATTTTCTCTTGTACCAAAACGATCCCTTTTCTATAAAAGTAGATGATCCAGCACCGTTTTGGATACACAAAAATGTAGCATCAGGGTATAAAACGGGAAGTTTTACATAAAACGGTGCGTTTCGATAATGTTTTCTAGGAACAATTGATGTGTGTAGATAGCCTCCCCTATATATAATAGTCCCGCTGTCCTTGTAATTTGTCCAAATGAAAGATTTCACTTAATAATGTCACGTTTTGTTGTTTATATCATGTCAAGTCTTTGTATGGAACATTTATTATAAAATATGTTATGTCCGAAAAGTCGTATAATCTATATAGTTTTTACAAATTCCTTTTATATAAATGTATATATATATAGAGTCATAAGTCCATATTACACCGATGTTACGACATATTTGGATTAAGTTATTAATACGACTCGAAATGACTAACCATAACTAACTTTGACCAATAAACCCTAAATTTGACTTTTGACAACAAAACCCTAATTTTGAGTTTAACAAATCTTCAATCAATTTTGACTTTACAAACCCGTCTAAATTTAACCCTAATTTTATCAAAAAGACCAAAATAGACACAATAAAAACCTGACCAACTTGACCGACTTTGACCGTATAGAAAAGGACTTCCAAAAGTAGATTTAAACACCAAAATTCAAGACAAATAGATTTTTGAAGTCAAAAATGTTTTCGGCAAGTTTGACTAACATTGACTGAGCCAAATGTCAAGAACAAGACCAGATCCAAACACAATACACAATTCAAATCACCTTTTACAACCTAGATCTAAGCTAGATCTAACCAAAAATAAGTCGAAATCACAGTTATAATTAATTTCAAATTTATATATATATTTCCGGACCTCATATGACAATAACAAGAATGAAAATCGCGTTACAACCTCAAATCTTACCAAGAATAAAGATTTCGGATCATGGTTCACGGATTTGAAGGATTACGGATTAAAACATCTCGGATCTAAGAGTTTTTGGTTCAAACATTCATGGATTCAAAAGATATCGGGCGATACAACCCGGATTTGGAAGGTTTTCGGGCTTTTCATTTTGGATCTAACATATATACCGGAAATATATATACTTTTGTTAAAGAAATTGGGTCTATATATAATAAATCAAAAACTTCGGATTTAATTCATGGAAATCGGATTTATATATATGTATATATATATATTAATGAAAAGATTTCGGATTTTTATACCCATATACAAAATATATCCAAATATATATATATATATATATTCATGTATGAATTTCGTGAGTTTTGATAAATAAAAACCATTTAATATATAGATCCATGTAATACTTACCCAAATCTACAAGAAAAATGAAGAATCTAGAAGCTAAGGTGGTAGACGGTGGTGGTTTGTGGCGACCGTACGGTGGTCCGGTGGTGGTTGAGTGGTGGCCGCCGGATTTTAGTAAAAGATAGGGGGTGTGGGCTGCTAGAGAGGAAAAAGGGAGGAGTGGGAGAAGTGAAAATGAAAATTTTGACCGAATTTTGACTCTTTTTTGAGCCCACTAAAACTCATTTGACATGACCATCCAAGAATACTCGTGACCCGTTAATTCATATCATCGACATATTTATATGTAACTTTTAAATATCTTTCTAACGGATATAAACATAACAATTTTTTATTAATAAATATGTAATTGCATCAATTTTTAAGTATTTGCTTTTATTTGACATTTCCACAAGACAACTAGTATTCTTCTTGTCCTCGACTCGATGTGCAATTTTTCTAAAGTTTAAATGCTCGTAAAGCCCGAATAAAAACATAAGTCCACTTATTTCGATTGTAAAGTCTTGAAGACTAATTAGGTCCACTCCCTTAAAGCACATATAATAGTTATAAAGTCACGCACATGAACGAAATGTATTAAAGACGATCAGAAAAGTACATCGGGAAAATATGCTTAGATGACGGTTGTCACAATGGATTGCTATCTATGCGATTTGAGCTACATTCATATCAAATATCATATTTGTAATATTATTATAACTAAACATCATGAATACTATACAAATCAACTTTTGATCGATCAACCAATGGAAAAAGTAAAACAACTATACTATGCAAATCGTACATAGTATAAATCAATCAACGTATAAAAATAAATTAGTATAGGAAGTCAAAATCCACAATTTGGGCTCTCCTTTTCCAATTTTTTAACCTTGTCTTGATGTTGAGTCACCATATCCGATATTTTGAAAATTCTACCCCCATTCGAGTGTAGAACCATAACTATTGTGTGATGCATGTGTTTAGTGAAATTCTGGTTCATTTTAAGTGTAAAAGTATTTTACATGTTAAAGTTACCAAAAAAATGATCATCTATTTATAGACACTTTGTCCAGGTGAATGTGCTGGTAATTCTCCTTTTTAGATAAAACGGTAAGATTCTCCATGTAAAATAAAACAGAACATGTATTTCAACAAGTATTCTAGTTTACTTTTACACAAATTTATATAAATTAATGTGTTTTAACAACAAAACACATTACATAACTGTAAAAGGACATTACATAGTTAAAAATATATCAAAATGATTATAAAGAATTAGTTTCATCTACATCCAAAAAGACCTTTCATACCAAAAATCCAAATACACCATGAACTACACGCACAAACACATTTAACTATATATTTGATTGCGATCAAAATTTCAGGGTATAAAAAAGATGTTGAGTTACGCTGTCCGAATACAACGCTACTTTTTGAATTGGATGGGAAAATATGAAGAAAAAGTGTTTTTTTTTTTCCATTTTGTGTTGATTCAACTTTTAGCACTGGAAATTTTATAATTATATCCATGCATAAACTGTGTGGGTGTCAGACTGTCACCCACAAACTTGTGTACATAAAACTCTCCGTTTTACGACATACGTTGCTAGTTAGCAAAAGTATTTAATGAAAATGAGGATATCTACTATCCTGGTCACTTTAAACGTAGAACTCGCATAAGCCACGTTTTAGGTAAACTTTTTATGGTAAATGACAAATACATGGCCAACACATATGGCTAATATCTAACAGAAAATCTATTCAATAAGTGTTTCACCCATTTTCTTAGAGTGCACCAAAATGCAGCGTTTTAGATAAAATGTAGGCAGTAGACGACAAAACTGATGAGAATGATACAGATCTTATCCGACACATTATCCATGCATGCAATTGTGTGGGTGTCAGCCTGTGACACACTAACTTGTGTACATAAAACTCTCTGTTTTACGACATACGTTGCTAGTTAGCATAAGTATTTAAAAAAATGTATTTTTAATAGTATATCGTATCACCTAAAACGTAGAGTATTATGGACATAAGTGAGTGAGTGGGTGAAAAGTACACAACTAAAACAACATGTTAATTCCTAAAATGCCATTTTAATTGTTAAAAGAAGTACATTACAACATAATTAAAACTACTTAAACCATCATAAACTAATTAAAAGTACTTAACATTACAAGTTAATTTAAAAACATGTTAGTACATAATTTAGAGGAATGGAACATATTAATCACTCATTTCTTCATCTCATAAACTGCTTCGGTAGTTATGATCAAATGGTTCAAGGTGATGACCACACAAGCAAGTTCTTCCATAGCAATTTCAATCTTGTCGATCCTCCCCTACGAACATAAAACTCCTGGTAAATCAATTTTCACCATTTTAGCCTCAAACGCATACCGGAGTTAAAGATGTAAATGGTTTATGACCACGTGGTGTTTCATATACGAGTCGTGGCATTCACTCGGTAGAAATTAACCCATATTGGACTCGAGGACAAGAGGAATACTAATTGTAGGGGTGAGCAAAAACCGAACCGAAAAAACCATAGAAACCGAAAAAGATTGATTTGCATTTTTAGGTGTATATAATAATATCATTTATATGTTTAACTGAAAATACACAACAAGATTGATTTTCTTTAATAATTGTATAATTAAACAACGCGTAAAAGATATAAATAGTTTGCGATAGACGTAAAAGATATAAATACTTTTATGAATTTGTTGTCATTGTTGTAGTGTTATTGTTGCTAATATTGTTTTGAAAACTTGTTGAAATTAAGTATGGTGTAATTATAGGGTATAAACTTATAAACTTTTCAAGCTCAATTTGAATCAAACCACAAGTGGTTAAAAACCGACTAAAATCGAAAAACCGAACTGAAATAAACTCAAACCGAAAAAACCGAAACCCAAAATACCGAAAACTAATGGTTTTATTTTTTAAAAACCGAATTATAACGGTTCGGTTTCGATGTTAGTCAAAAACCGAACCAAAACGAACCATACTCACCCCTAACTAGTTGTCTTGTGGAAATGCCAAATAAAAGCAAATACTTAAAAATTGATGCACTTAAAGATTTATTAAAAAAAAATGGTCATGTTTATATCCGTTAAAAGCTATTTAAAAGTTACATGTAAATATATCGATGATATGAATTAACAGATCTCAAGTATTCTTGGACGGTCGTGTCAAACGAGTTTAAGTGGGGGTCAAAGAAGAGTCAAAATTCAGTCAAAACAAGGGAACAAAAATAACAAAACCCTAATTTTTCCTAAACCTAACCTCATTTCTCATTTTCACTTATCCTTCTCCTCCCTTTTTCCTCTCTAGCCGCCCCCACCCCCTCTCTTTGACTAAAATCCGACGGCCACCACTCAACCACCACCGGACCACCGTACGGTCGCCACAAACCGCCACCATCTACCACCTTAGCTTCTAGATTCTTCATTTTTCTTGTAGATTTGGGTAAGAATTACATGGATCTATGTATTAAATGGTTTTTTTCATCAAAACTTACGAAATTTATACATAAGTATATATATATGTATATATATTTTCGTATATATTTTGTATATGGATATAAAATCCGAAATCTTTTCATTAATATGTATATATATATCCGATTTCCATGAATTAAATTCGAAGTTTTTGATCTATTCTATATAGACCCGATTTCTTGAACAAAAGTATTTATATTTCTGATATATATGTTAGATCCGAAAAGAAGAGCTCGAAAACCTTCCTAATCCGGGTTGTATGGCCCAATATCTTTTGAATCCATGAATGTTTGAACCAAAAACTCTTAGATCCGAGATGTTTCAATCCGAAATCCTTCAAATCCATGAACCATGATCGGAAATCTTTATTCTTGGTAAGATTTGAGGTTGTAACGTGATTTTGATTCTTGTTCTTGTCTTATGAGATCCGAAAATATATATATAAATTCTAAGTTAATTATAACCGTGGGTATTTGTGATTTTTCACTTGTTCTTGGTTGTTTTTGGTTAGATCTAGCTTTGATCCAGGTTGTAAAAGGTGATTTGAATTGTGTATTGTGTTTGGATCTAGTCTTGTTCTTGCCATTTGGCTCGGTCAACGCTAGTCAAACCGGCCGAAAACATTTTTGACTTCAAAAATCTATTTGTCTTGAATTTTGGTGTTTAAATCTACTTTTGGAAGTCGTTTTCTATACGGTCAAAGTTGGTCAAGTCGATCAGGATTTTATTGTGTCTATTTTGGTCTTTTTGATAAAATTAGGGTTAAATTTAAATGGGTTTGTAAAGTCAAAATTGATTGAAGATTTGTTAAACTCAAAATGAGGGTTTTGTAGTCAAAAGTCAAAATTAAGGTTTATTGGTCAAAGTTAATTATGGTTAGTCATTTCGAGTCGTATTAATAACTTAATCCAAATATGTCGTAACATCGGTGTAATACGGACTTATGACTCTATATATATATATATATATACATTTATATAAAAGGACTTTGTAAAGACTATATAGATTATACGACTTTTCGGACATAACATATTTTATAATAAATGTTCCATAGGAAGACTTGACATGATATAAACAATAAAACGTGACATTATTAAGTGAAATATTTCATTTGGACAAATTACAAGGACATCGGGACTATTATATATAGGGGAGGCTATCTACACACATCAACTGTTCCTAGAAAACATTACCGAAACGCACCATTTTATGTAAAACTTCCCGTTTTATACCCTGATGCTACATTTTTGTGTATCCAAAACGGTGCTGGATCATCTACTTTTATACAAAAGGGATCGTTTTGGTACAAGAGAAAATTATTTCCGCTTTATATAAACACTACGTTTAGGCATAGAATACGACACTGACATATACACATTTGAGGTAAAATGGTCAGTTTTGGCATTTCACCTAATATGCAGCGTTTCATATAAAATGACATAAAAAACGGGAGAATCCATTCCCCTTACATGTGTGTCAGACCACGTGTAATTCTCAAACAGTGTTTTGCTATCTACACACCGCCTAAATGCGGCATTTTATGTAAAACGGGGTATAAAACGGGGAGTTTTGCATAAAACGGGGTGTTCAACTAATTTTTAGCGTTTTATGTAAAATGGGACCTAAAACGGGAGAATGACACCTGTCATTCCCCTGATATGAGTGGCAGACCACATGTAATTCTCAAACAGTGTTTTATTATTTACACACCGGGCAAACACCGAGTTTTATGTAAAACGGGGTACAAAACGGAGAGTTTTACATAAAACGACCCGTTTTATCAGTGTGTCTTTCAATCAGTTGATGTGTGTAAATAGCCGTTCCCTTCTATTATTTACCTTAATTTCACTGTAATTTTTATTTATTTACTGTATTTGAAATGCAAGCTTTACTTAAGTAACTCTAACAAGATAACATTTTTGTTTGTTTGTGTGAAAAAAGATCATAAAAGTTGTATTAAATTAATTGATCTAGAAATTATTAGGCAGATAAAGCAAGCTATTGACTAAAGGAGTAAGTTTGAGTGAAATGAACCAAATCTTATATTGATTTGTCATTGAAAAAGTCCTTTGTCGATAGAAAAGGTAAAGCAATTAGAAAAGTTCTGTTATCCTTAATGGATAAACTTGTTCAATCATATATATCTATGCAACAACCGTTGGTTTTGCATGCATGAATATACGTCCTACTTTAATTTATCATCAATTTCAACTATTTTATTATCACTTTATATTAATTTTTGAGTAACAAAGTTATTATAATTGATTATTTCAATCCTTTACGACATTGTCATTTGTAATGTTCTAAAAGAACTTGCAATTCTCTATGTTTTTTTTTACAGTAGATCGATACTACTAGTTTACAACCACTTCTAATAGAAAGAGAATAACTAGTTAGTAATGTAGATCAAAACTTATATAGAAGTGTAATAATGTATATATATATATATGCTTGTAGAAAAAATGCATATATCAATTGATTATAAATTAATTGCTATATACTGTCATTATCGTATGACTAAATAAGCCTATAAATAGAGGCTACAAGTCACATATTAAAACCTTGTTAAAGTTAAATGGAATAAATAAATAAATAAATATATATATATATAGGGTAGAGATCCAGAAAGAAGGTTATTAAGGAGAGAAGAGAGAGGATGTTCATTTTTTATTTTTTTTAGCTTGTTTTTTTAACGTTTATTATTTTTTTCACTTTTCTTATTTTTTTTTTAATTAATTCAATCCATAAAAAAATTTTTAAAAAATAAATAAAAAAAATATATTTCTAACCTGAGTTAGTGAGAGTTATACATGTAAGGATACGGTACGGGCTTCGCCTTTAAGGATATTCATAAGGAGTAGCTGGTAGGAGTGATAGGTCATAGAGGGTGATAGATCATAGGGGGTGATCGGTGATGGGGTGATCTACCTAACGGGTTTAGCCCTTAGCTATTATGACTCTGCCATAAGTCGAAAGGCTTCGCCTATAGCTTACGGGCTACGCCCTTGAAAAAAAAATATTTTAAAAACTTTTTAAAAATTTTTATATAAAATAAGTTAATTAAAGAGAAAATGAAAAAAGTGAAAAAAAGGAAAAAAGTTTTTAAAACAAATTAGAAAAAATCAAAAACGAACCTTCTTATCCTTCTCTTTTTAAGATACCTTCTCATTTGACCTTTATTTTATATATATATATAATATCTTAATTATAATTCGTTTGTGAGAATGATAAATCATCTAACATAAATTTTATACTATGTAAGATTTAATAAATATATACTGAGTCATGTATACAGTAAGTATGACTGGTGCTGGCTGGCGGTAGACATGGTGGCGCCTGTTGTGCAGGTGGAACCAACATTTATTAATAGTACTAGTAGTAAAATTTCAAAGGAATGTCAAAGTCAAAGCAATTGACAAGGGCATTATAGGAAACTTCCAATGAAGTCGGCCTAAAAACTTGGTTTCTTGGACATAGAGCCACAAATAGAAATGACGGTGCATCCACATGTTGTCGACTCATTTGTAGGCCCATCTCACACTTCCCATGAGCCAACATTCGTGGTTATATAACCACCCTCATTATCCACTCTTTCATTTCACAAACAAACACAAACACAAACACACACAAACATTCACAAAACTTATATATAACTGCCTAACTATATTTTTGACTCTCTCAATGGCTGCTGCTATTGTTTCTACACTTATTTTTCTTCTAGCTTTCTCAGGTTGGTATTTCATTTTATTATATTTCTAGTCTTAAATTTTTAAGAAAGTTTTTTTATTTTTATGAAATTTTTAGTTTTTGGGTTACTTTGTAGATTTACTGTTAGCCCAGTATACTATATTGTTTCAGTATATTGGGCTAATGCTATATTTAAATATAAGTATGTTACATGTATATATATATTCAGTTTTTTGGTAATTAAACATATGTTATTATATATTCTAAGTGTTTTGAAATTTGTTGTGTTGAATATATAGGATTATTTATCTCTACATACACACTTGGAGTTGGAATAAACTATGGACAAATAGCAAACAATCTCCCGCCAACATCACACGTATCAACCCTTTTAAAATCACTCAACATTAGTCGAGTTAAACTCTATGATGCCGACCCGAAAGTCTTAAGGTCTTTCGCGAATTCGAATGTCGAATTCATCATAGGATTAGGAAATGAATACCTTCCTAGAATGCAAGATCCTCAAGAAGCACAAATATGGATACAACAAAATGTCCAACCTCATCTTTCTCAAACAAAAATTACTTGCATTACAGTTGGTAATGAAATATTAGGAGGATTAGATACTCAATTACCACAATATCTTTATCCGGCTATGAAATCTATGTATCAAGCTTTAGTTAATCTTGGATTAGATAAACAGGTTTACATTACCACAGCTCATTCGCTTCAAATATTAGCAACATCTTTTCCGCCTTCACAAGGAATGTTTCGTGAAGATTTGGTTCAATATATACAACCAATTCTTGCCTTTCATGCCCAAACGAATTCGCCTTTTTTGATCAATGTGTACCCTTACTTTGCATACAAGAGTGACCCGAATAATGTACCTTTGGAGTATGTACTATTTGAGCCCAATGCAGGGGCAATTGACCCGATAACGAATTTGAAGTATGATAATATGTTATATGCTCAAATTGACGCGGTCTATTCGGCTATCAAAGCGTTAGGTTATGGTAATATACAAGTTCAAATCTCTGAGACTGGATGGCCGTCAAAAGGAGACGCGGATGAATTTGGGGCGACAGTTCAAAACGCAGGGATTTATCATAGGAATTTGATTCAAAGAATGCAACAACGACAAGGGACGCCCGCAAACCCATCACAACCTATTGACATTTACGTTTTTGCCCTTTTTAACGAAAACATGAAGCCAGGGCCGACTTCAGAGAGGAACTATGGGTTGTATTATCCTGATGGCACTCCAGTCTATAACCTTGGAGTGAAAAATGCTCTTCCTCGTATGGATTTTTCGGCTTCTTGGAAAAATGTAAGAAAACGACATTCGTGTTTTGTGTTACTTACAATTTACATATAAATGATCAAATTTTGATTCGTTTTTTGTATCTTGTGTTTTTGTAGGGATTCTCATTGTTCAACTTTCTATTAATGCTCATTGGATTCTTGATCTTCCTTTAATTATGGAGATTTGACCAACATTTTGTTCACATTTATTTGTTAAGGAGCAAAGTTCCTTATGAGGATAATCTTTAGAGGTATTGTCTTTAACTCTGTTTTTTTCCTTAAACTATGTATTAGGTTATATTTGTCATTTTAGTGTTGTCTCCTGCTTCTTAAACTTAGGAAATTGACAATCTTACTATAACTTTTAATAAATCTACCATTAATATGCATTATATCCTTGTACAACGTGTTATATCAATTATGAAGTGTAATAGATTAATACTCCCCCCGTCCCACTAAACTTGTCCACTTTTATATTTTCAAAGTCAAACTTTACAAACTTTGAATATAAATATTTTTGTTTGTGTTATATAATATTTGATGAAAGTTATATGAATTGATTGTGTTTCATTTGTATAACTTTCATCAATTATTATATAACACAAATAAAAATAGTTATGGTCAAAGTTCGTAAAGTTTGACTTTGAAAATTAAAAAGTGGACAAGTTTAGTGGGACGGAGGGATTACAAAATTATGGGCTCCTTTGTCATATATCATAAGATCTTCAAGAATTAGTATTATTATCATAGTGTGATGATAAAGACTTATCTTAAGAGTTGCTATAGAAGAACTTCATAAAAGATTTGAGTCATTGAGTGACTGTTGAATATGTTGTCACTTTGCTTGTTATTTCTACAACTTTTTTTGCTCCTATCCTTCTCACCACACATGCTAATGACTAGTGACTTGTTAATTATGTGTCGAGTGACGTAGTACCTTTTCTTATGATTCGCTTATTTCATCTTTTTTATGAAAAGTCCTATTCGTAATACATAATCTCTAAGGGGCATATCGTGATTCTACTATTCTAAATTTTTAATAGATTTATCACAATTTAAAGATGGTCTTTTTTGGGCGTCCCTATTTGAAAAAACGAAAGGTCAGCAAGCGGTGTCTTGGCTGTTGGTTTTCTGCCTCAGCATACGGTGTAACGATGTTGATACTTGTTGTCCCTTTCTCCTTTTTCTTGTAAAAGTTGCATATTGTAGGCTACCCTTTAGTCCATGTTGGAAGCCTTTTTTCATAAAAATATTTATAAAAAAAAAACATGTGACGTACATGTATATATATAGCGTCTCCTTTTCTCAAATATTCTAACGAAAAAGGCTGCTTGTCTTTACAAAGTATTCTAGCGTCAAATTATCCTTAGTTGGATAAGGGTTCAAAAATCCTAATCTACCCTTTTTCACTTGACAAAAGTCAAACTTAACTGCCTGTTATTACTAAAATGTTGGACTTTGAATATTGAACATGTTGTTAACTTATGTTAATTATCATGAATATAATAACTGACTCTTTCAACATTGATAATTAACATGTTCTCTTATGTAAATTATTTATTGATTTTTTCAAATATGGCGGTTAGATTGAAACTTCTATTAACTAATCTAATTGTGTACGTTATTCATTGAATGTAATGACTAATTTGTTGCATATATATATAATAATCTGCAGATAGAATGTATCAACTATAAGATGAGCTTTCATTTTCACCAATCATCCGTCATCCACATTGTATCAGAGAAGAGTTGAACCCCCGTTTCTATACATTGTAGCCGCCGCGATACAAGTGGACGCAAATGTCACATTTGTTTGCATACTTAGAAAATTCTTTAGAAGGAGGTAGTCATTTTGTATTTCAGATTTTTGATTGATTTTAGTTGATTTGTTAGATTTTACTGTGTATATTGATTATGTTGATCAGGATCCACTATTTGTAGTATTCTTTAAGAGTGTTATGTACCATATGTTCATTCTAGTTAGTAGCAAAGTTAGCCCATTGTAAAAATTTTGAGAATTTTTAATAACGTGTTGTTAATTAATCTTTTAGTATCAGAATTTCATAAGTCATTTAGCTATACTAGTATTATAATTTAGGATGAACATTATATACTCTTTAGCCTTTGTAACTATATATAGCTGTTTCTTTTTTAATTAATTAACACAAAAACTGTTGTTGGGTAGCAAGGGGAAGTCCTTCTAACGAAGGTTTGAATTCAGGGAGACCTGGATTCGAGTCCTAAGGGCCAGGTTCACCTTATGAATTTGAATTCAGGGAGACCTGGGTTCGAGTCTTAAGGGCCAAGGTTCACCCCTATGAATTATCATGTCTTTGGACGAATTAATAGGAGGTTTGATACCAAAAAAAAATAATTAACACAAAAACTTTCAAATGTTAAAATAAATTTAACACAAGAATTCGTCCTATCTCGATAATCCGAATTATAAAAGACTATCTGTAGGGTATGTAACTATTGTATTGATTATCGGAAGCTTTTGTTTTACTTGTAATACTTTTGTTTGACGTAATCAATTTCGATCTTTTTATCATCTACAGGATTTATAAGTCTTTAATAAGTGCGATGTCCACTAGTCAAAACAAGATAATACAAAAAAATGTTGGGTTAAGCTAACTTATTTAAATTGTTTATCAAAATGTAAATATATTTGGCTGGAGTAACTTTCAGCAACTTGACATCCGATGTATTCAAAAATAAGAAATGGCTTCGCAAATAACCAACTTGTTCAACATACATATGTTTGAACATGAATAGTAAAAGTCAAAAAATAAACTTATATATGTAGTAAAATAAGTTATGGGGTCTGATCTAATTTTATGTTAACTTGATTAGGATTAAACTCAAGCAATTAACCCAACAGGTTAGAGATATACCGTTAGAATGGTATATATACCCTGCAAATCTACTCTGTTCAGTTTCATTACAAGTTTCATTACAATTATATTTATATGATCATTACAATTATATTTACATGAGAAATGATTAATTTTATAACTAAATAGCTTAAAAGTCCTTCTAACCATGAGACGATGACATTAGGAGAAATTAAGGGGTAAAATTAGGTTAGAGAATTAGTGGATACCACATGTCCATATGTCACCTTCTCATAGTTTTAAGATGATTTTTAGACTAATCTTTAGGAGGATTTATTATTTTCCTATTTATATATGTAAAAAGGAGTTAATTACAAAAATTGTCTATGTCGATTACATGTTTCATCTCTACCTTTTATAAATTACGGTTCTGGTCTATTACCTTGGACATCCATCAACAGTTTTGGTCAAATTAACCAGAAGTGTTGACTTTTTGCCAATATTGTTGACTTTTGGACCAAAAGTGTGGATTAGGCCATGAGGTTCAATATTCAGAGATCAAAACTGTATTTTATGAAAGGTAGGAATGTGTAATTTATGAAAGGTAGAAATGATATGTGTATATATTAACAAACCACGGGAACGATTCTTGAAATTTACTCTATAAAGAAAAAAGCTACACTGTTACAGTTACATTTGTTCTTACTGTGTGAAAAGTTTATTGAGTTTTGTTTGTCAATGATGCACCTGGGTGTGAACAGAACAGTATATGGGAAGACTTGTTCAAGCCCTCTTGGCCAACAATATAGATATGGAATTATATTCAAATTTTGATTATAATGTTGTATAGAAGAAGATTCGATTAGCTAGCTAGCGAACTATACACAGTTCATATAGTGCACACGTACATTATAACCTTTGGATGATATACAAACTAACCCGCATAGTATATATGTCATGCTATGTAATAACTAATGTAATTTGATCTTCTCATCACTTTGTTTATCAAAGATTCCTTGACCATATGTGGAAGTATACAGATCAAAAAGCAAGGGTAATTGAAATCTCACGAACGAAATTATTGGCAGACATGTTAATGCAGCTATCGGATACAATATCCAGGCTCTTCCCTCTGCAAACATAATGTATAACGTGGCGCTAAAGGCTATCATCATAGAGGTCACTGATAAGAATAACAAACCAAGGCCAATTATCAATCTCTTTGGTAACCGATAGAGAAAGTCTTCATCTCTGTAGCGCGTTGTTAAAATGGAAAGGCACATCAACAAAGAAGTAGTGGCTGTGAACAATGAGATTGCATCCGAAACCACAAATATGATAAAACCTGGATCTTTGTCATAAATGGGCTTTCCGCTATTGCCATCAGTTCCGCCTGGAACAGTAATGGCAGCTGCAAAAACTATTGTAATGATAAGTGCTGCCGTGATTGTATACGAATCTGCAGTCTTTTTCATCCATTCTTCGCCTTCTTTCCTTAATTCCTTGTGTTCTCTTCTGAACACCATAATTGGTGTCTCTTGCTTTTTGTTTTTTGTTTTGCCGTTCCTATGAAGGGCAAATCTCTTCACTTCCTGCCAATCAGTTAAATTTTAAGTGTTAACGCAAGTAGATACTCTTTCCATTCCATAAAAAAAAATTATTAAAAAAAACTCGATATACCTCAAACCACTGTAACTCCCTTTGCATTTGTAAGGCTGCACCTGAAACCATATTGAGTTTATGTATAGGTGCCAATTGTCCTGCCAAATGCAAAATATTGTTTCCATCTTTGTCGGTCAAAATTTTGTGTACATGCTTGTCTGTGACCGCCTTGTGTACCAAAAAGCTGTAAACATTTTCACAACGGTTTAATATGGAAAGTTGAATAAGATGTAAATCATCCTGCTTGGTCCAAATTGCCTGTGGAAATGTTTTGATGATCTCTTCAATTGCCTCAGTATTATCATGTTCTAATGCGAGAAGAACTGCTTCGTGGTAATGTTCACGAAGTTCACCCTCGTTTTCTAGTTTTTGAAGTTCTCTGCAAATAGATTTGAGTACAAGAGCAGCTTTATTGTGTTTCACTTTGTCTTCGTGGAGGCGCTTCACATGTGCCACTGCAGTTAATTTGATATAAACATCTATTAAAGTTAATGACCCATGTTAAGTTTTATGGGACATTAAAACTTTAAATTTTAATTAGTCATTTCAAAGATGTATTAATAGGGTTTTTTTTTTCTTAACATTCATAAATCAATATTAATATTTATCTATAACTCTCGAATGAAAAAGCAATACTTAGGAACCAAATAAATGGATATATGCCTTACCATGTAGTACTAGAACTTCCCATAACTTTACATAAATCCACCCGAAAACTACACAAGACATTAGATGATAATGAGCAATGGCAGAATTGAGCATTTCGATGGAGGAGGAAATCAAATATATATAACATTTATCTGTATATATAAACAGTCGGGTAGTCGACTATATGCCATAAACTATACAATCAACATTAAGCATCTATAATTGATTGGACTGATAAAAAGTTTTTGAAGCACAAACCAGAGTTGGAGCAGCTTCTCCTACCCTTGGCATTAGGTGTAGTGGTATCTCGAACTTGATTCTCGATATCCTGATCAATCTCATGTCCATTGTCCAGGTTGTGATCCTTTATTGGCACATCTTCAAAATAAACAGAATTATTAGTTAGAAGATGATCCCAGTACTTATAAAACATTGAAAATCTAGAGAATAAAAGGATAACGGTGTATGGAGATGAACACATATGACCATTTGATATGTAAGAAAAACTGATTAAAAGGTTATAATATATGCTGCAACTTCTTTCGTGAAAAATCTGTTTTAGATTGAGAAGGTTGTGATCGGAACTTATTATCTTTCTTTTTGTTTTGTTGTTTTTCCTTAAAAAGTGGGTTCAGTAAGAAAATTCAATCAACAGAAGTTGTTGATTGATTTTCTTACCGGTTATTTGGTTAAACTGGTCTCACAGTCGTCATGATGTATTTGAACTGACAATTATAATCTAGAGCAAGTGGCGGATCAAACAATGATAAACAAAATTTTGGTAGAAGTTGTATTTTGTTCCGCTTAAATACGCGTCCAACTTTCCAGCAATAGACTTCAATGGAATGGAAATGTCTTTCTTTGTTCTAGCCATGTCAGGATACTCCTTGATCAACTCATATGCAACTTCTGCACATAAGGTTTATAAAACAAATATAAACATTGGAAAATATTCATATGTCAATACATTTGGGATATATTACATGTGTTGTTTGAATCTCCCAAAGTTTATTGAATCATCTCATCTTAAGGAAAGTTGAATAGCCATTATAAAATCAAAACTTACCAAATAACCCGTTACCAATTACACTAGTGAGAAGTGCAGCAGCGTTCAATCCCCTAAACGGATTACTATGTCCTTGTAGTTGAGAGAGCCCAATATGTTTTTTTGTAACTTCCAGCAAATACAGAAAAGTGTTTACATGAGCACCAAAAATAGCTCTATGGATGGGTAAAAGACGCTGCTTATCAGTAATGAATAACAATTTTGGGTTTCTCTTAACCAACTTCTTGGCAGCCTTGGTGTTGCCAACCAGTGCAGCACGGTGCAATGGGGTTTGTTGTCTCTTACACACCAGATATGGAAGTGATTCCGAATTTAACTCCTTCAGGAGATTCTTAACAAAATAGATATTTTGACATGTACCAATTGCAACATGTAGTGGGCTATCATCGTCATCATTGATTTTACAAGTCAATGCATCTTTGTCTTTGATGAAATATTCTCGGGCTTTCTCCCAGTAGCCATTCACAACAGCTCCATATAGAGGTTGATACTTACTTGAATCTATCAGCATAAGAAATAACATCAGTTACTACAGAAATTTGCAGTAAAAAGGTACCAACAGAAAAATTGCAGAAATAGATATAGTATATTATATGCCGGCCAATGTGTATTCGAATGAAAGGTTGTTCGTCAAACCAACCTTTTGCTCGAGTATTTGAACAAGGGAAATATACTAGAAATTGCATATAGGACAATGTATGATTATTTATGATAAATAAATTTTTTTTAAAATGCCCTGTTTAGACTTGTGATGCAGCTTGTGAGTTTAGAAAAATAAGATCCAACACATTGATTCTTAGAGTACCTGTGATGGCCTTTCCCAAACCCCCAAAATCATTCCAAAAGACAGAATTTGAGATGGTAGTGATTTTTATTAGACTGATCAATGACACCCAATAGATGGCATCCATCATCATACATAAATAAGGAAATGAAAATTAATACGGACCTTCAAAAGGTCCTGAGGCGAACATAGATAAAAACATAAAAATAAACATAAAGGCATCTGAAAAGCACTTCAAAAGCATTTTGATCGGTTGCACGCCCAAAACAAAGTTTCATAGCTCAAGTTATACTTATATTAGTGTGGCCTAGTCATGGACTTCCATAAAACACTTGGGCCCTCACCAATTTGGTACGCTATCGGTTATATAGAAATGACTAATAAGGCTTAGCTTAACATAGCAGATGCTATATATGAATTGTTAAGACATACATAGAATTTTGGTAGTGTAATATTTACAGTATTCTTGTGCCAATAATTTAAACATGACTATAAGAATTAGATTAGCAAAATCTGTAACTAATACCTCTGTCACTACCAGTATTGCTAGTAGGAGCAGGCAAGATATCGTAATTATTTTTAAGTTGTTTCCAAACATGGTGACTTGTATGTAATCCAACGACTGTGTCCATAACATCTTCATTTAGCGAACCAAAGATCCATCCTTTGACTAACATGTCTGACCTTTTCCATTCCCTATATTCCTTGTAATTATGAGTCCTTTTAGAATCATTCTTTCCTTGATTGTGTTTTATAGTTCCTTCAATGAAACCAAGCATATCATGGCTGTCCAAAAGGCACGTCATTTGTTCCTGCCATGAACGATAATTCGTTTTGCCCGATAGCTTGATCGAAAGAAAGTTGGCCGTGTTCACGTGAGTCGGGTATGGGTATAGTTGAACCTCTGTATTATACATATAGTAACAACTAATTGGTATCAATTCTATACACAATGCCTTAAGTATGTCAAAATGATAAATCTCTAACTTTAAAGTATATTGTACAATATGAATTGTATACGAAATATTGAATATTGACCTCATACCTTTACTAAAGCTATAGTCAGCATTGCTTGAAGAAGCCATTAGAATGGATGATATAGTAGCAAAATATCTAGTAGTGAAGACAATATATTTGTTTTTTTCATTACACATATGGGAATGATTTTATTGGCAATAAATTAGATATCATTTAATATGTATGGTCCATGTGTTTCTTGTCGTGTTTTAGCTTGATTGAAGTGGAAATGAAATAGACTTTTGTAATTATGTAAGCCAAGTTATAGTTTTCTTACACCCATCCAAAAAAGTAAACACATTTGGCTATATGTTTTTGACTGTATATGTCATCATGAATGTAGAATACACTAGAACTAGTTTGAATATGATGTTATGGTTGGTATCTTAATTAGAAATTGTTATTTTTACCATAGAACTTGATAATTTATCACAATCGTGTATTAGTTGTTTTCACAGTAAGTTATGATATTTGTACTGTATAAGTTAATCAAATTATGTGATACGCTTTACATCTTAATTAACCGGGTACCTTTTCGAGCTTTGTGACGGAAGTGGAGAGACATCATGTTAACCTGATATTAGTATCAATTTTTTGTTATGGATGTACCACATAAAAAATGAAGAATGAACAAATTGTAAAAAAAATATTGTAAACTAGATCTATATGATGTATTGAGTTTTACAAGGACATATATTACATTTTGAAGTTTAAGATAAACAATATAAAATGTTATAGTAGCGCGCAGCAGCAGCAGCAGCTTGAGGAGGAATGTCTTTTAGTATGGACTTGAATAGGACACCACTAATATCAGATCCACGTTCAACTTCTACAAAGTGGCTATTGTCATTACCATTGCAGAGCCTAACAAAAGCGTCAAGCTCACTCCTCCCAAATCTGTCGTTGGGGATTTTACCATGATAGAAGTTGACAACGTCACAGCAATACCCATGTCTATAAAAAACACATAATTAATTAATAAACTACCCCTTCTATATAAAATAAGGGTTTTGCTAACTACCCTTAGGACACGTTTGGTAAAAAGAAATTCAGTAAAATGAAATGGACAAAGACAGACAAATGTGAAACGGAGAAATAAAATGGGCTGATAATTTTCTTATTTGGTAAATCTGGAGAAATAAATAAAAAATCATATTTTGTTTATCACTAACCTTTTCATTACAAACATACATATACTAATGATATAAATTAATATTAAATAGCACCAATTACATATTTTTTAGATAAATAAGAAATATGCAACAGACAATACAAAAGATAGATGTTATTATTCATCGACCAAATTTATTCCATTATTATTGTCTCAATACTTCCAATGTGTTTATATCTAACTAATCAATCGGCACTAAAAAAAAAAGATTATGAGTAGCTTATATAAAATATATTCAATATGGATATGGATATATCATAATTGTAAAAAGCGAAGGCGAACTCAAAGCGCAATTACCCCAAATGTGGCCTAGGCGAGAGGCAAAAAAAAAAAGCGCACTTAAGTTAAAAACAAACCAAATGCCATTCAAATTAATAATTACTATTTAAATGTTGAAAAAAAAAACTTCAAACCAAATTATTCATGTTGAAACTTGTTTTGATATAGACACCTATTTTAACATGATGACCAGTTTTGCAACTTGTTTTGTAATGGAAACCTGTTTTTAGAAAAAAAAAAACTTATTTTCATAGAAACCTGTTTTCATATATATTATATAAATTGATTGTTTCTATAATTTTTTATAGACCTTAGAAACCGGTTTTCACAACCTTATAAAGAAAACAGGTGTCCATGTCCTTAGAACTCTTTTCTATATCCTTTAAAACTAGTTTCCTTTCTTTTGCACCTTCCGCATTATGGGCCTTGGGCCTAGGTTTTCACGCGCTGAAGGTGGGCCTTGCCCGTATCGTATGTCTGTATCCATACGTTTTCAACGCGTAATCCATATGATTTTCATAAAAAAAAAAAACAAATTTATATAATGGGTTTTTATTAAAAGAAAATTAAAAAATTAAAAAACCACACCAAAAAAAAAAAAAGAAGAAAAAAACTAGTAGTTCTCATAATTCTCATGTTAATCATGAACAAAACTTATGTCTCCTCAAAATGGATGGAAATCCATATACATACAAACTCAATTCCTAAGAAATCATCATACCTCAGTGTCCCAACTCCTTGGCTTGCCAAAAATGGGAAATGAAACTATTTATATTTCTCTAATCCCATTTCCCCCTAACAAATATCCTACGGCTATAACTCACATTTTTTATTAAGTAAATAATAAAAAATACATACCCTCCAACTATAAAAAGCATCCTCAATTTCCCATCTGGGCGACCGACCCATTTACCAATAGGGATCCGGCCATTGTGTAACGCCCGTAGTAAGTCCAAATCCCCAGATCCAGGTTGTTCTGTAATTTGATATGAAAAAAAAACTTTATGTATGTATATAAGTAACTAATAAAAAAAAGGCTACGTGGGAAATTAATGAGCAAGGATTTTTTCAATTGATCTAGTAGGAGGATCAAGGAAAAGAAAAGAATTGCTTGAACTCATCGTGTATAAAGCCACAACATTCTTTGGATGTGCCTGTAACAAAACAAAACACAAATACATATATATATAGACACAATAACCAGTTGTTAATAATAATGCAAAAAAGTTGTAAGTAGAATGAACAAAATTATTATTGGGCAGTAGAATTACGTACGGCTAGTTTAGCTTTGCAATACATTTGAATAATTAACCTCGCATTGAGCCTTATATTTCCAAGAGTCGGGTTGCATCCACTTAGAATTGTCAATACAGACAACTACAGCCTGAAACATATATATATCGAATTAGTTAGTTTTTGAAATTGATAGCATCATAATAAACAAATCAATAAAGAATGGAGATGAACACAGATAGATACCTCGGGAAGCTCCATCCAGATGATGATTCAAGGGTGCCTGCAGAATAACCGGTTGATTTAAAAATTAAAAATAAATCACTAACAAAATCATAATTATAAATCAAAAGTAACAATCTTCATTATATCTAGAACAGATACTTACAGGGGATGGGTCCAGAAAAAGTATCAGGGTAGGCGATTCAAATACCACTTTTGATTCGTCTATCGAATTGAAACCTAAACAAATGAAACTAAAATGGTGGTGATTTTTATTAAACTGATGATCAATGCATCCCAATATATAGTTTTGCACCCACCATACACAAACAAGGACATGAAATTTAATACGGGTCATCAAAAGACGATGGGCCAATTTTATTTTATTTTTCCAACTGCGGGAGGCTATGGGCCAAATTAACACAAACCCATCAACAATTAAAGTCCAGAAAATAGTAAATTACACTTTTCGTCTCTAAAGTTGGCACATTTTGCACTTTTCATCCCTAAAGTTAAAAGATTACAATTTTGACCTTAAACTTGGCAGAATTTTTCAATTGACGTCCTTTGGCCACACGACGTTAAAAAATGGCTGTTAACGTCCACACATGCAAAACACGTGAGGGCATTAATGTCTTTTCACCTATACACTTGAGAGAATGAAAGTGCAAAACGTGACATGTTCAGGGACGAAAAATGAAATTTATTTTATCTATTATCATCTACTTCATCTTCTCCGGCTGGAAAACAGTTACAGTAGCCGGAAAATTCGTCGGAAAACTTAAAATGTCGATATCTCACTCGTTTCTTCGAATTAGACCACAAAACCACCACCAAACTTTTCAAAATTAATTTCCACACGAATCCAAACCAAAAGATTTCAGATTCAAAACTTGCCGGAAAACTCAAAATATCGCTAGAAAACGAACTGCCGACCAAACTTAATGAAATGAAGCAATAATCACATCAACATGCTCAAAATTCTATCGCAAATAAAACCTTGTGATTTCTAGATCGATTTGAGACAAAACGATGAAGAAATTGAAGAGAGAAGATATGAACAATTTTTTGTTGATTTTCTTCTTCTTTTTATAATTAATGAAAGCTGTGAAATGAAAAATCGATTAAACACTCTAATTGAACTTGAAATCCATTAATTCAACAAGAATCCACCTTTAAAATCAATTTAGTAACAGAAAATCACAGCAGAATTTATATCTGAATAGTAACACCATGTCGCGCCGCCGCAACCACTCCGACATCCGGCCACCAGCAGGTCACCAACCTGCCACCACATTCCTCCAATAGCAGTCTTTCTTGGTTATTATCGATTTCTATCAAAACCCAACTTCCTTTTGCTCGTATTGCTTGCTATCCTCTTGCGACGATTGTTGATGAAAAAGAGATCCCAAATTCGAAGGTAGCCACCTGCTCGTTTTTCCGTTGATATATAAGGTTGTGATGATTTTTATTTTTTTGGAAAATCCGAGATGACGTGTATCTCAGTGAGGATGTTAATGAAATGTGTGGTACCATATATTGTTTTCTTAAGTTGTAAAGTGGACCAGATAGAGAAACAAATAGATATACCTATAAATATGTATGTGAATCTGTATATATATATATATATATATATATGTATAAATATATGTATAAATGATGAAGATGATGATTGACTTAGAGAAGGAAAAAAGTAACTATTTGCATGATTTTCATTTTTCGTCCCTCAAGTAGCTTCATTTTTCACTTTTCGTCCCTTGGTGTAACGTGAAATGACAGATGTGCTCTCACGTGTTTGGCACGAGCGCTCATTAATGGCCATTTTTTAACGCCGTGTGGCCAAAGGACGACAATTGCAAAAATCTGTCAACTTTAGGGTCAAAATTGTAATTTTTTCACTTTAGGGATGAAAAATGCAAAACGTGTCAACTTCAGGGACGAAAAATGTAATTTACTCGAAAATAAATAAAGGTTTTTGAAATGTTAAAAAAAAATGAAAATAATGGTTTCTGAAACAACACGTAAAAGTTAAAAAGCATTTTTGGGACCACAAGATGACGAAGGCCTTGGTACAGGATTTTTCTTGTCTCAAGCTTCGTTTTGATAGGTTGCAAGTCCAAAACGTAGTCGTGTAGCCTAAGTTACACTTATTTTAGCGTGTCCTAGTCATTAACTTTCATAAACATAAGGCTAACTGGAGTGATAGCAAACCCGGTAACAATCCACTTAATTTCGCCCCTAGGTTGCCGGCTACACCAACCCGAGGTAGCAACCCATTTGTAGCAATTCCTACGGGTTGCTTGAAACATTGTTGACCGATCCAATTTCCTATAAAAACAAATATCATTCCCCCTATTTTTACAAATAAAAAAAAATACAAATCAATCATTAACCCACCCCACCTTCCAAGCAATACCACTCTCCTTTTTTTTCCCCAGACAACCCTAACAACCCAGGATGCCATTTGACACGCTGTAGTGAAAGTAGCTCAATCCCCGACAATACCACTCTGGATAGCCTAAGAGACTGCTCTTCCACATTCGGGTCCGCACCAACTTTATAAACTATCTTTTACATAAAAGAAATAACTAGTTGAGCTTAGAGCTAAACATAGCAGAGGCTATATATAAATTGTTAAAGACATACATAGTATTGTTGAGGTCAGTGGCGGATCTAGGAATTTGATTTAGTGGGGGAAAAAAAAAATTTCAATACACCGCCATAATATCTGGTAGACATATTATTAAAAGCGGTAAAAAAGAGCGATGAGGTAGCTACACCGAAAAATGCAGCAAAAATAGTAAAAATAACTTATTATTTTGATTTATTAGTAGAAAATACGTCGAATAGTATTAAGACAACAAATCATCAAATTATAATAATTAAGAGTTAATATAACAAAGAAGTCCATAACAATATTATCACACATTCAAAACCTCATGATTTACATAGTTGTCACCTACCTACAATAAGTTTGAGTTATTAAATATGGAAAATGATAAATCCTCATAAATAATAGCTTAAAAATCATCCTAAAACTATAAGAAGGTGACATGTGTTATCTATTAATTCTTTTTTCTAATCTTGACTCCTGATTTTTCCACATGTCATCATGTTGAGTCAAGGATTCGCTGACCAGACTTGGTCGCTGACGTAGGTCGCTAGCGAGTCTAGTGACTTAAGTTAAAGTGTCTGCTTCCCAAGTTGTTTGTTAAGGCGGGAAGATTTCAAACAAAAAGATAAGAAGTCACATGGTGGTTCCTCCAACTATTTCATACCGTATCAAGAAAAGTTGCAGGTGTACCAAAAGGAAGGGCTTTCTCTCTCATGCCCGTTTTGGTAAAGAAGACAAGAGCTCCTGTGTTCAAGTACAATGAGCCAATGGAATATCGACAACCACCATCAATCACAATCAAAGGAACGTTGTGTTGCCCTAATCCTTCCCCTATAAAAGGCAACACAGCCGCAACACAACATTTGTGTTTGTCACCTTAAAAGTGTGTGTCACTTATTTCTTCTTGTAATTGTTTAAGTTTCTAGTTTGTCTAAACTTAACAATTGTATTTTTCTTTTACTTTCTAATAAGTCAAGTTGTAATATTGACCATGTATTCACTGTTTAATTAATGATACATATGATTAGAGTTGCATAGATTTGTGTATTAGAATTCTACCTTTGTTCTTGTTCTTTACTTTCTGCATTTACTTTCTGCCTAGTTTAATCTTATATAAGTTTGCATTTACGGGCCTCTCAAGTGGTATCAGAGCCTTTGTTTCTAAGTTATTGGAACAAAGATCTGTGTTGCTTACTTATATAGTTTCTTTTCTTTCATCTAAACTTTAATCTTCCTTCTTAAACTAAAATTATGGCCACTGTACCTACTCTTGTTAACACACATGACTTTGGTTACGTTTCTATTTCTCCAAGATTCGAGCCTGAGGACTTTGGATCTTGGAAGGAACGAATGTTACTACACATAGTAGGTGTAGAACCATATCTTATGACCATCCTGACCGAAGGTTCGTATGTACCCATACATGTTCAAAGAACACTAGGAGTCACTGCTGAGGCTCCTAAGATTGTTACTGAAATTGTGAAACCTGAGGTACAATGGACTGATGATGAGAGAAAGCTTGTCAATCTTGACTCTAGGCTTAAAAACATGATTGTCGCCACTCTTCCTACTAACATCATGAAACTCATCATCAAATATCCCTCCTTCAAACAAGTATGGGATAGACTGTTCAGCATGTACGAAGGTTCTGCTGACACAATAAAAACAAAGAAAAATGATCTTAAACGAACTTATGAAAATTTCTTTTCTAAACCTAATGAAAGTCTTGAGTGCACCTATACAAGGTTTAAAGGTCTGCTCAATGATATGACAAATGTTGGCATTTAAATGGATGAATTTGAGGTGTGCCACAAATTCATTGATAGTTTGCCTCTCAAGTGGCAAGGATTGCGACAAATCCTTCGTATGTAACACCCCGACAGCGGCGGAAAACTCGGGATGTAAAATATAGCACACGCGCACATGGATGTTACATAGGAAAACTAAATGAGTGCATAAATTAAGCATAAATAGTCGATTACATAGTTCAAATAGCAAGATAGGTCACCACACATATATTCCAACCAAACATGCAATCAAAAGTACGATAAGTTCCCACACAGGGAAAACGGTTAGGCATATTGCCTACAAGCATAACAAGAGCATGCAAACTTCAAAACCTAGCCTGCAGTCTGCTAAAAGTCCCATGCTACCAATCCTAGCCACGATTAGCTTGATTACCTGAAAGGAATACTTAAACGTGTCAACACAAAGGTTGGTGAGTTCGTAGGTTTGAGTATATAAACAAGTTGTATAAAAGCGTTTTATGCCGTCAATAGAATACAAGTATAAAGTAGTATGTAGTGGCTAGTGACCAACTTGCACATAAGTAAGCGAGCACACACAATCCTCAAAGGACCGGCTAATATGTATAACAAAGCACACACAATCCTCAACAGGACCGGCTGATATGTATAAGCGAGCACACACAATCCTCAACAGGACCGGTTGATATGTATAAGCGAGCACACACAATCCTTAACAGGACTGGCTAACATGTATAAGCGAGCACACACAATTCTTAACAGGACCGACTGATATGTATAAGCGAGCACACACAATCCTTAACAGGACCGGCTAACATGTAACAAGTAGTCAGATAGCCATAGAGTAGTAAAAGCAGTTACGGCATGTATAAAAGCATATGTAGTATTCCTTTCACCCCAAAATATAAGTAAGGAAAAAGGGGCTACGAAGACTCACAGTGATCTGCTACAAGCGCAGTTCTACAAGCACAGAGTATGAGCACAGATATAAGTAAGATATATCTATTGAATCCAAGTATGTCTTGATGTCAACCTAATCACAAATCATTGAGCATAGATGGATACATGTATTAGTTCTTGTGATTAATTATTCACTGAGTTGTCCTTGATTGAACTGATGATTTGGTCTCTTAAAGCTCTTTGAACGTTTTGACTCAAAAGTGTTTTACATAAACTAGACTCATAATGAACATCTTTGAACTCACACATAAGTACTTATCGTATAATGAGTTGTATGTGCCTTTAGTAATGAACTTTAGTCTTTAGAATCTCGATTCAATTAGTCATAGAACTCGTACTTTGATGATCAAGATAGAACATGTCTTAATTGTACTTTAATTAGGGTTTGCACTTTGTACGTTGTCTTAGATCGAATTATGAACTAGCCTTGGTGTCAATGATCAGCCTTTGAGGTGTTTAATCAAGTGATAATGTTGTTATGAACTGATTAGGTGATTAAGGATCAAGTGTGGTGTGATATAGAATAAGCTCTAGTTATTTAAGGAATGAACAAAGTCGTTCTAGGGTTTGGAAGGCAAGATCGTCCCTCTGGCTAGCCAAGATCGTCCCACTGGCTAGCCAGGATCGTCCTGGATGCTCCTCAAGATTGTCTTAGCTTACAAGGGGTCAAGATCATTTTAGGTATATGGGGGGTCAAGATCGTTTTAGGTGCAAGGGGGTCAAGATCGTCTTAGATGTCTAGCTTAAGATCGTTTCAATTTACATTGCTCAAGATCGTTTCAGTTACTTATGAGCTCAAGATCGTTTCATTTTTTTTAAGACATGAACAAGTCACAAGATCGTTTCATGATCAAGAGTTTGAGCTAAACCAATCCAAAGGATCGGTTACCCATTAAACGTACCAACACATCACAACATCACACAAGAACAAACGAGCAAGAACCAAGAATCAAGGGGCTGCCCAGGACGATCTTGGGCTCAAGATCGTCCTAGGGAGATCGTTCTAGGACCCAATACGGATGAAACAAGGTTTTAATCAATACACGAAGATCTAGATCGTTTCCAGGACTTGTTAGAACATCAAACTAGTACACATATACATAATAACACTAACCATTAACACTTTTAACGCTTTCATGACCATCTATAACATGATTAAGGGGTGGCACATCAAGAACAAGTTTTCCCTTATTTTCAAAATTGGGTTTTGTAGATTAAAGCATGTTATGACCCAAATTTGTTCATAAAAATGATGTTAAACACATTTAGACACAAACCCATTAACTATTAACACGTTTTTCATATCAAAATTGGACCAAATCATCAAGAACATAAACTTGAAAAAGTACACTTTTAATTTGATCAAAAACTCAAAATTTGTTGTCACCTGAAATTTGTTGCTAGAAGTATGTTTTGATTATCACAAGGAAGCTAAAAGTACAAATAATTTTGGTTTAACAACCCAAAATCAAGAGATGAATTTTTGTGTGTGTATGAAGGCTACAACTATGTGTTTTAGAGAGAGAGAGAGAGGTGAGATGGAGAAGATAAAGAAATGGGGTTTCTCTCTCTAGGAGAATCTATTTATAGTTTTCCAATATTAAATAAACCTAATAAATGTAGGGACTATTGCGAACATTTTTGGACTAAAACTTCATTAAATACGATCATTTACGACTCGAAATCTAGTATTTTATCATAATAAATCAAAAACTCGTCTTATAATTCAAGATTTAAGATTGAATTGACCTTCATGTGAGCATATATCTTAAGTCTAAAGCACGTCAAGAACTTAGATAAAATTTGTGGATTTTGTTTACTACATTTCTAAGACGGTTGTTACATCGTACCACTAAGAAGATTCAAGAAGTTGATCTTGAATCTCTCTTTGGCATACTTCAGTTCGAAGAAAGAGCACTTGCTCAAACCATTCGAGCTACTAATGAAGAACAACGAAGTGCTGGTCCCTCCTCTTCTTCTAATGTCATCTCTTTTGCTTATTTTGTTACTGGCCCTCTTGCACTTGTCTCTGCTGAGCCCAACAATCTCCATGTTGGTGCCAGCTCCTCTAATCTCTAATCTCTTATCTCCTATCCAATCTCTTGTTAATGATCTTGATGAAGAAGAGAAACAAGAATTGTTCAGTGATTTTATAGAATTTGCCTTAATCGCTGGTAGGAGATACTCCAAAAAATGGAACAATCGAAAAACGGTTGCTCCATTTAAACCTCATGTTGATAAATCACAAGAGGAATGCTGGAGATTTGGTAGGAAGGGACACTACCAAAAGGATTGTAGAGTTGCTATTCCAACTCTTGTTGCTCCTAAAACTAACCCTCCTAAGGCTGCTGATGAGTACAGGAACAAATACTATCAGCTCAAAGCTAAAATGACTGAAGTTGAAGAAGCAAACTCCAACAAAATGGTTAATTGCTGAAGAGCATGACTGGGCTGATTCAGATGAATTAGACAGTGAAGAGTATGTTGATGCCATGTGCTTGATGGCACTCGCTGATAGAGATGCAGTGACTAGAAACCAAGTCTCCTTAGTCAGTGGGTAAACGTCACCATCAAAAAGGTACTTGCTCACTCCCAATCCAATGATGAAGATAAATCTAAAATCTTCGAATCTCTCTCTTGTGATATTTAGTTCGTTGAATCCATACGTGCTGAACTCCAAACAAAACTTGACTTTGTCTCTCTTGAGTTAAGTGAAAAATCTGAAAGACTCAATGAGTTGAGAAATGTTCACCTTGAACTTCAATCTCATGAGTTACTTACTCAAAAACTTCAGCTTGACAATGAAAAACTCAAGCTTGAAATCTCCAATCTTAAGAAAATAGTGACCTCTTGGTCAAAAGCTTCTAGGTTTCATCATAAATGTCTAAATGAACAAGTCCCTGCCCAAGTTCAGGCAGTAATTGGTGGCGACTATGAAGTTGCTGCCACTCTAGCTAACATGTTCGTTGATGATGTCAAACCTGAAATCTCTATTCCTCCATCTGTTGTTATGTCTCCTAAGGAAATGAAAAAATGGTATTTTGTTAAAGGTAACGATTATCATTATGAAATGGAAGCAGAATCCTCTTCCTCACTCACCAGTGACCACTCTGCTTCTGCTGAGGGAAAGGGAACTAGCTCATCAGCTAGCTCCAGCAACATGTTCTCCCATCTTCCCATAATTGGGATGATGCCAAATGAAGGTAGAATCCAATATTCTCCAGGGAGATCATTTGAAGGGGACATCTCTAGTGATGGTTTTAAACCTATCACCCCTCAACAGCTAACGGTCAAATCTAATGATCCATTCAAAAGAAGCAAGGTTGATGTCCCATATGACTATAGCACACCTCAACGTGCCTCTCCAGTGAGTCAGGATCCTCGACCTGTAGCATCTCAGGTCCCTTCTGCTCTATCCACTCAGCAAGAAAAGGCTAAAGCTGCTCAGCTCGAACGTGTGATGCAGAGACTTATAAAAGCATGCGATGCTAGATATCGATTCACTGGACCATCTTCATCTAGTCAAGCTGATACACAACCTCCTCAGCAGGCGCAACAGTCCATGCCTGTTGCTTTTATCTTGAGACACACTACTCCTCAAAGAGATAGAGTATCTTAATCCCAAAATAGGTCTACCACTCCTCATAAAGGATACTTGCCACATCAGCAAGTAAGACCTGTAACTCCTCAGATAGGTTACTTACTCCATCAGCAAGTAAGATCTACCACTCCCTGTTAGGTCGAAAATCGACCAAGTATGATTTGTTCAAAATAGTTGAAGCTCAGTGAAGAAAGCTTGCTCAGAATTCTGAAGTCATTCAGAATTAAGCTCACTGAAGCTTCACTTCAGTTTCAGAATCAACATCACTGAAGACGTTCAGACTGAAGTCAAAGACTGGAGACTGTAGAAGAGAATCATCTCAGAAGCAGAGCTCAAAGATCATTCTATCCGAAGACGAAACTGAAGCAGCTCAGTGTAAAAGTCCTTACAACACTTTTACACTGATTACGAGGAAGTCTTTTTAAAAGTACTTTAACGGCCTTTACCCGGTTAATAACATTATACCTTGTAAAGTTCTAGTTAGGGTAAAAGGTTGGAAATAAAGTGTGTTAAGTCACATCAAAGAAACTTACACGCTTTACCTTAAACAAGCATGTTATAGATTTGTCTTACAAATCCATAAATGCTCCCAACCATATTCGTACGGCCCTGCCATGTCATCAAAGACATCTTGGCCTATAAATACAAGACTTCTCACAACTTGCAAAAATGTTAAAAACCTTAGCATTGCAACTTGTGAGATATACTCTAAGTAATTCTTACGAGTATTTCCAAGTTATTAGATCACTTGTATTTCAGGATTGTTTAGATATTTACACACTTTGTGTTTATCTTTGTTCTGCAACAATCCTTGTATTTTGTTTATATCAATAAAGAAAATACATTGAAATATACGAAGTGTCTCAATGCTTAATACTTGACTATATCTAGTATTTATATAGTTTCTGCAATCGTTCTTTACATTACTTGCTTTCACTACTTGTTTATATCCATAATCTGGATCATACCACAAACTGGTCTTCTTCCAGTTTGTGTGTACTTGTCAGTCGGGTTACTTATATTTATATCTGCTTATATCTAGGATTAACATTTGGTATCAGAGCGGTGTTAAGTTAGTTATAACACAACTCGTTCAAATCTAACTTTTGATCTGCAGGTATGTCTGGACAACAAGATGGTGGACCTATTCCAAATGAACCTGAACCTAATAATAATCAGCCACCCCCAATCATCAACAACAATATACCCTTGCGTAACGTTCATGTTCACTTTCCAATTAACCCTGTCCCTAAGTTTAATAAGGACAGTGACTCATTTATTACATGGAAAGCTTGCATGCTTAAGTATATTGCTGGTGTTGAAAGGCATCTGACCGATATTTTGAAAGATGGTCCCTTTCTACCCATGAATGCTTCTACTGTTGTCTACTCAGCTGATGGGACTCCTAGGTTAACACCAAAGGAGAAAGATCATTGGTCTGAAGAGGATCATTGGCTGGTAGACCTTGATACTAAGCTTCAGAATATGATTCTCTATTCAGTTCTTGAGTCTCTCAGACCCACCTTAGTTTTACTTGAAAATTCTAAGTTAATGTGGAAGGAACTAATGACACAGTTTAAAGGCACCAAAGAGACTGTTGTCACAAGAAAAGTTGCTTTAAACAAGAAATATGAACCCTTCTTTGCTTATCCAAATGAATCTTTAACTCAAACCTATGTCAGATTCTCTAATTTAGTAAATCAATTAAAAGCTTTAGGTGTTACAAAAGATAAAGAAATTCTTTTGGAAAAGTTTTGTGATATCTTACCTTCAAAATGGGAAAATTTCATCTTGGTTTTAAGACAAGGAAAAACCTTGCACAGCCATACTCTAGCATCCTTATATGGAGCCTTCAGTTATACTGAAGAGAACAAAGCTGAGAGAGCCGTGGCTGAGCAAGATGCCAAAAATCATGTGTCTACTAGTACTGCAATGGTTCGGTATTTTGAACCACAAGGAACTGCCCTCCTATCTTCTGAGAGTGATGAAAGTGACTCAGTGAAGAAGATAGTGGCCAATTTAATGAAAATTGGTATAATTAATTATGCATCACATGAATGTGATAAGGATGACGATGATGATCTTGTTGCCATGCTGGCTAAAACGTTCAATCGTTTTAAGGCCAAGTCTAAACGACCTGGCAAACAATTTGCTTCCAGTGCTTCTATTGATAAGTCCAATCTTGAATGTTTTAAGTGTGGAAAGAAAGGACATTTCATGAAGGAATGTAGATCTAGTCAACCCTCATCATCATCTGCCCCTAACCATTCTCTTTTTCAGAAATCTGATGATAGCTACAAGGCCAAATACAAGAAACTGAAGGCTCACATAGCTCTCATGGCACAAGATTCTTCCAACAACAATTGTATGATCGCGAACACCGAATAATGGGAAGATTCTGATGTGTCTTCTGATGATGAAGAAGAAGTTAGGGACATGCGTTTCATGGCAAAAGAAGATCAAGCTCATGTTGTTAAGTCAGATGTTGAATCAGGTCGTTGGGTGGATATAATCATGAAAAAGGTTAGTGTTTTGGGAAATGAAAGTAATGAAGAACTGAAACTGGATCTTTTAGTTCTTATTGAGGCTGATATAAATTTTGTTGAAACTGTGCGTTCAGAAAGTTTAAAAATGTTTGAAATAAATACTTCTGAACTGAATGCGAGTCAGGCTAGATTAAAAGAATTGAAAGATGTCCAGTTGTCTTTGAGAAGCTATCAGGCATTGGTTGCTAAACTGGAAGTAGAAAAAGAAGAATTATTAAATGTGCTTGCAAAAGAACAAAAAATAATTAAATCTTGGATGAACTCACCTAGACCAGATGTTGTAATTAAAAACACTTTTGACAAACAAAAAATTGCATATGAATCTGGTGAACTTCATCTTGCATCTATAGTCACTGATTTAGATGCCCTTCCAAAACAATTGAAACCAGAAATAACTTTTAAAGATATTAGCAAAGAAATGACTGAGACTGATCAGATCCAGGAACCCTCTAAGGGCAATTCTGAAGCATCCCAGACCAATGCTTCGGAAAAGATTGCTAAGACCAAGAAACAAAAGAAGCAATCCCCTCAATCTTCATCCAAGGTTTTGAAAAACCAAAAGAAGAAGAAATTTGATTCCCCTGCTGAACCTTCTACCTCTAATTCTGGTAAGGTTCAAGTGTCTGATGAACCTTTTTCTAAACAACAAAAGAATAAATCTATCAAGAAAGAAGAGAAAAAGGTTGTCCCCCTGTCAAACCAACAGTTTTTCTGTCATCTGAAGTAATGACTGAGATCCCTTTTGACCCCTCAGTACCTCATGTACCAAAGAAATCTGAGACTGCTAAGGGAAAGTCCAGTGAACCCATTCCAAGTCGAACTAATCTTTGTGTATGTGCAGGGAGACCGCAAAAAGCATATATGGTACCTTGACAGCGCTGCTGGCAGGACCATGACTGGTAACCAGACCCTGCTAGAGGAATATAGGGTGCAAGAGGGGCCCTCAATAACTTTTGGGAATGATGGAAGTGGACAAACTGAGGGATATGGTGTTTTGAATAATGGACAAGTCAAATTCACTAAAGTTGCATATGTGAATGGTTTGAAATATAACCTGATCAGTGTCAGTCAACTCTGTGATAATGGCTATAAGGTTTTATTTGATGTTTCTCAAGGCACCATATTCAACAGAGAGTGGAAGGTAGTGTTAGTTGCACCAAGAAAGGGAAATATCTATGTCATTGACATGGAAAGTTCACCTTCAGAACAATGTTTCTACACAAAGGCTGATGAAGATACCAACTGGTTATGGCACAAAGGTTGTCACATCTAAACTTCAAAAATATCAATAAGTTGTCTAGAAATCAACTTGCTGATGGGATTCCACCCTTGTCTTTTAACAAAGACAAGCCATGCCCTGGTTGTGAAATGGGAAAGCAGAAAAGAACTACATTCAAGACAAAACAAAGTTTCAGTATAACTGAACCACTTCACATGTTGCATATGGATCTTTTTGGTCCTGTGAATGTTCAGACAAGAGGAGGAAAGAAGTACACCCTTGTTGTTGTTGATGAATATACAAGATATTGCTGGGTGATTTTCCTTAGATCAAAGAGTGAAGCTGCTGCTGAAACTATTTCTCTCATCAAACAAATTGAACTCAAGTATCAGCGAAAAGTTCGTCAGCTCAAAAGTGATAATGGAACTGAATTTAGAAACTCAACTCTAGAGTCCTTCTGTACTGAAACTGGCATATCTCAGAACTTCTCCTCAGCACATACACCAGAGCAAAACGGTGTTGTAGAAAGAAAGAATCGAACGCTGATTGAAACTGCCAGAAGTATGCTAAATGAATCCGGTCTTCCAAAATGTTTTTGGGCTGAAGCTGTATCAACTGCTTATTATACTTAGAACCGATCTATGTATGTTAAAAGACACAAGAAGACTGCCTATGAAGTTCTCAGAAAAAGAAAGCCTAATATTGGATATTTCCATGTTTTTGGATATCCAGTATATATTCTGAACAACGCCAGTCAGCTTGGCAAGTTTGATGCAAAAGCTGATGAAGGCTACTTCTTAGGATATTCATCTATTTACAAAGCCTTTAGAGTCTATAACAAAAGACTTGACAAGGTTGATGAGTCAATTCATGTTACCTTTGATGAATCAAATTCTGTAATTTTCAAGAAACCAACCTCTGAACTACCCTCAGAAAGTCCAATCAATTTTGGTGAATCTGATCCTATTTCTGAATCAAATCAGACACCAAGACCAGTTTCTGAACAACCTCGTTCAGAACCAGAAATAACTGCACCAAGTGACATTCCATTCTATCCTTCAGTTAGTTTCAAACTACCCTCTGAAATGACTATTGGAACAGATGTACGTGTCACTCCTTCACAAGTATCAGCTTCCACTGAGATGCCGCAGTCTGATGAATTTCATGATGCAAACCATGAACTACAGGATGATGAAGATAGTGAGACTGAGATACTCTATGCTGAAGATCCTCCTGAAGTTACTCAGAGGAATTCTTGCACTGATATAATTGTGCATCCTGGTCAATACTTTAGGTGGACCAAAGCTCATCCAATTAATCAAATTATTGGTGATTCCACTAGTGGGGTTCAAACCAGAAGAGCCACTAGTGATCAATGCTTAAACGTCAGCTTCCTATCACTGATTGAACCGAAGAAGATTGACGAGGCTATGGCAGACCCAAGCTGGGTTGAAGCTATGCAAGATGAGCTTAACCAATTTGAAAGGAACAATGTTTGGGAGCTTGTTCCATGTCCCAGTAATCTGAAGAAAGAGCCAATTGGGACGAGATGGGTCTTCAGAAACAAGATGGATGAAGATGGTCATGTAATCAGAAACAAGGCAAGATTAGTTGCCAAGGGTTACTCTCAAGAAGAAGGTGTTGATTTTGATGAGACTTTTGCACCAGTTGCTAGACTTGAAGCTATCAGAATCTTCTTAGCTTTTGCTGCACATCATGATTTTAAACTCTATCAAATGGATGTTAAAAGTGCATTTCTGAACGGAGAACTGGAAGAGACGGTATATGTGCATCAACCACCAGGGTTCATAAATGAAGAAAAGCCTCACTGGATGTACAAACTGAACAAAGCTTTGTATGGTCTGAGACAAGCACCTAGAGCCTGGTATGACACACTTACTAAACATCTTCTGAAAAGGGATGTTGAAATCTACTTTATCCCCACTGATGATCAACTCGCTGACATCTTCACAAAACCCTTAGATGAAACAAGATTTAAAACTCTTTTCAGCAAGTTAGGAATGCTGAATGGTGAATCAGCAACATGATCTTTCATGTTTCCATCTCAACTTCCTCTCTTATAAGTTGAGTAGTGACTTCTTTTGTAAGTCAAAGTTATTAGTGAGCTTGTCTATCTAACTCACTGATCCCTGTTGCTTTAGGAAAAAGCAAAATAAAAGCAATAGAGAGCTAAAAGTCTCCATCCAGTCCATCAGCAAACGGATGTGGTAACGACTTCTAAAATCCGTTGATCCTTGTTGCTTTGGAAAAAAGCAAAATAAAAGCAATGGAGAGCTAAAAGTCTCCATCCAGTCCATCAGCAAACGGCTGTGGTAACGACTTCTAAAATCCATTGATCCCTGTTGCTTTGGGAAAAAGCAAAATAAAAGCAGTTGAGAGCTAAAAGTCTCCACCCAGTCCATCAACAAACGGCTATGGTAACGACTCCTAAATCAATTGATGGCTGACAATTTGCCAAAAATTGTCCAAAGTTCATCAGCGACTACTCTCTTGAGTAACTGCTGTTGGTAACTTCTTTCTAAACTTGAGGTAACCAGTTCTTTCAAAACTTCAGTAAGCATACTTTAATTCCAACTATTTATATGTGGAACCATGTCCACCAAGTAAAAATAATTTTATTTTAGTTGGAATTTTAAAGGGTTACCTCGATTTTCTCCCTAATGGGCAACTTGTACTGTGCATACGCCGTAACTACTCACGTATTTTTGAAAATATGGTACAAGTTGTCACATCAATCTATTTTTATGTTACTCACATCAGTATTTTTTTATGTATTGTATACATTTAAAGATACTAAAAATGTATTTTTTTTTAAAGTAAACCTAATATATATTACACATATTTGTGTATATTTTTATTTATTATGTATGAAAGAGACTATCGTGATTGTTCACGTACACAGTCATGGGGCCCATATCCATACAACATATATACTCCACTCTTCCTCTTCTCCTCTTTTTACGTTCACTTTCATCTTCAAATCTTCCAAATTTCTCAAACTCTCTCAAAATTCTCTCAACAATTCCTTCATCTTCTTTTCCTCACTCTCTCTCTAAAAATGGTTCTTTCACAACAACAACAACAAGAGAATGAAAGAAAATCAAGAGAATGAAAGGAAGAACCTTGAGTTTATCAGTCAAATTCCTCTTCTTGAGAAAGATCAACTGGATGCTGAGCACAGGATGATATTCCAAGCTCGCGGTGCTGAGGCTCTCCACAAGCATAAACACGATGAAGTTGAAAAACAGCTAAGTGAGAAGAGAGCCAAATTTGAAGAAGAGAAAGCCAAGTGGCTGAAGAATATACATGACAGAAAAAGGCCTCATGGGATAGTAGCTGCGGAAGCTTTCCGGTGTGACATGGGTCTAAAGACAAATCTGAAAATCTTAAGAGAAAGTGTTGATAAGCCAGTCAGATATGAAGGAGTCAAGCCAACCACTTTGAGTGCCTCTAAATGGTTTGAGGTGTATATGCTGGTGAAAGATAAAAAGGCTCCCAGTTATGATCAACTAAAGAGCATGCTGAAGGGGTACTTTGAGAAGGCAAGGGAGTATGAAACAAAGTACAAGTATGATATGTCGATGCTAAGGCAAGTGTTTGGAACTCCAGCAGCAATCACAACGTCTGCTGGCAAGAAAATTCAGAGGAAAAGGAAAGAAATGCATCAAACCTTGCCAGTAGACCTCCCTCCCATCGCTGGTGATGCTGCATTGAACCTCAGACTTCCTCCCAGAAGTTTCTTTGAAGAAGGGAGAGTACTGGAGGCTCCTACTGGCATATTCTTCAACAACTTTCAGAATGATCAAATTTTCTTTTGGTCAGCAGAGATTGAAAAGGCTTCCAATGGGTTTCTTATTAGCTTCCGAAAGAGGTTTGCAAAGATGTCGAACGCCAGAGGAGTCATAAGCAAGATTGATGAAGAGCTGCTGAAGCCACATAGAAGAGATGATCCAGTTCTAAGAATTGCCAAGCAAGAGGATGCGTGGGAGATTGAAGCTGCAAATCTTTAGATGTCTTTTATATATTGTAATTATGCTTTTGTGTCAGCATGTAGTGTTTTGAAGTGAAATATAAGACACCTTTATCACATATCTTATCTACTTCTCAAGACCTTTCTACTCAGCAAGTCTTTTCAGCGAATAGGGGGAGATTGTTGAGTCAAGGATTCACTGACCAGACTTGGTCGCTGACGTGGGTCGCCAGCGAGTCCAGTGACTTAAGTTAAAGTGTCTGCTTCCCAAGTTGTTTGTCAAGGCGGGAAGATTTCAAACAAGTAAAAGACAAGAAGTCACATGGTGGTTCCTCCAACTGTTTCATACCGTATCAAGAAAAGTTGCAGGTGTACTAAAAGGAAGGGTTTTCTCTCTCATACCCGTTTTGGTAAAGAAGACAAGAGCTCCTGTGTTCAAGTACAATGAGCCAATGGAATGTCGACAACCACCATCAATCACAATCAAAGGAAGGTTATGTTGCCCTAATCATTCCCCTATAAAAGGCAACACAGCCGCAACACTGCATTTGTGTTTGTCACCTTAAAAGTGTGTGTCGCTTATTTCTTCTTGTAATTGTTTAAGTTTCTAGTTTGTCTAAACTTAACAATTGTATTTTCTTTTACTTTCTTACAAGTCAAGTTGTAATATTGACCATGTATTCACTGTTTAATCAATGATACATATGATTAGACTTGCATATATTTGTGTATTAGAATTCTACCTTTGATCTTGTTCTTTACTCTCTGCATTTAATTTCTGCCTAGTTTAATCTTATATAAGTTTGCATTTACGGGACTGTCACATCATTTCATTATTAAAAGGATCTTTAGTTTATTTAGGTAGGAGAATAATCATTTCCCATTAAATATATTAAGTTAATGTTACGATAGCTCGGAAAACAAAAACAAAATTTCAATTTGAAAGAAAGTCAAGATATTCAATTACATCTAATTTTGTGTAAAAGGTGTAAATTGGAGGGAACATCCCGATCTCCGAAACCGTCAGTTCCGATACGCACATGCCGCATAATCTGTATCCCATTACATCTAATTTCTAGCAATACTTGAAATAGTACTTGTATTACACCATTTAATTATTAAGTTTTTAATGGACATGTTTACACACAATTTTGGTTTTCATAATTTTAATCCTCAAATTTTTTTTGATTATTTCATATCATTCTTAATTAATATTTCGTATCTCCTAATTTACCAACAACCCACAAACATATATAAATATTGATGTAATAACTATGTCTTGGTAATGAGGAAAATCTAATATATAGTTTGTTTCTTAAACCGAGGTCTACATAAAGAAGAAACCCAAATGAATCAGTTTATGTCTTATAATGTAAAAACTTTAACAAGATTATAGAGCTATAAAACAGACTACCATATAATGAAACATTATCTCCCTTAATTTTTACTAGTTTTTTTCTCAGAGTGAAGAGGGCACCATAAAATTGGGCTGAGGGCATCATTGAATTGGACCAATATTTTCAAACATAAAACACTAGTTTGTTGCAGTACCCCCGGTCCTTACCAAGTGCATCCGCCCCTAGTTGTGGTCTCTTATTACCTGTCGTTAATTCATTATATCTAAAGCTAATTACTTGGAAAGCATTGGTGGAGCTAGATTTTTTATTCTGTGGTCGTTGAATATGATGTTATGGTTGGTATGTTAATTGGAAAGTGTTGTTTGTACCATATAACTTGATTAATTTATATCACTTCACATCTTAATTAACTAGTTAACTTTTTCGAGCTTTGTGAAAGAAGTGGAAAGACATCATGTTTAACATGACATTAGTATTAAAAGAAAATTTTGGACGTACCACGTTAAAAATGAAGAATGAAAAAATTGTAAAAGAAAAAAGTAAACTAGAAGACCTATATGATATATTGAGTTTTATAAGGACATATATTTCATTTTGGAGTTTAAGATAAATAATATGAAATATTAAAGTAGCTCATAACTAGCGTAATCAAGATCAGATTATAAACATTATTATAAATTTTGATTAACTTCAGCCAAATAAGTCCAAAATTAAGACAAGACGTACAATGAGTGCTACAAGTTGGATCCTTTCTATTTGCATCCTCAAAGCAAAAATGCCCAGTTGCTATGATGAGAGTGATATAAAAATATATATATAAAGCAATATAACTATAGAGTTGAAATGCTAATCATTTATGCAGAGGCATTGACAGCTGATTTACCGATTTTTTAAAGCATAAATAAAAAACCAAATTAAGGTACTACTAACCACAACATGAGAAGGTTCCTGACCTTAAGCTCCATCGAGATGACGATTCAAGGTAGGTAAAATGCCTCAAAATAACCGGTTGATTTGAAACTATAAAATAAATCACCAAAAAAATCATAATTAAAAATCAGAAGTAAATCACCAACAATCATCATCATCTAGAACAGATCCAACTAGCAGGAGCAGAAAAAGCTTAAAAAATTTATAAATAAAAGAAGACAGATAACTTACAGCGGGTGGGTCCAGAAAACATATTACGGTGAGCGATTCAAGATCAAATTTTACACCTGAAATGAAAGAAATCAACGAATTGTAAGATCGATACCACTTTTGATTTTTGATTCATTAACTGAATGAATGAAACCACATACCAATTAATTGCTAATGAAACCCTAGACGAATGAAACTATATTATATATAGATAGGGACAAATTGGGGATATAAATAAATCCTAATATTACGGTTGTAACAAAACGGGAAGAGAGTAGGGATGGCACCCGCAGATTGCGGATACCTCTTTTTTCATTATCATGCTTGCGGGTTTTTCTTGATCCGCAAATTCACATGTATACATAAACGGGTTAAATATTTGATCCATGTCCGTCATCCGCGGTTATACAAGTTTACGGGTAAATCCGCGGATTCTATATCACTTTAAAATTATGATAATGGTAGAAAGAGATGATAATGGTATAATGTTAAAAATTTTAAGCGGACTATCAAATTAAAGTAATAATATTATGTAAATTAGAAAGAAATAATCAAAGGTACCCGTACAATGTAGCGACGGTTGATGGAAATGGTGGTGGTATGGGTGGTAGTGGCAACCCCACAAATTTCTATAAAACTCTTTATTTCTAGTACTATTTCTATGTTTTTATTCAGTTTTAAGGTAATTGGCAACCCCACACTAGTGTAATTGAATTTTTTAGGTAAAATTTACACTTATTAGTATCATGAAAAATGTTCGGTAACCCAGTGTAAAAATTCTGGCTCCGCCACTGGTACTGTATGGGTTGAAATCATGTTAAAAGTTAAGAGTATTTCGAATATTTTAAAAATAAAAATTTTAAAAAAAGAAAGAGTAGTTTATTATATCTATTCTATACTACCTTATAAAGCATCTAGGGTGCGTTTAATAGGGAAAACATCCTTGTTTTCCACTTTTGTTTTCTAACAAAACATGGAAAACACGTTCAATTTATAGTTTTCCAATTTTTTTCATGAAAACATAAACAATGTTTTCCACTTCCTTATGAAAAATTAAAAAACACATTTTTTATTGTTTTCTACTTTTCCTTTTCCATTTTCCGGAATTTGAAAACCTCACATTGTTTTCCATTTTCTAGTTTTGAACGCATTTTCAAATATCCATTTGTTTTCTAGAGATGGAAAACTATTTCATTTTCTAGATAATATTTCATTTTTTAGAAAATATTTCATTTTCTAGAAAATTAGAAATGGAAAACTAAACGCGCCCTTACCTCTTTTTATTTTTCTAAAAAAAGATCTTGATTTATCTAAATTACCCCTTTCTTTGATCCATTAAATTGAATATCATCGACTAATATACCTATAATACCCTTAAATCTCAACCATTCATTTTCTTTTCTCTCCTCAAATCTCAACCACTTATTTTTTTTATCTTTCCTCCATAAATCATTTTATTCTTTTAATTCATTCAGAATATTTTATCTCAAAAACCGTACATCTATAAATTATAAAAATTACATAGGTGTTCTTAAAATTTCATGTTCTTTCGTTAGAGATGTCATTCGATATAATTTCAGCGAATTTTTAAATCCGAGGGCGGAACCTGTACGGCTAAGGGCGGAGCGCTTCAGGTAGATCATCAAATCACCGATCAACCCTATGACCTATTACCCTTAGGATCGATCACATCCTGTGACCTATCACACTCTATGACTATCACCCAACCATCTCACTGCCGCACCGTCATGACCATCTCACTG
The DNA here is from genome assembly GCF_010389155.1 of Erigeron canadensis. Lineage (NCBI taxonomy): Eukaryota > Viridiplantae > Streptophyta > Magnoliopsida > Asterales > Asteraceae > Erigeron > Erigeron canadensis. The sequence continues at coordinate 22,495,472 of NC_057766.1, read as the reverse complement.
TCATGGTGGTAGACCTTTCCGACTCTGACTCTCTTATTAGTTCTGAAATCCCTCCTCCTACTAGGTTCACCAAGGTCCCTCTTCTTCTCTCCAGATTTAGTCAGTGTTCCAGCCCTAACCAAGTCATCAGTCATGGCACTGGTCCTTCGAATGGCTTCTTCAATCGAGTAAGGAGGAATGCCAGTCATAGTGTTGCGAATCTGAGGAATGAGACCATAGATATATGTCTCAATCAACTTAGACTCAGAAGTCACCAAATGAGGCACCAATCTAGCCAACTCTTGAAACTTGCTAGTATACTCTGCATGACCCAATCCCACCATGGTGTGGTGCCAAAATTCTTGCTCAATCTTTTGCATCTCATTCAGTGGACAAAAGCGGTTCTTCATCATCTCTTTAAACTGATCCCGTGGGGTTTCGAAAGTAGCAGTTCTTCCACGGGCTCCTAACAAAGTGTTCCACCATGACAGTGCATCATCGGTGAATGAACCTCCAGTGAATCTTACTCTCTGATGAGATGGACATTCACTTATGTCCATGACTGCTTCCAACTTCTCCAACCACTTCATAAACACGCCTGCCCCTCCTCTTCCATTATAATCCGGTGGACCACACTTCTTAAACTCGGTGTAACTGCAACCTCTTCTCTCCACAGCATACTCATCATCCCTGGGAAACCTTCTGGGTCTAGGGCCCACATACATACCTTCCCCAACAAACTCTACTTCAGGGTCAACATTTTCTGGTTCTTGATTCACTTGTTGCGGTGCAACTCTTACTGGTTCAGCTTCAACTTCAGGTGCTCTTCGGTTCTGATTCGGAACAACACCCATTGCGGCAGTCACTTGTTCGATAATAGTAGGTATTGAAACCGCCAACTGTTCAGCAATGATAGTGGCCAAATCAGGGTTCTCAACATAACCCATGTCATCACCACGGCCACCACGACCTCTACCACGACCTCTTCCTTGTTGAACCCCACGACCTCCTCTCGAGTTGCCACGACCACCTCCAGGATTACCACGACCAACACCATTTTCTTGAGCTTCGACATTCGGGTTTGCTCTTGTTCGCACCATTTTCCTATATTAGGAAAAAACGATATCGGCGTTAGAATGAGGAAATAGTCGTTCGTGACGTCAATTACGCACTCTTAACACACTCGTGTTAGTTTTCTAGAATCCTATACATTTATACTTTCTTTATCGCATGTAACTCAAGAAATCAAGCTTTATATCTGAAGGTAAACATTATCATCTATATCAATCATGCAATACAGAGTAACATCGCAATAGAATATTCAATTCATGAGAAATAGTTCGCAAGATGAATAGTATAACCATTTCAACTTAAACTTAACTTTTAAATCCGATTAACTTTTGACAGCCAAAGTGCGGTCCGGATCTAACACCTACATCCCTTGCACTAGCGGTGTATGTATACAGGGTGTACCAGCGGCTAACCCTCCACACCTCTAGTACATCTAATACAAGGTCGGCTCACGGTACTGATATGCTCTCCAGGTATTGGCAAAGGTATGTATACAGGGTGTACCAGCGACTAACCCTCCACCCGACCAACACCCATTGAGCATCCCAGGATTGCTACTCCACTCCAACCATCTTAGGCATGCTCCATGTTGCCATCAAGTCCATAGAAAATATACCACACACGAAAAGTTGATCAGGCTTTTCTGTGATGATATATCGCCATACTTTCTTGCTAACAACACGTCATTTCGCTAACTTATTATCATTATTTAAATTCAATCACATCTCATAGTTCGAATACCCATAACATGAGTACACGTGGCAAGGTAGCATGGTTCTAAGGTCTGCGCATGAATGAGTACAATAGCATGAATATCGCAGATATAGATAAGATTCATAGAGATTGAATGCACACATAAATCCTATCATGCATGCTACGTGCGGTTCCTAAGTTATAGTCTAGGCAAAACCACCTAGTTCACTATAACCACGGCTCTCATACCAATCTGTAACACCCTGACAGCAGCGGAAAACTCGGGATGTAAGATATAGCACACACGCACATGGATGTTACATAGGAAAACTAAATGAGTGCATAAATTAAGCATAAATAGTCGATTACATAGTTCAAATAGCAAGATAGGTCACCACACATATATTCCAACCAAACATGCAATCAAAAGTACGATAAGTTCCCACAAAGGGGAAACGGTTAGGCATATTGCCTACAAGCATAACAAGAGCATGCAAACTTCAAAACCTAGCCTGCAGTCTGCTAAAAGTCCCATGCTACCAATCATAGCCACGATTAGCTTGAGTACCTGAAAGGAATACTTAAACGTGTCAACACAAAGGTTGGTGAGTTCGTAGGTTTGAGTATATAAACAAGTTGTATAAAAGCGTTTTATGCCGTCAATAGAATACAAGTATAAAGTAGTATGTAGTGGCTAGTGACCAACTTGCACATAAGTAAGCGAGCACACACAATCCTCAAAGGACGGGCTAATATGTATAAGCGAGCACACACAATCCTCAACGGGACCGGCTGATATGTATAAGCGAGCACACACAATCCTCAACAAGACCGACTGATATGTATAAGCGAGCACACACAATCCTTAACAGGACCGGCTAACATGTATAAGCGAGCACACACAATTCTTAACAGGACCGGCTGATATGTATAAGCGAGCACACATAATCCTTAATAGGATCGACTAACATCTAACAAGTAGTCAGATAGCCATAGAGTAGTAAAAGCAGTTACGACATGTATAAAAGCATATGTAGTATTCCTTTCACCCCAAAATGTAAGTAAGATATATCTATTGAATCCAAGTATGTCTTGATGTCAACCTAATCACAAATCATTGAGAATAGATGGATACATGTATTAGTTCTTGTGATTAATTATTCACTAAGTTGTCCTTGATTGAACTGATGATTTGGTCCCTTAAAGATCTTTGAACGTTTTGACTCAAAAGTGTTTTACATAAACTAGACTCGACATGAACATCTTTGAACTCACACATAAGTACTTATCGTAATAATGAGTTGTATGTGCCTTTAGTAATGAACTTTAGTCCTTAGAATCTCAATTCAATTAGTCATAGAACTCGTACTTTGATGATCAAGATAGAACATGTCTTAATTGTACTTTAATTAGGGTTTGCACTTTGTACGTTGTCTTAGATCGAATTATGAACTAGCCTTGGTGTCAATGATCAGCCTTTGAGGTGTTTAATCAAGTGATAATGTTGTTATGAACTGATTAGGTGATTAAGGATCAAGTGTGGTGTGATATAGAATAAGCTCTAGTTATTTAAGGAATGAACAAAGTCGTTCTAGGGTTTGGAAGGCAAGATCGTCCCTCTGGCTAGCCAAGATCGTCCCACTGGCTAGCCAGGATCGTCCTGGATGCTCCTCAAGATTGTCTTAGCTTACAAGGGGTCAAGATCATTTTAGGTACACGGGGGGTCAAGATCGTTTTAGGTGCAAGGGGGTCAAGATCGTCTTAGATGTCTAGCTTAAGATCGTTTCAATTTACATTGCTCAAGATCGTTTCAGTTACTAATGAGCTCAAGATCGTTTCATTTTTTTTAAGACATGAACAAGTCACAAGATCGTTTCATGATCAAGTGTTTGAGCTAAACCAATCTAAAGGATCGGTTACCCATTAAACGTACCAACACATCACAACATCACACAAGAACAAACGAGCAAGAACCAAGAATCAAGGGGTCTGCCCAGGACGATCTTGGGCTCAATATCGTCCTAGGGAGATCGTTCTAGGACCCAATATGGCTGAAACAAGGTTTTAATCAATATACGAATGTCTAGATCGTTTCCGGGACTTGTTAGAACATCAAACTAGTACACATATACATAATAACACTAACCATTAACACTTTTAACGCTTTCATGACCATCTATAACATGATTAAGGGATGGCACATCAAGAACAAGTTTTCCCTTATTTTCAAAATTGGGTTTTGTAGATTAAAGCAAGTTATGACCCAAAGTTGTTCATAAAAATGATGTTAAACACATTTAGACACAAACCCATTAACTATTAACACGTTTTTCATATCAAAATTGGACCAAATCATCAAGAACATAAACTTGAAAAAGTACACTTTTAATTTGATCAAAAACTCAAAATTTGTTGTTGTTACCTGAAATTTGTTGCTAGAAGTATGTTTTGATTATCACAAGGAAGCTAAAAGTACAAATAATTTTGGTTTAACAACCCAAAATCAAGAGATGAATTTTTGTATGTGTATGGAGGCTACAACTATGTGTTTTAGAGAGAGAGAGAGGTGAGATGGAGAAGATGAAGAAATGGGGTTTCTCTCTCTAGGAGAATCTATTTATAGTTTTCCAATATTAAATAAATCTAATAAATGTAATGACTATTTGCGAACATTTTTGGACTAGAACTTCCTTAAATACGATCATTTAAGACTCGAAATCTAGTATTTTATCATAATAAATCATAAACTCGTCTTATAATTAAAGATTTAAGATTGAATTGACCTTCATGTGAGCATATATCTTAAGTCTAAAGCACGTCAAGAACTTAGATAAAATTTGTGGATTTTGTTTACTACATTTCTAAGACGGTTGTTACATCGTACCACTAAGAAGATTCAAGAAATTGATCTTGAATCTCTCTTTGGCATACTTCAGTTTGAAGAAAGAGCACTTGCTCAAACCATTCGAGCTGCTAATGAAGAACAACGAAGTGCTGGTCCCTCCTCTTCTTCTAATGTCATCTCTTTTGCTTATTCTGTTACTGACCCTTTTGCCCTTGTCTCTGCTAAGCCCAACAATCTCCATGTTGGTGCCAGTTCCTCTAATCTCTAATCTCTTATCTCCTATCTAATCTCTTGTTAATGATCTTGATGAAGAAGAGAAACAAGAATTGTTCAGTGATTTTATAGAATTTGCCTTAATCACTGGTAGGAGATACTCCAAAAAATGGAACAATCGAAAAACGGTTGCTCCATTTAAACCTCATGTTGATGAATCACAAGAGGAATGCTGGAGATGTGGTAGGAAGGGACACTACCAAAAGGATTGTAGAGTTGCTATTCCAACTCTTGCTGCTCCTAAAACTAACCCTCCTAAGGCTGCTGATGAGTACAGGAACAAATACTATCAGCTCAAAGCTAAAATGACTGAAGTTGAAGAAGCAAACTCCAACAAAATGGTTAATTGCTGAAGAGCATGACTGGGCTGATTCAGATGAATTAGACAGTGAAGAGTATGTGGATGCCATGTGCTTGATGGCACTCGCTGATAGAGATGCAGTGACTAGAAACCAAGTCTCCTTAGTCAGTGGGTAAACGTCACCATCAAAAAGGTACTTGCTCACTCCCAATCCAATGATGAAGATAAATCTAAAATCTTCGAATCTCTCTCTTGTGATATTTAGTTCGTTGAATCCATACGTGCTGAACTCCAAACAAAACTTGACTTTGTCTCTCTTGAGTTAAGTGAAAAATCTGAAAGACTCAATGAGTTGAGAAATGTTCACCTTGAACTTCAATCTCATGAGTTACTTACTCAAAAACTTCAGCTTGACAATGAAAAACTCAAGCTTGAAATCTCCAATCTTAAGAAAATAGTGACCTCTTGGTCAAAAGCTTCTAGGTTTCATCATAAATGTCTAAATGAACAAGTCCCTGCCCAAGTTCAGGCAGTAATTGGTGGCGACTATGAAGTTGCTGCCACTCTAGCTAACATGTTCGTTGATGATGTCAAACCTGAAATCTCTATTCCTCCATCTGTTGTTATGTCTCCTAAGGAAATGAAAAAATGGTATTTTGTTAAAGGTAACGATTATCATTATGAAATGGAAGCAGAATCCTCTTCCTCACTCACCAGTGACCACTCTGCTTCTGCTGAGGGAAAGGGAACTAGCTCATCAGCTAGCTCCAGCAACATGTTCTCCCATCTTCCCATAATTGGGATGATGCCAAATGAAGGTAGAATCCAATATTCTCCAGGGAGATCATTTGAAGGGGACATCTCTAGTGATGGTTTTAAACCTATCACCCCTCAACAGCTAACGGTCAAATCTAATGATCCATTCAAAAGAAGCAAGGTTGATGTCCCATATGACTATAGCACACCTCAACGTGCCTCTCCAGTGAGTCAGGATCCTCGACCTGTAGCATCTCAGGTCCCTTCTGCTCTATCCACTCAGCAAGAAAAGGCTAAAGCTGCTCAGCTCGAACGTGTGATGCAGAGACTTATAAAAGCATGCGATGCTAGATATCGATTCACTGGACCATCTTCATCTAGTCAAGCTGATACACAACCTCCTCAGCAGGCGCAACAGTCCATGCCTGTTGCTTTTATCTTGAGACACACTACTCCTCAAAGAGATAGAGTATCTTAATCCCAAAATAGGTCTACCACTCCTCATAAAGGATACTTGCCACATCAGCAAGTAAGACCTGTAACTCCTCAGATAGGTTACTTACTCCATCAGCAAGTAAGATCTACCACTCCCTGTTAGGTCGAAAATCGACCAAGTATGATTTGTTCAAAATAGTTGAAGCTCAGTGAAGAAAGCTTGCTCAGAATTCTGAAGTCATTCAGAATTAAGCTCACTGAAGCTTCACTTCAGTTTCAGAATCAACATCACTGAAGACGTTCAGACTGAAGTCAAAGACTGGAGACTGTAGAAGAGAATCATCTCAGAAGCAGAGCTCAAAGATCATTCTATCCGAAGACGAAACTGAAGCAGCTCAGTGTAAAAGTCCTTACAACACTTTTACACTGATTACGAGGAAGTCTTTTTAAAAGTACTTTAACGGCCTTTACCCGGTTAATAACATTATACCTTGTAAAGTTCTAGTTAGGGTAAAAGGTTGGAAATAAAGTGTGTTAAGTCACATCAAAGAAACTTACACGCTTTACCTTAAACAAGCATGTTATAGATTTGTCTTACAAATCCATAAATGCTCCCAACCATATTCGTACGGCCCTGCCATGTCATCAAAGACATCTTGGCCTATAAATACAAGACTTCTCACAACTTGCAAAAATGTTAAAAACCTTAGCATTGCAACTTGTGAGATATACTCTAAGTAATTCTTACGAGTATTTCCAAGTTATTAGATCACTTGTATTTCAGGATTGTTTAGATATTTACACACTTTGTGTTTATCTTTGTTCTGCAACAATCCTTGTATTTTGTTTATATCAATAAAGAAAATACATTGAAATATACGAAGTGTCTCAATGCTTAATACTTGACTATATCTAGTATTTATATAGTTTCTGCAATCGTTCTTTACATTACTTGCTTTCACTACTTGTTTATATCCATAATCTGGATCATACCACAAACTGGTCTTCTTCCAGTTTGTGTGTACTTGTCAGTCGGGTTACTTATATTTATATCTGCTTATATCTAGGATTAACATTTGGTATCAGAGCGGTGTTAAGTTAGTTATAACACAACTCGTTCAAATCTAACTTTTGATCTGCAGGTATGTCTGGACAACAAGATGGTGGACCTATTCCAAATGAACCTGAACCTAATAATAATCAGCCACCCCCAATCATCAACAACAATATACCCTTGCGTAACGTTCATGTTCACTTTCCAATTAACCCTGTCCCTAAGTTTAATAAGGACAGTGACTCATTTATTACATGGAAAGCTTGCATGCTTAAGTATATTGCTGGTGTTGAAAGGCATCTGACCGATATTTTGAAAGATGGTCCCTTTCTACCCATGAATGCTTCTACTGTTGTCTACTCAGCTGATGGGACTCCTAGGTTAACACCAAAGGAGAAAGATCATTGGTCTGAAGAGGATCATTGGCTGGTAGACCTTGATACTAAGCTTCAGAATATGATTCTCTATTCAGTTCTTGAGTCTCTCAGACCCACCTTAGTTTTACTTGAAAATTCTAAGTTAATGTGGAAGGAACTAATGACACAGTTTAAAGGCACCAAAGAGACTGTTGTCACAAGAAAAGTTGCTTTAAACAAGAAATATGAACCCTTCTTTGCTTATCCAAATGAATCTTTAACTCAAACCTATGTCAGATTCTCTAATTTAGTAAATCAATTAAAAGCTTTAGGTGTTACAAAAGATAAAGAAATTCTTTTGGAAAAGTTTTGTGATATCTTACCTTCAAAATGGGAAAATTTCATCTTGGTTTTAAGACAAGGAAAAACCTTGCACAGCCATACTCTAGCATCCTTATATGGAGCCTTCAGTTATACTGAAGAGAACAAAGCTGAGAGAGCCGTGGCTGAGCAAGATGCCAAAAATCATGTGTCTACTAGTACTGCAATGGTTCGGTATTTTGAACCACAAGGAACTGCCCTCCTATCTTCTGAGAGTGATGAAAGTGACTCAGTGAAGAAGATAGTGGCCAATTTAATGAAAATTGGTATAATTAATTATGCATCACATGAATGTGATAAGGATGACGATGATGATCTTGTTGCCATGCTGGCTAAAACGTTCAATCGTTTTAAGGCCAAGTCTAAACGACCTGGCAAACAATCTGTTTTGGGCCATTATGTCAATTATTATCTGTTCTTTCAACTGCTTGGGTTTGACAATCTGACCTGACCTACATATAGATCACATGCCAAATCTGACCTTTTAGTCGCCTCTAAAAAAAGGGTCAAAAGTCGCTTCTTGTGTGTTCAAATGCTTGCAGTGTTACAATTTTTTCTGTAAAAGAAAGTGCATTGTTACTTGCATTCTACAATTTTTTATCAATAGTTAATACAAAATTTACATTTAAAAGAACTGAAAAACATGTGCCAGATCGGCTTTAACCCACATAAAAAACCTGACCTACACCCATTCCTTTTTCATATTTTTTTTTTCAAAATGATCATGCAAATAATGATCCAAAGGTTTATTGGGCTTTTTGAGGAATGAATTTTTGACGATCTAATACGTTTTTCATTTAAATGTTATTATTATAGCGCATTTTGTTGATTAGACGTTTGTAGTTATTTGTTGGCGGCAGTAGCATTTGGATCTTAAACGTTCAGATGTTTCTATTAGATTTCCATCAGATTTTCTTCACATAACTTTCTGATTATTCGATCAGATTTTTGTTCATAACTTTCGGTTAGATTTTCATTCGGAGTTTTTTTGAACAGCTAAATTTTTACTCTAAACTATCTATTACGCCAAGTTGCATCTCTCAAGTTTTGAACCTGGGTCCTCTAAATAGCAAAAAGAATGTCTCTTACCTGGGTACATATGAGCTTCTTTTTATTGAGTCCTCAATTTGGATTGGAGTGTATAATAATAATCCCAAACTCTTTGTTTTAATTTTCTTTCTTGGTATCATCAATCTTAATTACATGAATTTTGTTGGCAGGACATGGGCATAGAATAATCTGATTTTGTGGACTTGGTAAATCAGATTGAGAAACTTGGACAAGAGTTGATTTCTTGCCCAGTTAAAAGTATGACTTGGTTGTCCATTCTGCTTTCTTCTTGAAGCATCTATTTAATACCATTAGTTTATGTTTAGGATTATTATTTTTTAGGAATTTGTATGTTACTCGAAAAGTTGTTTCACATATTTTAACATTTTATACATGATTATTTGATTTGTTGAATGATTGACTTGATCTAGACATAGTGATATGTTTACGAATCGATCATGACTTGATTCAAACATGGGCGTCTATAATAGTATGTGCAAAATACTTGATAGGATTGTTGATTTTATTTACGAAGTAATTTCTTAGACTAAATCATAAACATATTTATTTTATGCAACCAAAAATACAGAAGTTCTAATCAAAACCGTGTATTTACTAGTTTACACGTGTGTTCATAAGAGGTTTCCAAAGTTGCAGAAAAAAAAATAAAAAATAAAATAAGCTTCATTTTCTTTGAAATTCATAGAGTTAATATATATAGATTTTGATCTTATGGTATGGTATCGTAGAATAAATAAACAATTTTGACAAACATAGTTTTATGGATAGAAAACAAGACTAAAAAGTATCACTACTCGACTTTCATCTACAACCAACAAGTTGGTCACGAAAAGCATCATAAGTTTTTATGGCCTGGTAGCCTACTTGAATTCCTTTGACTCGACTTTTGATTAATGGTTGATTGAATGATCTAAGGCCGATCCATTTTCCTCGAATTAGAGGACAATCTATTTCCTTTGGATTGGGGTTCACCTTCATAATTTTAAAAATATCTTGAATCCTAGAGATTTGCCATAAACCATAAACCCTTGAATGTGTTTACAAATAAAATTTGCGCATTTAGGCGTTAATTAGGTATTTTGTCGACTTTAAAGTTTGAAACCAACTTTATCTGGTTACAAATATATACTCTAGGATCGGATATGGGTCTTGTTGAGATTAGAGGTTTCGTAGGTTTTAAATAATGGTTGGTGAAGTATGAGATATTATTAAGGATGACAAAAAAAATTTGTTTAATATATGAGGAGCGACAATGGTACCGAATCCCGGCAAAACTCGGGGTCCGGGGAGGTATGATGTAGACAGACCTATCCCGTAGACAAAGGTAGAGATGCTGCTTCCAGATCCACCGAAGTAAAAGAGACCACCGACCCAAAAGTGAAAAATATGGTTAGATCCACCGTAGTGTAAGCCTTAACCGGAAGGAGATAATCTCGATCTCAAACTCTCAATCTCAAGCTCGATCCCACTCTCCGGATCACAAATTCGGATCTAAGATCTAGAAATTTGTTACCGTCAGGGAATGGGAGATGATAGAGAGAGAGAAGATAATATATGAGAAACGGTTTTATGTAAAAACTTTATCCGATAAGGATGGTTAAACATTTTTAATGACCGATGTATATTGAAGAAATAAACTAACCAAGTTTATGTAGTTTACTTTGATTAATACTAGACGTATACTCGGATGATGCGGTAGTGACGGTGACGTTGGTGACATAGTTATTAATGTAAAAGTAATTGAAATTAGTCAATTTTAATGACATTCGTTGAAAAAGGGGAATAGGTTCCCTTTTTATTAGGGAATAAAGATAATTTGTTTTTTAATTTATAATATATTAATTATAAAAAATTTAATTTATAATTGGAAAAATTTGGATCGTTACATGATATTTTAAGTTTTAGTTAGAGACAATAGATTAAAATGATGATGTCGTATACATTTTTTAATTTTTTAGATTCAATTTGTAATTAAATAAATAAAAATTAATGATCATTAACTGTAAAAAATAATTCTTATAGTTTATAATTATGAAAACAATTACTTTAATAAGATAATTATGGAATTACTTTTTAAAATTTACATTATATTATTTGAAATCACTCTTTTGAGATTTCTTTTTTTAACCATTTTTGATATTTTATGCCGTTATTAAATTATTTGATTTAATATAAAAGATAATGCAGCGTGCGCAATTATGTTTTACAATAATGAGTTTAATATGTTGGTTCAATATCTCTATCTCTACTACATTATAAAAGATTTGTTCTCTCTAAATATTTTTCAACTTTTCAACAATGTAGACCTAATAATGCATAATGTACAATACATCTATATACGAGTACATTTCAACCACTTATTTTTTCTTTCTCCTCAAATCTTAACCACTCATTTTTCTCCCTCCTCCATAAATCATTTTATTTCTTTAATTAATTAAAAATCTTTTATTTTAAAAACCGTATATCGATAAACAATATTCGAACATTATAAAATCATAATATGCTCATTAAAATTGTTAACTCTGATATATGAACATTAAAAAAAAAATCGTTAGTATCTTTAAATATACAACATAAATATATATTTTATTAAAAAGATTTTTTTTTTTTTTAATATATTAATTGGTAGTCGACAGTTTTAACACATAATATAATATAATGGTAATGATCACAAGGGATTGCAATCCACGTGATAATAATCACAAGGGATTGCAATCCACAAAACACGTATTAGGAGTTTAGGACAGGGATATAATTTTGGGCCATTAAAAGGCCATGTATGAGACACAAACCCACAAACAAAAATCCAAGAAACATTAAAATTAAAAGAAACTAAAAGTGTCCATACACCAATTAAAAAGCAGTTTGGGGACCTTGTCAGTTGTCACTGCGTTCTCCATTATCTCAACGACTCAACCTTAGTTTTGATTGGTGACATGTCAAAAGCAATGTCTAGTAGCCCGAGTACAATCAATTAAGTGTGGCCAATCATGGACCTCCATAAATGTAAGAACCTACTTTTCCACACTTGGGCCTGCGCCATAAGAAAATCATATAAAAAGCTGGCAAATTAACCATCAACATTACCAAAACTAAATAGTAGGAGTACATTATAACATTTAAATGATGTAAAAAAATCACCTTCATATTATGCTTTGCCATGTTAATAACTAATTTGATCTTCCCATCACTTTGTTTACCAAAAATTCCTTGACCATATGTGGAAGAGTACAGATCAAAAAGCAAGGGTAGCTGTAATGTCACGAATGATATTATTGGCAGACATGTTAATGCCACTATCAGCAACAATACCCAAGCTTTTCCATGCCCAAACATAATGTATAATGTTGCACTAAAGGCTATCGTCATAGAGGAAACTGATACGAATAACATACCAAGGCCAAACATCAATCTCTTGGGTAACCGATAGAGAAAGTCTTCGTCTTTGTAACGCATTGTTAAAATGGAAAGACATAGCAACAAGGAAGTAGTGGCTGTGAACAATGAGATTGCATCCGAAACCACAAATACGAGAAAACCTGGATTTGTGTCATAAATTGCTTTCCCGTTGTCATCATTTCCACCTGGTACAGTAATGGCTGCGGCAAATACTATTGTAATGATAAGTGCTGCTGTGATTGTATATGAATCCGCAGTCTTTTTCATCCATTCTTCCCCTTCTTTTCTTAATTCCTTGTGTTCTCTTCTGAACACCATAATTGGCGTCTCTCGCTTTTTGTTTATAGCTTCGCTGTTCCTAGAAAGGGCAAACTTCTTCACTTCCTGTCAATCAATTGAATGTTATTGCAAGCAAGTACTCCTTTCATTCCATAAAACATATATTTGTTTGTTCCAAGATTAATGCAATTATAGATGGGAGGAAAATGAAGTTCATTAAATGCATAGTAACCAATGCCTTATTATGTTTTTTATCTATCAAAAAATTTTAAAATGTAAATTTGACATCTTCTTGGTTGATGTTTATAAACTATTTGTCAATCATATAGTTGACTTTTATTATGGGACAAGGGAAGTACAGAATAGTGCGGCCTTTAAGGATGGACTAATAAATTGGATTTAATAGTAGAAGGGAAAAAAGGTATGCTGTTATTCCAACTAATAAACCTCCTTAGAAGAGACAACTAATATATATATATATTATAACTAGAGATAAAAACTTGTTTACCTCAAACCACTGTAACTCCCTTTGCATTTGTAGGGCTGCACCTGAAACCATATTGAGTTTATGTATAGGTGCTAATTGTCCTGCCAAATGCAAAATATTATTTCCATTTTCGTCCTTCAAAATTCTGTGTGCATGCTTGTTTATTACGGCCTTGTGCACCAAAAAGCTGTAAACGTTTTCACTACGGTTTACTATTGAAAGTTGAATAAGATTTAAACCGTTCTTCTTGGTCCAGATTGCCTGTGGAAATGATTTGATGATCTCTTCAAACGCCTCAGTATTATCCTGTTCTAATGCGTACAGAACTGCTTCACTGTAATGTTTACGAACTTCACTCTCCTTTTCTATCTTTTGAAGTTCTTCGCAAATACATTTAAGTACAAGCAGAGCTTTATTATGCTTCACCTTGTCATCTTGGAGGCCCTTCACATGTGCCACTGCGGTTAATTCAACATACGTATCTATTAAAATTTCTATACAGACTAATCAAGTTTGAAGTTATCTATAGATGTCATTGAAAAAGTAGGAATGATCGCATCTTTCTCCAATAAGCAACCATCAGGGCGATTCGCATTGAAAGATTTGAAAGGATCCAGTTTCCTTTGGCTAATTCTTAGTATCCTCCATACGATGTATGAGGCCATTACAAGTAAATTTATTACGAGTAATATAAGTACAAATCATATTTCATTTATTCACACTTTTAAGTGAGTGTGAACAAATTAAAAATTTTGTCACGCTTTTTAGTGTGTAGAAATATATTGAATTAAAAGTGTATGAAAATTTTTACACACTAAAAAGTGTGTAGAAATAAAAGTTCACACTTTTTAATGTGAACTTTCATAATTATTTTGTCACACCTCATGACAAAATAATTATGAAAGTTCACACTAAAAAGTGTGAACTTTTATTTCTACACACTTTTTAGTGTGTAAAAATTTTCATACACTTTTAATTCAATATATTTCTACACACTAAAAAGCGTGACAAAATTTTTAATTTGTTCACACTCACTTAAAAGTGTGAATAAATGCACTATTGTTTGTAGTTCTTACGACGTTATGTATAAAAGGCTTTATTGTCATCAAATCTTATGTGCTTTTCGATTTCTATTGATTCATTTTACTCACCTAATTACTTTGATACAGTAATCATTTTTTTTTCTTTTCATTTTTATATAATATAATTTTAAAATCTAAAAAAAATAATCGTTTTAACTATTTAACTTCTATTGTGAAAGATTTGATTACCCAACTTTGAAATCATAGTAGTTTTAATCACTTAACTTTTATTTAAATGGTAAAAATACTTAACTTAAGCGTTTTTACCCATCTCTCTCTCTCTCTCTCTATATATATATATATATATATAAAAGGCTATCAGAAAGTGCTCACGTGGCACTCTCTGAGCTCGCCATGTCAGCAATTTCTAATGTGGCGTTACCAGAGCGATTTGAATGGCATGTCAGCAGCCACAATTTATGTGCTGTAAAGTCCACATAAACCTGAAAGCCTTATTTGTACTCTTTTATTTTAAAAATTAAATATGGTTTCTGGGCTTCGAACCCGAGACTTTATGCTTAGCAGCTCCGCAACTTTACCACTTAAACCAAGGAGGTTTTGGTTGGATTATTCAAAATCACTATTAATAAACGATCATTCAGATGTCTTTTTTCTTTAAAAACAACAACAACCCAATACCAACTTTTCCTATTTTCAATTTTTCATCTCCTTTCAAATGTTTAATCCCCGAAAATCCTTTCCTGTTTTCTATTTTTTCATTTCCCTTCAAATCTTTACTCCCCAAATCTCTTCCTAATTTAGTAATTTTCATCTCCACAGATAACCTCAAATCCTTAAACTTTAGGGATTTAGAGTTTTAAAATAATGGCTAAATCATCATATATCTCATATATATATATATATATATATAATATCAACACATCACGAAACGTAGGTTTTTTTTCATAGCATCACGAAAACAACTATTCCAGGTAACAATTTTCAATCCTTGGTTCTCTATTTTTGTTTAATCAGTCTTTTTTTGAATGTATGTGAATATAAATCGTGTAAATTGTTATATGTATGTTGGGGTCTTGGAATGTGTTTTTGATTAAAATGGTTTTTTCGAGATATTAATCGTGAAAATTTATTCGATGGTCTTTTGGATGCTTGTGTGATTTATATATATATATATATATACACATAGGGTAACACTCCGGTGAGAACAGTCTTAAAAAAGAAGGGTGAGAACACTTAAAAACATCATTTTGATGCATTAAAAGTCCATAAAACTAAAATTGTGCATAACTAATTATCATTATTTAAGTGTTTAACAACACATTGATCCGTCAAAATCGAAAAAATCACGTTTTTTGTTTTGGCATCCATCATGGATGCATATTCAACAAAATGATGCATCCAACAAAAAACGTGATTTTTCAATGTGTTGCTAAACACTTAAATAGTGATAATTAGTTATGCACTATGTCAGTTTTATGGACTTTTAGATCATCAAAATGTAGTTTTTAAGTGTTCTCACCGTGTTCTTATTTTAAGACTGTTCTCATTTGATTGTTCCCCTATATATATATATATATATATATCTTAGTCCCAACTATTACTAGATGGGTGCTGAAGACACCTCAATGTCAATGGTGAGTGAACTTTGCAACACGATCAATTAATCTGGATGTGACCAGTTTAGATTGATCGTGTACCAGGTTAACTGGAGTTAAGTATTAAGGTGACAGAATATAAAAAAAAAATAATACACTGCAATAATATAAATGACAAGGAAGTAAATTGGTGAGACAATATGTAATTTTCAAGTGTATTTTATTTATAACTTGTTTAAATAAAATACAAGGTTGTTGCGGAACCAAGATAATACACGAATGTAAATATCCTAACAACCCATGAATTACAATTGATCTAAACTTGGAAATTCTCCTAAACAATCGAAACACTTAGAGTTGTGAAATGTTCCTTTTTACGATTGAGAGAATATTGCACAAGTTCACCAATATTGCAGAATATATGTATTTGCAAAGTTATTGTAAAAGCTTGTGCAAGGACCTCTATTTATAGTCGAAGATTGAGCATGGGGATCTCAACTTCGACGTACAAATATGGTTGACAGCACACAAAAGTATTGTTAAAATAATCATTTGCGTGTGTTAAATAAAGTAAGACAAAAGGTTAGTTTATTCACCCACTCTACATCTTTGTATCTTTATCCAAAGACAATATCATTGTCCGGTTAAAAGGATGTAGAGTAAAGAGGTCCTCCTCGTAATCAGTGTAAAGCTTTGTAAGAGCATTTACACTGGAGGATTCTCCAGTTGATTAATCTGGTAGATTGTCAACTGGGCTTCGCTGCCATTGCCAATCTCTATCTTCCATTTGTTGTCTTTGACTTCAACTGGAAGGTCTTCAGATTCTAGTATTCTGATCTCAACTGGAGGAAGTCATCAGTTGCTAAACCTGTACAATGCAACTGGACTTCTAATATTTCGGACAATTCTCCATGCTCTCCAGATGTCACTGGAGAGCTCCAGTTTAGTTAAAACTGGACCTAACAATATCTTTCCTACTAAAGGAGCTTAGGAGATGATCTCATAAAAGCTGATGTGTCAGCTTCTAAGCGTGTACACATCAGAAAATACACATAGTAGTTGATGCCATATGTGTGTTTTGGTATATTTATGGTATTGAGAGAAAAGAGGTTTAAAGACTTCTCCAAGAAGCTTTATCAATATTGTTTTTGGCTTCTTTGAGAAGCCTTATATTATAATTCAAAAAAAAAGTCTATGTCTTCATCGCATTCAAATCTCTCTTTCTCTCTCTCTTACAAATCTGATCTACTTTTTCTTTTTCTTTCTTGTGAAGCTCTATGTCACAAATATATATATATATATATATATATACGAGAGCAAGTACCCGCGCATTGCGGCGATGAGATGGTGGGGTGATACCTAGGTCATAGAGTATGATAGGTTATAATAGTTGATATGTCATAGAGTATGATAGTCAAATGCCTTAGCTGTACGGGCTCCGCCCTCGGATTTAAAAATTTGTCGAAAGTATATCGAATGACATCTCTAATGAAAGAGCATGAAATTTTAAGAACACCCATACAATTTTTATAATTTATCGATGTACGGTTTTTGAGATAAAAGATTTTGAATGAATTGGAGGAATAAATGATTTATGGAGGAAAGAAAAAAGATGATTGGTTGAGATTTGAAAAGAGAGAACGGGTATTATAGTTATTTTTGATAAATATAGAATAGATAGGAGGGCATTTTGGGAAAGTACTTAAAATCAATATTGAAAATTTCAAGTTCAATGTTGAAAATCTAGGAAAAATCTGCTTTATAATATAGTATATATATACACCATCCGTGTATACATATATATATATATATATATATAATACGTGAATGAATTTGGGGAAAGGGTTCAAACACCATGGATATATCTGAAATATAGCCTGAATGAGTTTTAGATATACCATTCGTACTGTTCATATAGATCTTGTTTGGAAATTAGGGTTCAAGCTCATGGAAGTGAATCAAGGTATATTTAATATTCTATATTTCTTTTTTTGAATTTCTATCCTAAATAAATTGATGATAAAATTGATAATGAATTTGAAGGATTTATTTCTATGACATGATGGTTGTTTCTTTTTTATTGGCAATGATAATGTGTTTATATTCAGAAAAAAGGTTAAACTTATGTGTTCCATGGCATGACATCTGAGTTTGTGATGTGACATTTTCACATACAACAACAATAACAGGACCGAATCCCTGTGCGGGGTATGAGGGAGGTAAGCTGTAGACAGTCTTACCTCTACACAAAGGTAGAGAGACTGCTTCGATAGGGACCTCCGGCCACAATGGATTGCAAGACGGAAAATGAGAAATGTTTAGAAAATCATACCTATCTGTCGAGAATCTGAAAAGAAGAAATACATGTCTTCTGGGTCCGGCTACTATGCGGGTCGAACGAGTATCGACCATGCGCCTTACTAATATCTTAGAAACATGTTTGACACTACAAATACGGAAGCAAACCATATTGGGCATATTAATCCACATAAAAGTAGCAAACTAATAAGTAACTCGAACAAGTATTGAGAAACAACCAAGACACATATACATATAAATAAGAAATGACAAAACTTGAAAAAAGCCTGATTGGGCCAATGCAGTAATGACTTTTAAACAACCTATGGAAAAAAAAGAACTTAGGTCGCCTGGCTATACTAATCCTAGTCCTCCCACTGACTCTCCAAACCATTAAACTAGTCCTAGACACCTAGTCCTCTATTTGATGTGACATTTCACATGACAACTTTATTTGATGCAGCCACGATGAATCATTAGCATAACTTTAGCATGTCTGAGCCATCGTCTATATTGGTACCTAAATCTGTCCTAACTACAAAAGTTGAGGGTTTAAGGGATTTTATACGACCTAAAATACCTTAATATGATGGATTTCCTACTAAAGGAGCTTAGGAGTTGATCTCATAAAAGCTTATGTGTCCCTCTTGATTGGTTGTGATGATGTGTTTAGATTCAAAGACACTTGAGTTTATGTGCTCCTTGGCATGGCATTTGATGTGTGTGACCTTGCTGTCACATTTGCCTTTTTAATGCAGCCATGATGAATCATTACTCTTCCTTGAGCATGTCTGAGCCTTTGTAATCATAAAGAACACCATGACTTTTTATTTACAATGTGGTATTATTAAAGGTATTGAAACTTATACTCTGTATTCTGTTTTTATCTTAGTAATATTCCTTTGGGTTGTGGTGTCTAATTGCTTAATATTTGCAGGGTAATGATGTGGAAATGGCTGATGAGTGAAGAAAGTGTTTGGTTCTTTATGTTTATACCTATTTTATGTTCTTAACGATGTTTGTTTTGTTCTCCAAATTTAGGCACTCGGAAAGGTAAATCTGTATAAATTTGGGGATAAATATGTTAATATGGGTGGGTTGGGTAGAAGGTTTTGCCTTTGAGTTTGAATCTGTTCTTATTTTAGACTAACCAGAATTGATCCATTTTTGCATATATACTTCTTTTTATGAAATCTTTTCAATATTGGCTTTGCATTTGAATCTGTTATTTTCTCAAGGCTTTTTTTATCTATTATTTTTTTGTACTTATAATCGGTATTGAAAAGGATGCACCAAAGTTAATGTTTTTATGAAATATTGTATCACAGTTTATGGGGAGGAATTTACTCTGTTACCAAAATGGGTGGGTTGTATATGGTTTAAGACGGGCTGGGATGTCAAGACTACTCTGTTTACTTTTTGGTTGTCATGATCTTTTTAATGATTGGTTGAGGTTTAGACCAAGTAAAGCAAAACTGCTTGATTGAAGGCCAACTTGGTTTGGACCAAGTTAGATTGAGGACTACAAGTGTACGTGTCTTGGACCCTTGGTTTGCATGTATATGTTTTTGGTTTTTCATTATAATGGATGGTGCTCTGTTTTGGGTTTGGTTTCATAATACACAAGGAATGACGAGGTTTGATAATACACAAGGAATGATGAATGGGTTAGTTATGAACGGTATTTTTTTGGTGTATTTGTTAAAAATATAGGACATGTAGTTTTATTTTGGAATTAAGAATATTTCTTGAAAAAGTTAAAAGTATTCATTTTGTGTATAATTTGGGTCTATGCACATGTGACCGTTTTTTAAGCACAATGAAGTTGTTTTGTTTTTTTTTTTTTGTGTTTAAAATTCTGTTTGCATCTGTATGAGTTAGAATCATTATGCGGTTGTTCTTTTATGATTGACCACAAGACATTAACAAGGTTTATCTTTTCATTTGTAAGTATATGCTTTAGCACATATTGCAATAGCAGTTGGTTAGGTGGCTTTGGGTTTGGATTTAGGTTATCTTAACAGCAGTGTTTAAATATATATTATGCTAAATAATTCTTATTGGTCCGGTCTTTTGCTCTTCTATTTTTAAAAGTGGGTTGTTGGTTATTCATGTTAAGCTTATGAAAAATGGGGTTGTTTTTTCAAAGACCAAATGTTGGATACGCAATATAGTTTAGCCGAAAAGCAAGTGACCCAAACCTATTGAGTGGTCAGGTTGGCAATGACCATTCCTTCCAGGTAAATTTCATTCTATGTATTGAATAATGTAACATAGGTTCCTTCTAAAATTGTTAATCATTAATCATGAAAGTGGTGCAAAAAATGGTTTCTATGGAAGTGTCATGGCACCAATGTTTGAATATATGAACTAAAATGGTGCTTACTAACCATGAAAGAAGGGGTATGTTTCACAAACTGTTGTTGCATTATGTTTCCAGATGATGCCTTTAAAATATTTTGATTCCAAGTATATTCATGAAGATGAGATCAAGGGTACGTTTGGTCTTCATATACCTTCTGGGGATGAAGCTTTCAAGGTAATTGTAACAAAATTGTCACATTTTTGGTTGTTCAATATAGAGAAATCTTCATCTTTTGAAGTTAAAATGCAGATATACATTGTAATTAATAACTGTTATTTGCAGAAGTGCAGAACATGATGTTAATAATATCCTTGGAGAAGCAGGAACATGATGTTAAGAGTTAATTTCAAAAATCGTCCTTTTGGTTTTACTAAAAGATCATGTTTCATCCTTTAAACTTTAAAATGACACTGGTAGTCCTTTATACGCGGATAATGGTCACGTTTCGTCCTTTAGTCGACTATATAAAGAACGAAATGTGACCATAATCTGTTAGATTAAAGGACGAAACATGACCATTATCCGTTAAATTAAAGGACGAAAAGTGACCATTATCAGCGTATAAAGGATTACCAGTGTCATTTTGAAGTTTAAAAGATGAAACGTAATTTTTTGGTAAAACCACAAGGACGATTTGTGAAATTAACTCTGATGTTAATAAAGCCCAAATACAGGAAGAACAACACAATCAGAAGGAAACTAAAAAGAGTGAAAGGGTGCGTTTAGGCATGGAGAGACATCTTTTTATCTATAATTTATGGTAGCATCTTTTTATTACCTATTTTTGATTATTAGGTGCTTAAAGCCTTAGAGGTATAGGAAGGAGAAACAAGGCATTACTTGGGTATAGACTTAAGGTATTGTTAAAAAAAAGACAATGATTTAGTTGGGGAAAGGTTGAATATATTTTTTGACTATTAAAGTCAAATGGGTAATTTAGAACAGGAAATGATATTTGTACCATAAATCTATCATACATTATAACTTTTTGAACTTATTGACAAGTTATTAACGTGTGTATGATAAACTAATCAAATTATGTAATATATATTACAACTAAATAGACTAATTTTATAAGTTTTAGCTCAATACGACTAATTGTATAAATTTCCAAAAATATCCTGTGTTTTCACACGGGTTCTACATCTAGTATATATATATATAGATAGATATAGATGATATATGTTTTCAAGGAAGAAAATTTTTGTATTGTTTGATTAGGCATTGATTTGAAGACAAAATATATGCAGATTGTCAAATTCATAAAGGTGTTTGATGAAATGCTTCAATGAGTATCCGATTTGGTCAATTTTACTTTTGTTATTTTTTTCTTTGTTTTACTGCAATTTTTGAAAGAATCGAATGTACCAAAGTTTATCATGTAATACTATTGATTATAGTTAGTAGAATAAAAAGAGTAAAAACTTCGAGTCGTGCAATTGTTAAATATCTTGACGAAGTGGGTAATTTTTATATAATGTGAGTAAAATAATTCACTATATAATGATCTATATACTATATTATAAAGCAGATCTCTCCTGTTTACATTTTAAGTTTCAACATTTACTTTCCCAAAATGTCCATATATCAATTATATATTTACCTAACACCTTTTTTCTCTCCACAAATCTCAACCAATCATTTGTTTTCTCTCTCCTCCATAAATCATTTATTCCTCCAATTCATTCAAAATCTTTTATCTCAAAAATCGTACATCAATAAATTATAAAAATTATATGGGTGTTCTTAAAATTTCATGCTCTTTCATTAGAGATGTCATTCGATATACTTTCGACGAATTTTTAAATCCGAGGGCGGAGCCCGTACGGCTAAGGCATTTGACTATCACACTCTATGACCTATCACCCCCATCATATCACCGCCGCAACGCGCGGGTACTTACTCTCATTTATTTTAAATTAGAAATACTTACTGATTGTTTTCAGCTATATGTTGTACCAAAATTTATTATTTTCACAATGTAGATTGTGAATCCATTATGTGGGCATGTTGTCATAGTACATTGTTGATGAATGAATAATCAAATCAGCAAATGATGCCGGGAAGGTATTTTCTACATCCTTTAATAGCTATGCTATCAGTTTTTGTTAACATTTCATGCACCTAACAGTTTCTGAAGAAGTGCCTTGGAGTTTTTGGGTCGAAGTCATACATGAACGTCGAGGGACACCAAGAAACGCCACATAGTTCTTAACATGGTAGAAGTACAAGGACTATCTCATGGTACTTTTTTTTCCTGATGATCTTTTCATTTATTAACACATACTACACTTTTTATTCTAAGACATGTCATGCAGCTTAATAGGCTTAATCGGATATATAAACATTTTAAACCATTTAGATTTATTAGCTTTGTATCTGATCACAGAGGGAAGCACAAATTTTGGCATGTGGTATTTTTAGAGATCAGAAAATTAAACATGAAATTCAAGTTATTATGATTAACTTCTTTGCTAAAATTGTAAAATAATCTAATAGCTATTGCTGAAACCATTTATATATAGAGTTTTTTGGTTTGTTTTAAAATTTTGGGTTATTAAAAGTCATTTCTATTAGTAGGTTTGATGTGTCGATGTCAAATGTTCGAGGTTGGGTGGTCATGGGCTTTTCCTATCGTCGATGATTTCTCGAATGCAAAGTTTTGTACGTAGCCTATCTAATATGAGTCACAAAAAAAACTAATGGCAATAACTAAGGTACATTTTCTTTTATTTTTTATTAAAAGAAACACAAGTACTGCTCCATGGGCATTTGTTAAGTCTTTATCCAACTTTGATGATTACCCATGAGATCAGTGTTCTTGAGAGATTTTTATTTGTCGATTATCATGTAAGGTTTTCATTTAAAAGTTATAAAAAGAGATACAGTTACATTAAAACAAGGCTTTGATAGTAAATTTTTGAAAATACCAAAGTGATAATGTATATATGATATTGCCTCTTTATCTTGAGTTCTGCCTTGCCTATAGGTTTTGATTTCGGGTTGGACCTTATAAATCTTAATACAATAAGAAAAGTTAGGCAGGCATTGGTGGTTTATTTATATTTGACCATCGAGTCTTCAATGTTCTCATGTTTGTTTTTTTTATGTATGAGCAGCCAAAACGAGTTTTTTGAGACTTTCTTTAATCATGCGTTGAAAACGATAATGATTTTTCTTACCTATGAGTCTATGGTACGCATTTCTTATTTTCTTATGGCATTTATATATCTAATTGATGGTAAAAATAAACTTAGATGTCTATAGAGTTCAAAACAATGGTAAAAATTTATATTGTATTACGAGTCCGGTAAAAAAATTTATATTGTCTAATTAGCTATAGTTTTACTTTATAAGGTTTGATAACAATATGTTGGAATTTATAAATTTTCTATATTTGATTTTTTAAGTTTTTGAACATCTATGTTATATTAACAAAATCAGAATTGCATTCTTCAGGTTTTTTGATGGGAGGTACAACAACCATAATATAAGTGCAGCGAAACCAATTGATGAAGGTGAGTTGTTGAAAAATGTTTAACTGGAGAGACCATATATGGGAGCTGGTGATTGCTTTGAAACGGTTTTCAAAAATAAAGGCTCTTTCACATTTTGAAGGGGTAACCAAGTCAATGTCTTCCAATATTTTTCAACTCAAAGTAACCCTTTCGTATTTAATGTACAAGATGTCTATTTCATGAACTCATAAAGTGATATTGATTATTTAAAATTATCAAAATGTTAGGTTCCCATAGTAACTACTAACTATTGTTGGAACTATTCATAGGCTTTCAATTTTGATCAAATATTACAAAAAAAATTATGTAAAGTACCCGCATTTATAAGATTTTTGTTGTCACCCGTTTTACAATGTGGCAAAAAAGAAATTAATAATGTTGCGAGAACATCTTTTTTATTAAATATATAACTATTAACCTCAGAATCTATGTATGTTTTTATATTTAGAGGGTATTTGGAATTTCGTTATAAAATAATTATCTGATTATTACGTTTATAAAACGCAAATAATCTAAAAAAGTGTTTGTATGAAAAAGTGATTATTGGCTATGAAAACGCAGTTTTGGAGAAGCATATACCAACATGCTTTTTCAAAATGCAGTTTTAAAAACGCATAATCTATTTTGAAAAAGCAGATTTTGTTTTGTAAACGCGATACTAAACACCCCTTAATTTAAGTTTCGTTTCAATCATTTTTATAATTTTTTTGGTGTAGTAAATATCAAGTATCTTTTTTTTGTGGACAGTTTTATTACTTTTAGTACTTAATCTATTTTACTCTTCAATCAAAATGAACATCTAATTTATTATATATATTTGTTTGTTATAACATATTGTTTGTTTTTTTCATGTAATTTACGTTGATTAATATAGAAAATAGATAAGTCTGGTGCAACGCACGGATTTCACCTAATTAATTTAATATCTATCTCTAATATAATTCTTGAATGAGAAAAGCAATGCATCTAGGAATGAAACGAATAGAAATTATCCTTACCACGTAGTAGTATAACTTTCCATAACTTGACAAGTATCCATCTGATGACTACACAAGACATTAGATGATAATGAGTAGTGGCAGAAGTTGAGCATTTCAATGGAGGAAATCTAATGTATAAACATTTACACTGTATTTTCAGAGTTTTTTTTTTAAAGATAGGAAAGGAAAAAATTAGATAAGGAAAGAAAAGAAAGATAGATATATATCAAAAAGGCATTCTCGAGTTACATGAAAAACTAATAGAAAGAAAAGAAAATATAAAGTTAATAGTGTTCGTGAGTTAGAATCAAAAGAAAAGAAAGGAAAAAAGTCATAACTTTACAATTATGTCCTTTATTTTCATAAAGGTTGTTATTAATTAATAAGAATACATTAGTAATTATACCCATAAGTTAAGATTTTTATCCAAATCCTCTCAAAAATAGGAGGAAAGTTTTTACATCAAAATGCCCTTAGTTTTTTTTTTCCTTTTCTTCCCTTTTCTTTTCTTTTGAAAAAGAAACTCAATAATACAAAAATCATAATAAATGAATTTTCTTATCCTATCCCTAAAAAAAAAAACTTATCTATGTATATAAAAAATAGGCACACAGAAGGCTATGCCATAAACTATCCATCTGATTGAGAAATATGAGAAATGTGTCATAAAATGTCCAGGTTGACATCAGGGGAGGAAGATCGAAAGATAACATAGCTATGAGATCGGAAAGTTATGCTTTTTTTCTATTGTAGATAGGAATTTAGTTTGGATTGGCCAGAACATCTTGTAGTATGTATACAGTTGTTATATATTTGAAAATCATCTATTTGATCGGATTGATATAATTAACGTTTTTGAGAAACAAACCTGAGTAGAAGCAGCTTCTCCTGCCGTTGACAATTGGTATAGTGGTATCTCGAACTTGATTCTCGATATCACGATCAATCTGGTGTGCATTGTCCTGGTTGTGGTCCTGGTCTTGTAATGGCACATCTTCAAAATAAACAGAATTATTAGTTATCCCTATACTTCAAAAACAATGAAAATCTAAAGAATAAAAGGGCAAAAGTGTATGGATATAAAGTTATAAACACATACGACGACTTTGTCATATACATTAAAAGGTTATAATTATAATTTTGTCGCAACATCTTTTTGTGAAAATCGGTTTTAGATTTAAAATGTTGAGGATGGAGTTCATGTTTTATTTATTTTACTTCTTTGTGTTTATTGAATAGAAAAATGGGTTCAGTAAGAAAAATCAATCAAGTTGTGCCTTGATTGACTTTTCTTACCGGTTAAACTAGCCGTCCTGACTGTCGTCATGATGCATTTACAAACTCACATATATAATTTAGAGCAAGTAACGGATCAAACAATGATAAACAAATTGTTGGTAGAAGTTGTATGTTCTTCTGGCGCCTGACTTTCCAGCGATAGCCTTCAATGGAAAGAAAAAGTCTTTCTTTGTTCTAGCCATGTCAGGGTACTTCTTGATCAACTCATATGCAACGTCTGCAGATAGGCCGGGTTTATCAAACAAAAATAAACATTGGAAAATATTTATATGTGAATACATGATCTATGTTTTGGAAATATTACATGTGTTGCTTGATATCTGCAGTAAAATTTATTAGAACATATCATCCATCCTAATCAAAACTTACCGAATAATCCGTTACCAATTATACTAAAGAGAAGGTTGCCAGCATTCAATCCGTTAAAGGGACTATGGTGTCCTTCTTGTTGAGAGAGCTCAATATATGTGTTTGTAACCTTCAGTAAATACTGAAAAGTTTTTACATGAGCACCCAAAATAGCATTATGGATTGGTAAATTACCCACGTTATCAGTTTTGAATAACAAATTTGGGTTTTTTTCAACCAACATCACGGCAGCCTTGATGTTGCCAACTAGTGCAGCACGGTGCAACGGGTTTTGTCCTCTATTACACACTAGAGACGGAAGTGACTCCAAAAGTGATTCGGAATCCATCTCCTTCAGGAGTTTCGCTACAAAATCGATATTTTGACATGTACCAATTCCGACATGTAGTGGGCTTTCATCATCATCATTGATTTTACTAGTCAATGTATCTCTATCTTTGATGAAATATTCTCGAGCTTCCTTCCATTGCCCGTTCACTACAGCTCTATATAGTGCTCGATACTTACTTGAATCTATTAGGATAAGAAAACACAAATGAAGTTAAATCGGAAATTCAAAGTAATAAGATATCAATAGAAAAAATTGCATAAACAGATCGATATCTCTATTTGAGCAGAAGGTTCGTCAAACCAACCTTTTGCTAGAGTATTTGACCAGCGTAAATACAAAAAAATTTGCATTATTGCATTTAGGGTATGGTTTAATCCCCATCCCATGCAAAGGTTGGAGGGCTTTTTCTACCATTTAGGTAGAAACCGAAAGCAGCCTCTCTACTTAGGTAGGGGTAAGATCTGCATACATCTTATTCTCCCCCATACACCGTCGAGGTATTGGGGCTAAAAACCCGCGGAAGGCGGCACTGAGCAGTTACTTTCTTTCTTTCTAAAGTAAGGCTGGCATAACAGGTCACACGAACCTTGTTAAGACAAGAACCTGTTAAGGTCAAACATGAACACGACTTGTTAACTAATCGTGTCATTTTTTTCAAACACGAACACGACATCAAAATTAACCGGTGCACATATTAAGACTTGTTAAGAAACCTGTTAACATATATATTATAGAATTCTTGACTAATAATGGGAAAAAAAAAACTTAACGATACAAAAACTCTTACAAATTTCAACTATTATATAGTGATAATAATCTTTACATTACAAAAGTTCATAAATATCTTACCTTTATAAAAATCATATATCAAATTATAATATCAATTCTTGGTATTTTATATATATGTATAATCTTAACAGGTCCTAACAAGTCTGGATCTGTTAAGACACGAATCTTAACAGGTCTTAATAGGTCCGGACCTGTTAAGACACGAAACCTGTTAAGGTCAAACACGAAACCTGTTAAGAACAGGTCGTGTCGTGTTAACAGGTTCCGTGTTAAAATTGTCAGCCTTAATGTAAAGATATATTTTGTGAAAAAGAAAATGCTAAATGTATTTAAGATGATAAAAAAAAGTTTGTACTTTCCATATCTAAAGCCACTTCTAAATTTATATTAATTGTACAACTATTTAATGTATGGATTGCGTTTAGCAAAACCCTTATTAAAAACGAGCATGGTACCCGCGCAATGCGGCGACAGTTGTGGGGAAGACAGTCTAGTAGTGTCGGTAACGGTAGTGTCAAGTGACGTAGGTTGATGTAATTGTGATAGTGGATTTTTTAGAAGATAAGGTTAATTATTAAATTAAAGGTTTAGAGTGTAAATTAATTAATTTAGGGCTAAACATAAAAAGTCCAAGGACAATTTTGGTAATTCAAAGGTAGAATTACCTAAAATAAAAAGGTGATTCTTTTTATTAGGTAGTGTAGATAAAAATTAGAAATTCCCCTGTTTAAACTTGGTACACCATCTTTTCTATAAATTACTAATTAGGTGTAGCTAAACATAGCAGAGGCTAAATTTACTCAAAATTTATATACATATCCTGTAAATTTAAACACATATATAAATATAATTATAAGCAAAATCCATAACTAATACCTTGGTCACTGATAGGATCAGCCAAAATATCGTAATTTTTTTTAAGCTTCTCCCAAATTGGGTGACTTGTATGTCGGACGTCGAGTGTATTCATAACATTTTCGGTTAGCGAACCAAAGATCCATCCTTTGACTAATGTGTCTGACCTTTTCCATTCCTTATATTCTGCTTTTCTTTGAGTGCATTTAATAGTACCATCAATGAAACCTAGCATACCATGGCTCTCCAAAAGGCATATCATTTGTTTCTTCCATGAATGATAATTCGTTTTTCCCCATAGCTTGATCGAAACAAAGTTGGCCGTATTCACGTGAGTTGGGTATGGGTATAGTTGAACCTCTGTTACATAGTTACAACTAATTCGTATGAAATCTTTACTTAATCTTTGACTAATATACTAAATCAGATAGATTGTATCATAGATATGGGAGGAAAGGCTTGTTTCAATATGAAATTACGAAATCATGTAAATTTATAGGTAGATTCGTCACAAATAAATAAATAAATTATGATGTAACTAACTAAGAAAATTGTTTATCTGTTTATATAATAGATTAATTTGACTAAAAAACATGTAAATTATTATGAATAAATATTATATGGATGTTCATGGTAACTAAATATTTGTATAAAGTTGGGAGATTTGTTTTTTTCTAGAAAACTCTATCTTTGTATCTATATAAACAATGTATTGATGAGATTAGTAATAGAATTCTCCATTCTCTCTATATCTCTTGTCTCTTGTTCTTTACTATATTGTTTTATGAGATTAGTAATGACTCAAACCCTAAATTAATTCTTTCTTTACGTTTTGTTGGCGGTCGAAATTTTTTTTCTTAAAACCTCACGTATAATTCACATGGTTTAACACATTCCATGTTTTCTCTATATCAATTTTTATATACTACTAAACAAAGGTTTTTTTTTAGATATCAACCCAATCTTTCAAAAATCTAATGTTGAATGCTTTATATAAACGTTGTGAATTTTTTTCGGCTAAAGAATTTATTTAAGTTTCAAAATCCAAATCAAAGCACACATAAGACATTCAGATAAATAAATTTATTTTGTTCTTGATTTTTCTTGAAATTCTAATATAACTTCGTTATAAGGAACTGAAGCAACTACGATGCTATGAGGTGATTTTTCGAGGAGCCGATTTAAATCGTACGCACACATTCAGGTATCCAAAGGTAAACAAATTAGTATCTATTGCGATATTTTTATAAGATCATGATTATTGTTCTTTTATATATCAAATATCAAATACTTATTTTCAATATTATGGTTATAGGCAAATACATATTTGAGTATGTTAAATTATGTGAAATCTGCGAAGGAGCTACTCTAAATTAATCACGAAAAACAAATGTTTTGAGATGCATTATTACTAGATGCATTATGTTGAATGAACTTTTGCTAGAATTATAAGTGGTAATTGATTAGGATTGTTTTTTTAGGTGATTTGATTCTTATTAAAAGATGTGGATGTATTGATGATCAAAGGCATGTTGTAAATATATAAAAACAAAATATTATTGTGATCATTGAATATGTTAAACTTGGTCGGAAATAACTCAATAAGCTTATTTATAAGCATGGCATGTTGTCAAGTTTTTTAGAATTTTAATTAATAATCTTTGAAATTTTGCGAAACAAATTTAAAAGAATGGAAGAAAACGATTGTAACTATCAATTATCTTTCCATGGCTAAATTTTATTAAATTGGTTATGTTTATGAAATAAAGCTTACGAATTTATTTGATTCTACAACTTCAGACTCTCCAATCTCCATGAAATACGCAATTGATTTTATATTGGACTAAACTTTGATTTATTTTGTTAAGTTCTCTAAAAAGTTTTACATATTCTATATATTATAAAAGGAAACCAAAGTTTGGTAGGCAAGTTGTCTGTATCTTTCATAGGTCTTCATTTTAACAATCGATTTTAAACCATAAATCGAGTTTGATATAATATACAAACTAATAATATGTTTTCCAATAGATTTTGGAATTTAGTCATTAAAAGGTTGTGGAAGTGAACTTATAAAAGTAGGATGATAGCACAAATATGTTTACTTATATGATTCATCGTTCCCTGCAAAATTTAAACATCTGACTTAGTGACTTGGTCAAAGATTGTGTAAAGATCATAAGAAGAAAATTATTTCCATCTCATTTACATATGCTTATAAATCTTAGAAGCCATTTTATGCCTACTCTACTAGTTGATATTGATATTATAATTACTTGAGATTATTATTACTGAAGGTTATTGGGTAGTTTTTGTGATTGTTATGGCTACCGAATATCCAATATAATTTTCTCATCTAAAAATATTATATGCATGCATGTGATTGAACAAAATTTTTTTTTTGTATAATGAGAAATAAAAGGAAGTATGATGATATTTTTTTTACGTATTATGTGGCTTGTACGAAGCATACGTGAGTCTAAACGAAAATTTATAAACCTTGATTATTTGATTAATTGGCATGACCGGTTGGACCATCCCGGGTCAATGATGATGTGAAATATGTAAAAGAACAACAAGATTCTTCAATTGATTATTTGGATATATGGTACTTTATTGCTCTATAAGAAAGTATATGCCAAGTACGATAAGGATTGTATCCTTTTGAATTGTTGGAACATATGCAAAGAAGGTGTAAGTAGGCCTATACATCGTCCATGTTGACCATTTAGTGTTTTAAAATCGATGCATCGTCTGAATGGGTCATCAAAGTCGCAACATGATGTTTGCGTAATTAATTGTTCATCTTGTAAAATTGATAGCATGTTCCATATTGTATTGGCAATAATGATTAAATTGATTATGATTATTTAGAGCAAAATAAATATGATATGGGGCCATGTTATGTAACATGCAATAATATGAACTCGCATCATGTCAATAGTGTTCCTCCCCATTGAAATTGGTTTATGGTCAGAAACCACATGTCTCATAAGAGTTTTGAATGTGCAATATATGATTAAGTTGCTCCACCACAATGCACAAAGATGAGACTTCAAAGAATGTTGGAAATAATGTTGGGAAAATAGGTGTACCTTGGAAGTGTGTAGGCTCATGCTTTGATTCAGTTCGAAACGGTCTGATTACACTAGACATTAGTATGGCTGTTTTGGGTATGAGTTGGAACATGAAAGAGGTGTACGTATTCAATAAAGCCATCATTGGAATATTTGTTTATGGCTTAACTTTTTCATTGACATGATTTAGTTTTCCCAACATTAGGGGGAGATGTTCCCAACATTAGGGAAAGTAAAAAGCAGCTAAAGAAGTAATAATGAATTATCAAAGATCCTCACACCAATGAATATAAGCTTAAAATTTGTGGGATAATTCATTTAGAATATTTAGTAATTGCCAGCAATGTTAACTGACCAAAAGCTGCTTATGCTCCGATTGATAATGAGTAATAAAAAAGTCGATTCCAAAATAAAAGGAGCATGGAATTTAGATGGTCAAAGTCGAGGTATAAAAGACCCCAAAAGAGATTGATGATGAGAAACTAGACATGAAGGTTTTGAGAAATCTCGGGTACTTGGAAATAATGAGATCTCAATGAATTATGACATGTCTAGATACTTGTGGAATCGAATATAGATAAAGCGACGTCGAGATTGAACGAATATGATAGCGCTAAGAGTATATATGGTGAGGATCTTGAGAGCATGCATGCACATAAAATGTTAAAATATAAATGATTGGCCAAATTGGAAAGACGCTAGTAGTTTGGGACGTGGAGTCCATGCACTTGAAAGTGTGGAATTGATTATGGTGGAAGCAACTATTTAAAGTCTGGCAGTAAGAGAAAATCTTGATTTGCATCTAAAAGAATAAGAATAGAGCTCATTTGATATTGAGATTCCATGAAGGATATAAAATAAATGAAGAATGTCTCATGATTTAGAATGCTTGAAACAGGTGTGAAAAGTTCTCGAGAATAGAAAATATTAAGTATGAAACTTATAAGGAAATCCGGATATGAGTATGATATAGATTTCGTTTATTGTGATGATTTGAATATCAATGGAACTATGAGGAAGTTTCCAATAATGATTGAATAATGGAATGTGAAATAAAAGACAATGATAATCTTGTTTACGAATCTTAGAGATAAATGACGTTCATGGTTGTAACATCCATGAATTTTGACCCGTTGACTTTAAGTGTCATGTTATGAATTATAGTAGTTAAATGACTAATTGTATACTCAATGAGCCGGTTGACGGTGTGCTAGATGTAATGTCGTGGTTTTTGAACTAATTAGTTATGTTGACGGGTCAACCCATGGATCAAAGTCTTGACCCATGACCCACCTTAGTCAACCCAACCCCCACCCACCTTATCCTTTCCTTCCCTTATTCTTCTTATCTCTCTCTTCTTTACTCCCAAGAACACACTCTCCTTTCACTCTCTCTAATTTAATTCTTAGTTCATGGAAATTCAAGCTTAGTTAATGCAAGAATAATAAATCTTATCACCATTTTAACTTCATATCAAAAACTTGGGTTCCAAAGTGTAAGAAATGACCTCATTTGAATCAAAATTCGGGTTTGAGGATTTGTGAAGCTTTTGGTAAGTAAATTCTACTCTATGACCTTCACTTCATGTTAGTAAATGTATCTCTAGTGGTGCCAAAACATTTTCGGGTCACAAATCGGGCCAAAAGTCGAATTAGGGTTTGTCTAGGGTTAGTAATGGGTTAAACCGAATTTGAACTTGAGTTTGGTGTTTTGAAGAAAGATTTTGAAGTGGGTTTGGGTTATTCATGTGTAAACATGCTTAATTATGCTTCATATTGAGTTTTGATGCATCACAAATCGATTTTGGGTGTCAAAAATGAGTTATGGGTTAGTTTTGGTGTGTTTAGGTCGAAATGGGTTGCTGGTACTGAACTGGGTGAGCTGCTGCATAGCTAGTTAAGCTGCCCCGCAGCTTCACAATTCTGTTTTTCAGCTGCTGCGCAGCTAGTTAAGCTGCCCCGCAGCTTCACGAGTCTGTTTTTAAGCTGCGGCGCAGCGATAAGTTGCGGCGCAGTTGGGGGCTTCAATCACTTAACTTTTTTCTAGCTTTAGTTCTAACATCCTAGGATCGTCCCGACCTTTCCTGTATGTACTCTTATGACCTTATTGGTGCCCTACACATGACAAACGAGTCGTTTAAAGTTGGATGTCCTCTTTGGAACCTAATTCAAGACATTAACATAAACTAAATAAACATATAATTTATGTTTGAGAATGAGGCGACCTTGGGGCGACTTCATTTGGGTTAAAAACTATTACATGACCTCCCTAACGACCATGATGGGTCCCGAAAGTCTTTCAAAGCCATAAACCAAAGCTAAAACCTAGTTAGAGAATCGTCCTTGGTGAATAATGCATGTCTTGTATACATTACTAGGTTGTGGACGCGTGGAGCACTATAATCACTTATAATCTCATCTTAATTCGATATTAGCCTCTTTTGCCAATCAAGGTGAGTTCGTATCTCCCTACTCTATTGAGATTCGGGCTGAAAAGTGAACATTGTGTGTTTATTTGTTTGAATTAGTTGTTTGTTGATTGAATGATGATTGATGGATGAATTATTGAAATGTTTTGTGTATGTTGGTATTGAGAAAGGTTATAGTTAGGTTAGATGTACATACATGGAAGTCGACTTCGCTTTCAAAAGGTTTGAGATGTGGAGGGTTAGCCGCTGGTACACCCTGTATACAAACATCGAGGACTCTTTGAAAGCAAGCCCTCTCAAGTGCATGTATGTATAGTTTGATCATATTGTTGGTTATTGGATGTTGGATCGATGGATTGTTGGGCTTGCATTGTGTTGGTTGCCTTGAGATGATTTGGTTGTCTGTTGAGACAAATGTGTTTATCCAGGTATAGACGTATACACTGGTGTTGGTCATCCGGGTTTATAGACGTATATTCGCCGACGTTTTTGAGATGCCAAAATGGTCATGGTGAAGACCTGTGAGTATCGTTGCATAGATGGCATGATGGCCATACATATTATATGTATTTTGGTTTGACATGCATATCATTCACATCATGGCATTGACATTGCATTGATTGTTCTTACATGTTTGTTATATAGTGATGCATTGGTTGGATGACGTGTAAGACTACTTGTATGTGATGATTGTTCTTGTTTTTTTTTTTTATGTATGTAGTTATGGTCGGTGGTTCATCTTGGGCCACCACTACGAACTCACCAACCTCGTGTTGACTTGTAGAACACTTTTCAGGTAATCAGGTGGTTCAAGGATGTGATGCATGATCTGGTGTAGCTTTTGGATTCGGGCATGGACTTTATGGATCAAGGATTCATTCGCCCACTTTTGGATTAATGCTTAGGATGGATAGCCATCTCTAGAATTCTCTTTTGTAAACTTTGATGGTCATTTGCTCCTTGTGCATTGTTTGAATATTTGACTTGATGTGGATTCACCGAATTTATTAATGTCATTTAGTTGCCTACGATAATCCCTCCTTGTGCTATATGATTTCCGTAATATTTCGAGCCCTAGCTCGGGGTGTTACAATGGTTATGAGGTCAAATGATACTGTAATGCCCCTATGACTTTCAAGATAATGATCACAATGTTGAGTTGAAAGTGTCATTGAAACACTGAAATTGAAGCAAAGAGACTTATTTTATTTAGACACTTAATATGTCAAACATCGAATATGTTTGGGAATGATAAGTATTTTAAGTGATGTGATCATGAGGGGGAGAAGATACGCGTTGCACTCTTTTTTCCTTGAGCAAGACTTTGTCCCACTGGGTTTTCCTGTCAAGGTTTTTAATGAGGCAACATCACCAAGCGTATCAAAAGAATTATGTACTCTTTTCCCTTCACTAGATTTTTGTCCCATTAGGTTTTCTTTAGTAAGGTTTTAACGAGACATAATGTCTTTAATCGATGGACATCCAAGGGGGAGTATTATGAATAAATATTATATGGATGTCCATGTATGGTAACTAAATATTTGTATAATGATGGGAGATTTGTTTCTTGGAGAAAACTCTATCTTTGTATCTATATAAACAATGTATTGATGAGATTAATAATAGAATTCTCCATTCTCTCTATATCTCTTATCTCTTGTTCTTTACTATATTGTTCTTGTTTTATGGTTTTACAACATAAATTTTGTTTACGTGAGTAAAAAATAAATAAATATTGTATATACTTATTAGTGTGTAAACATTTTTCTTCATACTTTTAAATGTGAAACTTATAACTTTTTTGGCACTTTTGAATGTAGGCTATTTGTATACATATTTAACTATGAACAACTTAACAATATTTTACGCATTTTTAAAGAGTTGGTAGAATAAGTGCGAACAAACAACAAATTGTTTGTATTGGATTATAAATACAAACCACATTTAACCCTATTGTATCAAACAATTTAACGCCAACGAACATCATGCGAATAGGATTGGAATCATAGTAATTCCTAAGAGTGCGTTTAGTTCAAGAAAACTCCCTTACTTTCCATTTTCATTTTCCAAGAAAACATGGAAAACAGGAAACGCGTTCAAATTGTAATTTTTTAGAAAAGTTTTCTTAGAAAATGAAAATTCCCTTTTCCAACTTTTGCACTAAAATTAGAAAACTGTTTTTTTAGTTTTTGTTTTCACTTTTCTATTTTCTAAACCTAAAATTAGAAAACAAGTGAATTTGAACATGTTTTCTAGTTTTCTAAAATAGAAAAATGAAAACTCTATCTTTTATTTTGAACGCGTTTTCAAAATTTTCAAGATTTTTTAGAAGTGAAAAACCTTTTCATTTTCTAAAAAACTCGAAATGGAAAACTTAAAAACATTTTCTCCAACTAAACGCGCCTAAAGTATTCTTATTCTTATTTTTTATTTAAGTATCTATCTATATTATAGTACATTCACGTGTTCACTGTTTTGTTTTATTCAATAAAACTATGCTATTTCACGATACGCAGCGCGCGGGTATATATTGTTAAAATTGAGAATGAAATAGATTAAGTTGTTGGATTTGATGGTATTAGTTAAGTTTGAGTTTTATAGTTGTTGTAAAAAAAAAAAAAGTTTGAGTTCTATAGTAAAAAAAAATATGTTTCTATATGCTATATATATTGTGCATCAAAAGAAAAGTCCATCCATGATCATACATCTTATCTTTTAAGTTATATGTTACCCCTAAGTTTTATATTCGCGATTAATGTATATTGGCTATTAGTTTTTGAGGTACAATATTAATCTGAATATTCTTATTGTAAGTCCATATAGTCATATTTACAAAATATATAAAAGAAAACAATATTTACATATCAAATTTATGGTTGTTTTCTGTTATATAAGTATAGATACGGTTAAACTAATATGTAAATAACTAAATAGAATATATTTGAGCCACTTTTTGAGTAATAAGTAATTTTATATTGGGGGATGTGAAGGTAAGGTTGTATCACACTCAATTTGGGTAAAAAACCTCTCATATCTTGATTTTCTATTTCATAAAATGATGAGAGTCAAATCATTTATTTAGTATACAAAAATTATTTAATAAATAATGAGTTAATTGCATTTTTGCTCCCTGTGGTTTGTATGTTTTTGTAGGTTCAAGACCTTTTCACGTTTCATTGCATTTTTGGTCCCTATTTTGAAAACCTTTTGCAAATTTGGTACAAATTAACAGTGATTGTTAAGTGAAACCATTAAATGCCGTTACAAATAAAAACGGTGTTTAATTATAAATTTCTAAAAGTGTAAGGGATATTTGTGTCAATAGCGTTAATCAAAAAGTTTGTCCAGTTAACACAATTTATTTCTTTTATTGTTTTTATATCAATTTTTTATATATATAAAAAAAAAAAGAAAAAAGTGTTTTTTTTCCTGCAATCTTCCCTCTCTGATTCCATTTGAATTCGTAAAAATAAAGGAGAAATCGCAAATTTAAGTTTTTCGGCGAATTGCCATATTTTCCGGCAACGGCTTCTGAAGTTTATTTTGGTCAGGGTTTGTGCGCGGTGGAATTCTGAGTCGATTGGTATCAGTTTCGAGTTTTTACTCGAAGTGATATTTCCATATTTTCCGGCGATGACTTCTGAAGTTTATTTTGGTCAGGGTTTGTGCGCGATGGAATTCTGAGTCGATTGGTATCAGTTTCGAGTTTTTACTCGAAAGTGGAGGGAGAAATCGTGAATTTCGTTTTCCCGACGCGTTTTGAATTTTCTAGCGAACTGTTAAACATTCGCCATTGTTTCTTTCATTTAGCGAACTAAATTACAAAACTTTCATTTAGAGAGCTCCTAAACTTTTATAAATTTTTATAAAACAATCACGTGTATATCTTAGTGAAAACATGACAAACTTTTTGACCAACACTATTAACACAAATACCCCTTACACTTTTAGAAATTTACAATTAAACACCGTTATTAATTCTAACAACACTTAACGGCTTCATTTAACAGCCACCGTTAATTTGTACCAAATTTGCAAAAGGTTTCCAAAAAAGTACCAAAAATGCAATGAAACCTAAAAAGGTCCTTAAACTGCAAAAACATACAAACCACCGGGACCAAAAATGCAATTAACTCAAAAATAATATATTAGGGGTTTTTCACCTAAGTTGGATGTAAGTAATGCCACATTCACTTTTTCTTTTTATATTTTAGCATATTAGATAATAGAAAAGATCTTCTCATATCTATTACGAGTAATGATAAATCAACCTAATTGGTGTGCTTAAAGATACGCCTAATAGTAAGATAATGACATGTGGGAATGTCAGGAGACAAAATTAGGAAAGAGAATTAGGGAATCAACATGTTGGATTCCTAAGATTTTAGGTTGATTTTTAGATATATGAGTTAAGTATCATTTTTTATCTACTATATATAGATTTTGCCACTTATTTTTTTTGTTGTTGTATATTATGCATAAGTAGTGATAATACGAATGGCAATGAAGTTAAATAGTGTACGAAGTAGAAAAATATTAAGCTTTTATACCTGACACTTTCATATCAATTATTAAAATATTATTGTTTCAGTTTTAACTTTTATAAAAGGATTTCCAATAATGAAACATATTAAGATGCACAATCTTTGGTAATATTATATATATATATATTGTCGGTAGAGCTGAGATAAAAAAAGATTGAATTCTCTAGCTTCTGATTGGCTGATGGTTTTATTTTCTTGTGTTTTGATTGGTTGAGTCTATTTTTGGAAATGATTTAAAATTTATTTAAGAAGAATCTTTTCATTAGTGAAGTTAAATATAAAACAAATAAATTAGTAATTATATTTGGAATTTAAAGAAGATGCTTAATACTAGATACAAACAAATTATTTAAAAAAAAATATGGAGTATAATAGTTTTTATTTATTTTTAATTTAATTTGAACATAATAAAACCAAATTAATATATGGGTTGGTAAATTGACTGCAGCCTATATAACTAGAACACAATTGTGAAACATAATGAGAAAACTTATTACTATATATTTTTAAACATGTGATTTTTTAAAGTTCGTTTAAAAGAAGTGAATTATGTACTCCACCATTATTGTTCATGCAAGAATTATAACTATTTATAGTGTATAATTTTTCTCAAATTTATAGTTAAATTTTTTTGCAATAAGAGTTTTTTTTTAGCCTACATAAATATTCATAGAAAGTTTTATATATGATATACGTTTGTTAGTTAGGACCACCCCAATTGGGATGACAAGTTATAAATCTTTAACCTTAGTCAAACCCACTAAAGTTTAATATAATAATTACAACCAAAACCCAACTTGCGTCAACCTGTAGGTTTGTGGATTATTAGGTTAAATGGGTTGTTATTGGATCAATTTAGTCAAATTAGTTGTTTTGTAGACAAATTGGTTGACGGGTTGAAATGTCAAATGTGTGGTTTTTTGTCAAACGGATCAGTATTAACTAAAAACAAATTAATATAAAAATATTTCAAGTTGGGAGGTGGACCTAGAGGTGTACAAAAAACCGGGTTGAAACCCGAACCTGAACCCAAAATTGGTCAACAACCGGGTCTGACCCAAGCCGACGGTTACTAACCGGTTTGGGTTTTCGTTTTTATATCAAGTTGAGATCGGGTCTGGCATGAGTTTTTGTAAAAAGAATTTGATAAAACCTGGTCAATACCTAGTTAAAGTTTGACCAAAAACCGGTATCAAACCGGGTTGGGTTGGGTCAAATCCGGTTTTAGCCTCATTGACCAAAAAACCGGGTCGAATTGAGTAAAAAACCGTTTTTGTACACCACTAGGGGGACCTGACAACCAAAGGAGCCAACCCGAACTAACCTGAAAAAAATCAAGTTGTTGGGTTGGCAGGTTGAGATACTTGACCTAACACTGTTTTTCTTCAAATTGAATATTGGGTTAGATTGACTATTGACAACCTTAACATGATATACCCAAAATTACACGTGTGTAAACTTTTATCTAAACTTTATATTCAATCTGTCATATTAAACTTCATGTATCAATAAACATACAAAAAAAAAATACTAATATCATAAGACTCATAAAAATATCAATAGAACAATCTTTACAATTAAACTATACGCTTTTTTTCCCTCTCTTTCACATTACATTTTCTAATAATTTGACGTATATTTTTTGTAGTGTATGATGCATATATCAATTTATCTTTTTACCTGATCGGTTCATATATCAATTTATCTTTTTACCCGGTCACCGACCGAGTATTAATCTAGTTCATATTGTCGTAGATATAAATGAATGGTAATAGTAAAGAGCTTTATATTTTTATGGTTCATATGATTATATAAAGTTAAATACAATCGAAAGAAAAACATTTAAAAATTATGAAACAATCCGTACATCGTACACCGGCAGAGGCGGTACCAGGATAAAATTTCAGAAGGGACAAAATTAAAAAATTCGTGAAAAATAAATTTAAATGAAGGCAAAATGTTTAAAACATATAAAAAAAATTTAAAAATATATGACAAAAAATTTTGAAGGGCCATCAGCCTCTTTGCCCCCTTTAGTACCGCCCCTATGCACCGGTATTACACTAGTACACTATATACGTTCAATATATTTTAAAATTATATTCTTTTAATTTAATTTTACTTAAATTTTTACATCTAAATTCACATACTTAATAATTCATCCAATCTTTAAAGTGTCATAAACATAAAATAATAAAAAATACTGAATTAGCAAAATACGTAACTATTACCTTGGTTACCGACAGA
This sequence comes from Erigeron canadensis, assembly GCF_010389155.1. Lineage (NCBI taxonomy): Eukaryota > Viridiplantae > Streptophyta > Magnoliopsida > Asterales > Asteraceae > Erigeron > Erigeron canadensis. The sequence continues at coordinate 22,454,357 of NC_057766.1, read as the reverse complement.
AGGAGCAGCCAAAATATCGTAATTATTATTCAACTTCTTCCAGACATGGTGACTTGTATCTAGGCCGACGACTTTGTTCATAACATCTTGAGTTAGCGAACCAAAGATCCATCCTTTGACTAATGTGTCTGACCTTTTCCATTCCTTGTATTCTGGCTTTCTTTGAGTGCATTTTATAGTCCCATCAATGAATCCTAGCATACCATGGCCCTCCAAAAGGCACGTCATTTGTGCCTGCCATGAACGATAATTCATTTTGTCCGATAGCTTGATGGAAACAAAGTTGGCCGTGTTGACGTGAGTCGGGTATGGGTATAGTTGAACCTCTGTTTTATGTATAGTGGCAATTAATTCATATTAATTCTATTCTCAATCCCTTACTAAAAAAAATATGTAAATGGTAATTCAAAAATGTTTTAAGTATTGCATATTGTATATATATAAAGTGTCTACTAAATAATTGAGCTAATACCTTTGCTATTGTCAGCCATTAGAGGGGATGATATGAATGATGAACGGTATCTAGTGGTGAAGACAATGTATTTGGTTTATTGATTAGAGCTGTGGATGGTTTTTATAGCAATAAGTTAGTACATTATCATTTAATAGCTTAGTTGGTATGTATCATTTAATATAATATGTATATATGTTCGATGTGTTATAGCGTAATTTAATCAGGGATATCAAAATAACAAAGGTCAATCTAATAACATACTAGTCATGATGTTTTGTTTTTTTTTTTTTTTTTTTTCTCATTTGACTTTTGTTACTGAAATCAGAGTAATCATGACTCGTTACTTTTTTATTTAATAAATAACTGTAACATCCCGAATTTTTTAATTAACGGTTGAATTGAGTCGTTAAGTCAATACTTCGTATCCATTAAGTCTCTAGGAGATTTTAATGCTCATATGTTATTAATCAGCTTGATGTGAGAGGTTTTAGTGCCTTAATGATGTAAATGTTAATGTGTTAAAATGGTTTAGTTGTGCCTGAAATGTCGGTTGTGTTCCCGGTAGTGAGTTTAAGCCCTAGATGTGATGTTTTAAGGTTGAGGGACTCAAAGTGTTAAGTGGGGAAACTTGCTACAGCAGAGTAGGTTGTAATTAGACCCTAATCACATACACAATTCAGTTTCTCCTCTCTTCTCAAACCCTAAAGTCGCCTTTATCCTCTCAAGCAATTCTTGTGTATTTCTTGCGATTGATGGTGATTCAAGTGAGATGTGGTTCATAGATTATGTCCTTATCATTGCCTACAGGTAATTAAGGTATTCTCTTCTTGATTTGACGTTTAATTGGTCCATTCAATCATCACATTCCTGGCCATAAGGGGTTGGGGTGAATTCGGTTGCGTTTAATAATCGATTAATGTTGTTTTGAGTGATTAAATGTTCCTATAATGTTTCTAATCAATCCATGAATCAATGGTTGCTTTGATAGCATCAAATGGTCATGAAAGATGTCATTTTTATGTATAAAGGTCGGACATAGGGTGGGGTTTTGTTGAGGTTTCGTTTGGATGGAAAAACAAAGTGAAGGTTGTTGTTCGTCCAGAAGGTGCGACGCACCCCTCTAATAGGTGCAGCTCGCCTAGTGTTTTGAGGGGAGGCTTGGTAGTGTGTCATCAATAGGTGCGACGCACTCATTGATGCCGAGAAAGGGTGCGATAGAGGGTGCGTTAAGGAGTGTGGCACACCTTACCTTTTCCCTTATTGTTTCTTCATCTAGTGCGACGCACCATGGATATGGGTGCGACACACCTAGCCTATTTATGTTGAAAACTCGTGTTGATGCTTAGCTTTCCTATATTTCGTTTCTAGGTTTCCGGGAATACTTATCAAGCACGGTAACTCATTAATTGGTTGTCGTTGACCTTCTTTCAGGTAAGATACACTACTTTGACACGCTGGGGTTTCAACAAAAACATAGTTTTCATATAATAACTTCCCCAAATGGTATCTTGTTTGCTTATGGGTTTTCAGGATTATACGGGAGGTGATATGGGCTATGTATATGCATATTGAAGCCTGAAATGCTATCCCAAAGATATGTGGCGTTATGATATGATGTGAAATAATATGAAATGTTTGAGCTGTTATGAAATACGATATGTAATGAACTATGTTATGCAATGAAAGATGATATGTAATGATATGCTTTGAAATGTTATGCAACGATATGAGATGTAATGATATGCTATGAAATGATATGTAATGTTTTGAGATGAATTGAAATGTGATATATGTTAACGATATGTGAAATGTGCATGACTACATGGCTTGTTCATCTAGTTCGCTAGACTTATTAAGATGCCATGACACGTGCACGTTTTAGGGCCCAATAGTAAAAGATGATATGTGATGATGTTTAGGTAACGTGGACACCTAAACTATATGTGATGTAAACCGCGCTCGTAAATGACGTGGGAAGTGTTAAGCTTAACCCGTACTTGCCTTTGCCCGATGGGTGCGTATATGTGGTTGCTTGGGTGGCTCCTTGCAACATAATTACGTGTTTGAGTATCTCCGGGTGGCGTGATTAACCACCAATGTCTTTGAAAATACGGATTACACCTGGATTGGCTTTGTAACATCCCAAAACTTTTTGACGTTGACGGTTAACTTGTCGTTAGAAACCGTTAGTTACTATGTGTTTTGTATATGTGCTTATGTGAATTAAATGATTTATGTGTGATATGTGTTAAGGTGAGTTAAAGTAATGAAAATAAAGTTGATAATGATTAACAAAGCCATTTAGTGTTTCTGATAGGATTTAAGAGTCGTTAAGTGTTCCCGTATGCGTTAACTAAGTAGTTAAGTAACGAAACGAGTTATAAGGAAGTGCGAGGGCCTAAATGTAAAGTTTATAAAATTGTTCCAGCAGATATAGGGTGTATATCACGACCTTAAGGTCATAAAATCAGATCAAAAACCCTATTAAGCTTTCACACACAAAACCCTAGGTCTCTCCTTCAAGTTTAGAGCGATTTCGGGGTGATTCGGAGGTGGTTTCTTCTAGTTTTGGATTTGTTTATCATCCCTACAGGTATAACATCATTCTTTGATTGTTAATTAAGTTCTTTAGTAAGATTTGTCCAATCAATTTAGATCTTGAGGGTTGGGTATGAAGGATTTCACTTTATTATCGTTTATTAGGTTTTCGGTAATCAACCGGTGATAGATTTGATGCAATTGATTTCCGGATCCTTTGATGATATCAATTGGTCATTGGAAACATGTTTTTAATGTCAATTTTAAGGTTTAAAGTCGTGGGATAGTGTTTGGTTTTGATTCGGGTCGAATTGGTGCGAATAACATGCAAGAACTGATCTGCGATCTGATCTCCTCGAGGGGGAAGGGGACCCTTTCCGAGATTAAAAGTCAGTAAGGTCGGAGGGCTGGATGATCTCGTCGAGATCAAAATTACCCTTTTTGAGATCACTGTAAAGTCTCAAAACATATCTATTATGAAATGAGCATAACTTTCAAACCGTAACTCCGTTTTTGACAAGTAAGCTATCCACGAAATCGTGGAAGAATGTACTTTCTAACAGTGAAGCCTTTTAAGCATGAGTCGAAACTTATGATACTAATAAGCTTGAAATATGAATAATGGTTGAGTTCCGTCGAGTTTTGTGAACTCTAACGTATTGAGTGAGTCGTTGAGTCAAACATAATATGGGTCATGTTTGAAGGTGCATAAGATTACCAGAAGTAAGCGAGTGTTTGTTTAGTTTGTTAAAAATCGTTTAATGGTATAGGTAGTCGGGAATACTTGCAAAGCTTGGTAACTTAAGTTATCAATTGGTGTGCTCCTCTTTGAGGTAAGATACATGACTTTTCTCACGCTGGAGGCACAACAAAATGTAGTTTTCTTTATTTAACATCCTAATCGGATTATCTTAAGTGTGTTGGGTCTGGGATATGCGAGGGGTTATATGGGAATGTGTGCTTAAAGTAAAGTTAAAGGGTGATTACGGGAGGTTGGTATGGGATATGATGCTTACCTTTCCATGATGAATGACATGTAAATGCAGGTTGCAAAGGCTTGAGGTAAGTACCCATGAAATGAAATGATGAAATGATTATGACTTGTGATTATGATATGACGTTATGATAAAGTTATGCGATCATGATATGTTGTTATGTTAAAGTTATGTGATTATGAGCTGATGTTATGAATATGTTTATGCTATCATGATCTGATGTGAACACAAAATGGTGACATGTTTATGATATGATTACATGTGTGACTTGATCATCTAGTCACCAGTCCTTTGATTAGGATTTCATGTTCACGTGCACGTTAAGGGCCCTAATGAAATGATGTTATGTGATTAACTTAGGTGAAAGAGTAGCCTAAGTTGATATAAAGTAAAGATGTAATATGTGCTTAGTTTAGGTGAAAGTGTAGCCTAATGTAAGATAAAGTAAAGAAAGATAAAAGTGATTAGTCTAGGTGAAAGTGTAGCCTAAACTAATATAATAAATAAGTCTCGGGCATATGTTGTGTTAAGCTTAACCCGTGCTAGCTGAAAAGCTAGTGCGTACGTGGTCGTTTGGGTGGCTCCTTGCGGCATAGTTATGTTGATCTTGTATTTCCGGTTGGAGTGACTAACCACCAACGTGAAAAGCATGACGGGATACTATACGTGGCCACTTGAGTTGCTCCATGTGGCATAGTTATGTTGATTTTGTATTTCCAGGTGGAGTAACTAACCACCAATGTTAAAAGCATAACGGAATGCATAAAGTGGAATAAAGTTGATAAAGTTAATTAAAGTTCATATAGTAGGTAAAGTTGATTATAATATTATGTGACGTGAGACGCAAGATATGTTGATATGTGTGATATAATTGTTAAATAGGCACAATTAGGAGTATCTACTCTACATGTGCTAATATGTATATGTGAGATATGCTTATGTGTGCCATGATTTGATGTGAGATGTTGATTAAGATGCAAGTATATTTTGTTATGTTTGCATTTGCAAGTATATGTTGATACGATATGATATGTTATGAGATGTGAGGAAAAGGTAAGGATGAAATGATCTTATGATCTTATGATGATATGTGATATGGTCATGTTTCTTTTTATAAGACTAACATGAACAAGTTTTATGAAAGTAAAATGAAGAATGTTTTATAATGTATATATCTTACTTAGCTAATTTATTAGCTAACACTTGCTTTTATGAAAATGTTGTGTCCTTCAGGATAAGCAGATAGGAGCTAGAGAAAGGATTAGCGCGTGAGATGGGTAGATGTAATAAAGAAGACTAGCATAGTTCGTTGAATGCTTAGACTTCCCTTAGCCTTATGTTTTGGCTATTTCATTTATGATTTACGAACATGTAATAATGATGACATTTATGTTGGTGCCATAACTTGGATTTTAATTATATCGTTTTGATGATGCACTTGGTAACACCATTTATTGAAAGTACCAACCGTTTCGGTTGGGGCAGTTTTTAAGTGATCCTATTTCCGCTATGTTTTAAACGTCGTTTGGCAAAAGTTTTTGAAATCCAGGTTTTTAAAATGACGGGTGTTACAAGTTGGTATCAGATAAATGGTTTAAGTGAACCAAAGACCGACCAAAAGCCATAGGTTTCGGACTTAAACCGATTAGGACTCGACATGCTTAAGTAGTGAATGCTTTAGCTTTATGATGAAAGTGTGTTTAGGACGGGTTGGGAAGAGTGAGAGTGTAGGTTTGAGGCAATATATGTTATATGATTTGTTATGTTAATCTTGCCCTAACCTCTCGTTGTTTTAATCTGTCCATAATCATCGTTATATGTAGTAGACAAGATGGTTAATACTCGCGCTAACACTAGTCGAAGGGATGGAGAAACCGCTAGTGTTACTCCTCCGAATCAAGGTGGGAATGTTAATGATGCCAACCAAGGGCATCCCCGTAGGGAACAACCGGAATTTCATGTGGAGAATGTTCAACCTAGGAATGGCTTTGAAGATGAGGAGCATCTGGTACTTGAAAGGATTCTTACGCGTGCTGAAATGTTTGATGAGTTGAGGGCTATCCGGGTTCAACTAATGAGAACTCAGAATGAACTAAAGCAAGCAAGGGCTGAAAAAGAAGTTACCTCACACGAGGAAGAGCGTTCGGCTTCTAACCGCTCCAATCGTGCTGAACCATCCATAATGAGGACACAAGATGAACGGGTGAGTGATCGGGTTGTTGTACATCCTGAGAATGTTGTTGCTGATGTGAATGGTGGAGTGAATGTAGTAGAGCCTCGTGTTGTGGTTGTTCCTCGTGTCCATAACTTTAAATATGAAAGCTTTAAGAAGTGTGGAGCCAAGGAGTTTGATGGCACACTTGATGCAGTGGGTGCTATGGAATGGCTTGCTGATACTGAAGTGGTATTTGCTTCATGCTACTATCCGGATAATATGAAAGTGCTATGTGTTACCTGTGTGTTAACAAAGAATGCTCGCATCTGGTGGAGATCGGCTACTGTCTCATTGACTCCCGAGGTACTTGCTGCTATACCTTGGGGTACTTTCAAGGAGAAATTCCTTCAAGAATATGTGGGCACAAGAGAGATGAGGCTGATTGAAAAGGAATTTAGAGCTTTGACCGTTAAGCCCGGTGCCATAGGTGAGTATGCTCGCCCATTTACGGTAAAGCTCCAGTTTGTAGGCCGTATGGTACCTAGAGAGATAGATCAGATTGAAGCATACTGTGATGGTCTTCCTGCTAGCTATCGTGACCTTTGTAGGCAACATACTACATGTCTGCTGCGATTAAGGAGTCCAAGAGGTTGGATGATGACTTTAAGTCCGAAAAGATAGTTGATGACAAGAAGAGTGGATTCAAGAGAAAGTCAGATGAGTCTTCAGATTCTGGAAAGAAGTTCAAGAATGGTTCAACTTATGAGGGCAAGGATCATGGGAAAGCTAGTCAGTGTTGTTCGGTTTGTAGAGCTCATCACAATGGACCATGTTCGGAGAAAACTAAAAGATGTGATAGGTGTGGTAAGCAGGGACATCTTGCTTCTAGTTGCAAAGATAAGATTCGATGTTACAAGTTTGGAGAGACAGGACATTTTATTGTTAACTATCCTCGATGGAAAGATGATGCGAAGAAGGATGACACTCAAAAAACCAAAGCTCATGCAAATCAGATGATTACTGTGGGAGACGAGCTTGATGACGAGGTACCTAACAAAGTAATTTCTTAGTAGATTAGTTGATGATACTTATGTTTATATGTGTATGTGAAATATGTGTTTAATATGTATTTGTAGTTGGCATAGTTTTGTCATGTTGGTTTGTGAAGGAAATGTTGGACATTATGATGTGTGAGTATAGTTAAAAGTACACGTGTGAGGAATGATATAGTTAGAATTATGAACATAATTGTACTTATATCATGATGTGGACGTGTTCATTTGACAGTACTCATATTGACTAATAAAAGACATGAAATGAAGGGTGATGAGGAAAGGAATTGGTGGAAAATCTAGTGAAATGTTGACTTCTACGTGTTTAGAAAGTAGTGAGAAGAGAAATGGAGGTGTTGATATCGTGAAATTATTCTGAGGACAGAATCCTATTAACGAGGGGAGAATTGTAACATCCCGAAACTTTTTGACGTTGACGGTTAACTTGTCGTTAGAGACCGTTAGTTACTATGTATTTTGTATATGTGCTTATGTGAATTAAATGATTTACGTGTGATATGTGTTAAGGTGAATTAAAGTAATGAAAATAAAGTTGATAATGTTAATAAAGCCATTTAGTGTTCCTGATAGGATTTAAGATTCGTTAAGTGTTCCCGTATGCGTTAAATAAGTAGTTAAGTAACGAAACGAGTTATAAGGAAGTGCGAGGGCCTAGATGTAAAGTTTATAAAATTTTTCCAGCAGATATAGGGTGTATATCACGACCTTAAGGTCATAAAATCAGATCAAAAACCCTATTAAGCTTTCACACACAAAACCCTAGGTCTCTCCTTCAAGTTTAGAGCGATTTTGGGGTGATTCGGAGGTGGTTTCTTCTAGTTTTGGATTTGTTTATCATCCCTACAGGTATAACATCATTCTTTGATTGTTAATTAAGTTCTTTAGTAAGATTTGTCCAATCAATTCAGATCTTGAGGGTTGGGTATGAAGGATTTCACTTTATTATCGTTTATTAGGTTTTCGGTAATCAACCGGTGATAGATTTGATGCAATTGATTTCTGGATCCTTTGATGATATCAATTGGTCATTGGAAACATGTTTTTAATGTCAATTTTAAGGTTTAAAGTCGTGGGATAGTGTTTGGTTTTGATTCGGGTCGAATTGGTGCGAATAACATGCAAGAACTGATATGCGATCTGATCTCGTCGAGAAGGAAGGGGACCCTTGCCGAGATTAAAAGTCAGTAAGGTCGGAGGGCTGGATGATCTCGTCGAGATCAAAATTACCCTTGTCGCGATCACTGTAAAGTCTCAAAACATATCAATTATGAAATGAGCATAACTTTCAAACCGTAACTCCGTTTTTGACAAGTAAGCTATCCACGAAATCGTGGAAGAATGTACTTTCTAACACCTGGATTGGCTTTGTAACATCCCAAAACTTTTTGACGTTGACGGTTAACTTGTCGTTAGAAACCGTTAGTTACTATGTGTTTTGTATATGTGCTTATGTGAATTAAATGATTTATGTGTGATATGTGTTAAGGTGAGTTAAAGTAATGAAAATAAAGTTGATAATGATTAACAAAGCCATTTAGTGTTTCTGATAGGATTTAAGAGTCGTTAAGTGTTCCCGTATGCGTTAACTAAGTAGTTAAGTAACGAAACGAGTTATAAGGAAGTGCGAGGGCCTAAATGTAAAGTTTATAAAATTGTTCCAGCAGATATAGGGTGTATATCACGACCTTAAGGTCATAAAATCAGATCAAAAACCCTATTAAGCTTTCACACACAAAACCCTAGGTCTCTCCTTCAAGTTTAGAGCGATTTCGGGGTGATTCGGAGGTGGTTTCTTCTAGTTTTGGATTTGTTTATCATCCCTACAGGTATAACATCATTCTTTGATTGTTAATTAAGTTCTTTAGTAAGATTTGTCCAATCAATTTAGATCTTGAGGGTTGGGTATGAAGGATTTCACTTTATTATCGTTTATTAGGTTTTCGGTAATCAACCGGTGATAGATTTGATGCAATTGATTTCCGGATCCTTTGATGATATCAATTGGTCATTGGAAACATGTTTTTAATGTCAATTTTAAGGTTTAAAGTCGTGGGATAGTGTTTGGTTTTGATTCGGGTCGAATTGGTGCGAATAACATGCAAGAACTGATCTGCGATCTGATCTCCTCGAGGGGGAAGGGGACCCTTTCCGAGATTAAAAGTCAGTAAGGTCGGAGGGCTGGATGATCTCGTCGAGATCAAAATTACCCTTTTTGAGATCACTGTAAAGTCTCAAAACATATCTATTATGAAATGAGCATAACTTTCAAACCGTAACTCCGTTTTTGACAAGTAAGCTATCCACGAAATCGTGGAAGAATGTACTTTCTAACAGTGAAGCCTTTTAAGCATGAGTCGAAACTTATGATACTAATAAGCTTGAAATAATGAATAATGGTTGAGTTCCGTCGAGTTTTGTGAACTCTAACGTATTGAGTGAGTCGTTGAGTCAAACATAATATGGGTCATGTTTGAAGGTGCATAAGATTACCAGAAGTAAGCGAGTGTTTGTTTAGTTTGTTAAAAATCGTTTAATGGTATAGGTAGTCGGGAATACTTGCAAAGCTTGGTAACTTAAGTTATCAATTGGTGTGCTCCTCTTTGAGGTAAGATACATGACTTTTCTCACGCTGGAGGCACAACAAAATGTAGTTTTCTTTATTTAACATCCTAATCGGATTATCTTAAGTGTGTTGGGTATTCCGGGTTATGCGGGAGGTGATGTGCAAAATCGAGCTTTAAATTTGTAAACTAAAACTACCCAACAACTCACTACTACGCACTCACGCGCAGTGGACCCGATCGCTTGTAATATAGTTAAGAGGTAAGTCTGAGTTCGCTCTCAGGGACTGTGAAATGATTAGTTGCTTGTAAAATAGTTTGGAAAACGGGTGTTGCTTCAAAATTCCTTTTGACAAATAAATAAATTGGTTTGTAAAATGATTGCATAAATTTAAAAGAACAGTTCAGACAGTATAATTAAAAGTCATCCACCTTGACTTCCCTTGACTTGAAATGTGATTGCATTTGATGAAGAACAAATTCTCTAGAGTTTAAAAGATAGTCGTGAGAAGATTAAGCTACTCACGTGGTACCACCAACCGTGAACAAATTATCGAATCACCTAACTACTAGTCGAATTGCCCAAGCCGGTACCACCAAGACCAAGACAATTCCTCTAACAATCAGTTTTATTGACTATCAAATTATCAATTGAACCTATGTGACAATAACGTGGTACCACCAACCGATATCACTCACGTTGACAAAATTAATCTTTTCTTAAAATGATATTCACTATCATACCATGAACTAGTGATAATTACTTATAGACAAGTAACCATTTTAAAATCACATACACATTCAACTGGTACCACCAACGAAGAATCATATGTAACCAATATCGAAATTAATTAATGAAAAGAATTAATATCATCAAGATCACAGAACAACGATAATTAAATAAACCCTTTTGAATTAAAAATATTGCAATCACATTATCCGTCTAGTTTCATCAAGGTGGATGATTAAACAGTTAGCCACTCATGATCAATTCACAATAATGAATAAAATAGAAGAGAAACATGATGTACCAATTGTTTGAAGAAAATAAAATGCTAGACAATAAGTAGATACGATCTAGATGGGTGCCCGTAATATCTTCGATGAGTCCGCCTAAGTGTTTCACTTGATTGGAGAAGGAAGAATCCTGATAGAGCAGCTCCTAGAAAGAGTTTGGATAACTAGAAAAATTAGGTTCTGGTTTTTATTTATACCCCCTCAAATCTGATGCTTAAGTCGACTAAAATCTTTTTTAGATTCGACCTTCCACTGCGGCGCAGTGGCTATGTGGCCTCCCACTGCGTCGCAACCAATTTCCTCTGACCAAAGTGCACGTTTTCCATAGCACTGACTGCGGCGCAGTGGACTTGTGTCCTTCTGACTGCGGCGCAGTCAAGCCTTTGACCTGGGTGATTGTTGACTTCCGTTTCACTGCGGCGCAGTGGGACGTGATACCACCCACTGCGGCGCATCCTAATTCTTCTGATCAAATCTTTTTCTTGCAACGATTCCCACTGCGGCGCAGTGGTCATGTATACCCCTCCACTGCGTCGCAGTGGAGCATATCTTAGCCGAATTCATCTTTTTCCAGCTTTTAACTCCGAATTACATTCTCTCTACCACTTCAAGCAACTCTCGTTATCAAGAATCTTTATCTTCGCCAAATATCATCCGAAAATGTGCCAAATGAACACGTAACCTGTTAAGCACCTGAAAACACTAACAAACACCATAAACGCGCCAAATGCACATACAATCAACTTAAAATACACAAATAAATGGCCATTAATGATGTGGGTAATGGGTATAAATTAGTCACATCAGGGAGTTATATGGGAATGTATGCTTAAAGTAAAGTTAAAGGGTGATTACGGGAGGTTGGTATGGGATATGATGCCTACCTTTCCATGATGAATGACATGTAAATGCAGGTTGCAAAGGCTTGAGGTAAGTACCCATGAAATGAAATGATGAAATGCTTATGACTTGTGATTATGATATGACATTATGATAAAGTTATGCGATCATGATATGTTGTTATGTTAAAGTTATGTGATTATGAGTTGATGTTATGAATGCGTTTATGCTATCATGATCTAATGTTATGCTACTGATATGTGAACACAAAATGGTGACATGTTTACGATATGATTACATGTGTGACTTGATCATCTAGTCACTAGTCCTTTGATTAGGATTGCCATGTTCACGTGCACGTTAAGGGCCCTAATGAAATGATGTTATGTGATTAACTTAGGTGAAAGAGTAGCCTAAGTTGATATAAAGTAAAGATATAATATGTGCTTAGCGTAGGTGAAAGTGTAGCCTAATCTAAGATAAAGTAAAAGAAGATAAAAGTGATTAGTCTAAGTGAAAGTGTAGCGTAAACTAATATAACAAATAAGTCTCGAGCATATGTTGTGTTAAGCTTAACCCGTGCTAGTTGAAAAGCTAGTGCGTACGTGGTCGTTTGGGTGGCTCCTTGCGACATAGTTATGTTGATCTTGTATTTCCGGGTGTAGTGACTAACCACCAATGTTAGAAGCATAACGGAATGCATAAAATGGAATAAAGTTGATTAAAGTTCATAAAGTAAGTAAAGTTGATTATAAGATTATGTGACGTGAGACGCAAGATATGTTGATATGTGTGATATAATTGTTAAATATGCACAATTATGAGTATCTACTCTACATGTGCTAATATGTATATGTGAGATATGCTTATGTGTGCCATGATTTGATGTGAGATGTTGATTAAGATGCAAGTATATGTTGTTATGTTTGCATTTGCAAATATATGTTGATACGATATGATATGTTATGGGATGTGGGGAAAAGGTAAGGATGAAATGATCTTATGATGATATGTGATATGGTCATGTTTCTTTTTATAAGACTAACATGAACAAGTTTTATGAAAGTAAATTGAAAAACGTTTTATAATGTATGTATCTTACTTAGCTAATTTATTAGCTTGTTGGGTCTTTTGGGTTTTATCAAAGTCATATTTTCCTTATAAACATGAAAAACGCAGCGGAAGAAATGAACCTTTCATTATGTTATATGTAGTTAAAATCAAATTTTAACATATAAAAGAAAACCCCAAACAATAAGGATCCATGTATATGAATGTCATACAATCAAAATAACAACCATAGGGTGTTTAGAAGACTACCTTCTTCCAAGCTTATGAGAAGGTTGATATGAAGAAGATGATGTTCCTAGAAAGGCCAAGTCTTCAAGATAGAAGTACCTCAAGCTTGCATACCCCAAGTCTCCAACAAACACCCAAATATGCTAGGATTTAGACTTGAAAAACCCTTCTCCTTTTGCCTTGTTTGTGCCGAAAATCAAGAGAGGAAAAAGAGAGAGTTTTTGCACTTGAGAGTTGAGAGAACACTATAGCAAATGCATGTAACAAATGTGTGTTTCCAATGTAGCTAGTGGGTTATGTAAAACAAGCAAATGCATGTGCATTTTGGGTGGGGGTGGGCGGCCACAAGGTGAGACCACCTGGGTCTCACCAACTCAAAATCCACTTGCATTTTCCTTTTATACAATATATATAAATGTATTATAACATGTTATATACCTTATGTAACATATTATGTATTATACATAACACACATAAGTGTTTATTTTGCCAAATAAACACATTCACATATTTCTCAAAATAAATTATCCATATAATTTACTTATATTTCTCAAGTGCATTTATTTAGAAACCCATTTCCTAAATGCTTCAAGTATTGATATTTATTTAAAGATCATATCATATAAATACATATCATAAGTGTTTGTCTAACTTGTTATTGGGTATGACCTGACTTGGATCATCACATACTAGCCACGTCAATTTAATATGTGTCTTGGGCATCCGAAATTCCAACATAGCTAACATTTTCTTTAATGAAAATGTTGTGTCTTTTAGGATAAGCAGGTATGAGCTAGAGAAAGGATTAGTGTGTGAGATGGGTAGATGTAATAAAGAAGACTAGCATAGTTCGTTGAATGCTTAGACTTTCCTTAGCCTTATGTTTTGGCTATTTCATTTATGATTTATGAACATGTAATAATGATGAAATTTATGTTGGTGCCATAACTTGGATTTCAATAATATCTTTTTGATGATGCACTTGGTAACACCATTTATTGAAAGTACTAACCGTTTCGGTTGGGGCAGTTTTTAAGTGATCATATTTCCGCTATGTTTTAAACGCCGTTTGGCAAAAGTTTTTGAAATCCAGGTTTTTAAAATGACGGGTGTTACAGGTTTGCCATTCCTTAACGACAATGATGGACCGCTGAAAGGCTCATCCATCCAGTCGGGTGTGATGAGTGACTTATGTCACGCCTAATGTAAGTGACTTATGTCACACTATACGATGATGCTTATATGAAATATGTGAAGCAAAAGATGACTAGGCACATCTAGGGTGATTCAACCTATTATGATGATGTTTGATGCGATGATATGTTATGGATGATGTGATGCATTGATGTGATATGTGCCTTAACGATTTAATATGACTTTTATATAATGTTTTAAATGGACAAACGTTTTATAAACTATGTGTTATCTTACTTAGCTAATTCGTTAGCTAACACTGCTCTTTTAAAATGTGTTGTGCCCTCAGGTCCAACAATAGTGAGAAGGTAGATGTGAGAACATGTGAGGCTTGGGTAGATGATCTTGAAGCTGGCTGTAGTTTACCCATACTGGCTGCTCGTTAGACGTTGATTTATGTTTAGATATTTATGATTTGTATTTACGATAATATCGGATGTTTAATGTTGGGCAACCGATGGATTTCCATTTAGACACGTTTTGATGATATGGCTGGTAACACCATTTAATGAATAAACCAAACAGATTTTGCTGATTTGGACTTTTAAAGTTTAATTCTGGTTTCTGTGACGCCGTTAGGCGAAAGTTTTTGGAAATCCATATTTTTAAACGACGGGTATTACAATAACTATATACATTTCGCTTTTTATTGCAATTTAAGACTGTAATTATACACAAAAATAGAAGATATAATAAAATAATAAAAATTTTTATATCATTTTCTTTATCATCAACATTAATGCAAATTTTCACACCGATTGAATTACGTTTATGAAATTTAATTTGGTTGTACACATTTTGTCTATGTAAATAAAGATTTTCCTATGGGCGGTCAAATGCGTATCTAGACCATTGTGGATGCATAGGAGGTATCGGAATCCTACTTTGAACACCAGTCTTAGGAAATGAATACCATTAAAGCGTGTCATTACGCAAATTAAGATTATGTGGTTGTGACCTTTGTGGGCTAGTAAAAAGCGGTAAGCACGTTGTATCACCTTCGTTGCTCAAAAAAACAACAACCACATTATACCTTGAAGTTGTAAGTCCCCGGTATCCGGATCGTTAATAACTTGTTTTAGTTATTATGAGGTGCGGGTTCCCGCACTATAACTCCGTGATTCACACTGTCTAAAAAAAAACCTTTAAATTATCTGCGGGGTAGCTGTAACATTTTGAATTTTTAATAGGAATAATCTAATAAAATTTTATACATTTTAAGTTAAACCGAATGAGCTCAAAATTTGACTAAACCCATTCAAACTTAATCTCTACTATTTTATAAAAGTTATACAACCTCTTTCCTAATACTTTTCAACAATGTCTAATAAAAATGTCCTCATGCAAAATAATTATTTTTTTTACTTTTAATGAATTAAATAATTCTCTATCTTTTATTCACTAACTTAAACATCTCCACTTAAAATACCTATAATATCTTTAATGAAATAATTATAATTTACAACATAGACTCATCAACTCCAAAAATAACTACACTACCCATTTTACATTAATTAATTTTATAATAACCACACCGCCACCACCGATCATGCCACCACCACTACCAACCACCGCTGCCACCACCACACCGCCGCCAATACCAGGCCGCCGCTACTACCACCGCTGCATCGCGTGGGTAAAATTATAATATATATAGTTATAAGTGAAATGATAACTTACGGTCCTTGGGATTTAGCCAAACTGGACATTTAATTCCCCTTATGTATTTCAGCCAAATGTTGGTCACGGGTTCAAAACCTTTGAAAGACATATTGGGAAGTCTTTGCCAATGAGGTGGAGCATGGGAGTTTTCTCTTGCATTAGCTAGTTTCCTCCAGAATGGTAGTGAGACTTTCACCGCCAGTCATGCCCTCGGATTGACTGTGCTGGTGACGTGATCGATTTCTACCGGACGATGAAAAGGCATGTCGCTGAGTCCAATCACCACTGTCATTTAAAAAAAATAAATTAATGTAAATGTATATGATCAAACGACTTGAAATTAACTAGGTGAATCGTAAAAAGAGAAGCATTGAGTCTGAATACTGAACCATTAGAGACGAGTGATTAAAAACGAATCTAAAAAACAATGGCGGGAACAAAACCCTAGATTTTCAAATCAAAAGCTCCAAGTTTCCTTCAATTCATCAACAACACCAATGGTCGCAACGGAGAAAGTGGTGGCAGATGCTGATATCCAAGTTCTTAAAGATTCCCTCCGAAAGCGCCCAAATCTTTATTCATTACCTTTTCGCTACGTTAGTATATTAGATAGAAAAAAGAAAGAAATTGCCCAATGCCGCCTTTCGCGGGTTTTGAGCCCTAATACCTCGACGGTGTATTTGGGAGGGGGGGGGGGGGGGGCTTTAAAATGTAGGCAGACCTTACCCCTACCTAAGTAGAGGCTTCCAATTTCTACCTAAATGGTAGAAAAGGCCCTCCAACATTTGCATGGGATGAAGATCAAATCCATAACCTCAGTTTCCAGAGGCTAGGGTGTTTACTACTGATCCAGTCATTTGAAACTTACCAATTTGGAATATACTAATATACAAAAATAGTTCTAGAAATATAAAGTTTTTTAAATATTGTGTGTGGTCTAGCCGTGGCTACTCTTTGCCTCCATGTAGCTCAGATTGCTAAAGGTAGAAATATAGGTCTCTGATTTCCGTAGGACACATCCAGCCTTACTGGGCATGAGGATCGAACCCATGACCTCCCCCATACACCTTCGAAGACGGTATTGGAACTCAAAACCCGTGGAAGACGGCATTGGAGTTACTTACTTACTTACTTACTTACATAGAAGCCCTCGTCATTGAGCTAGAAAAGGGGCAAAAGTGAGTTTAAGCTCTAGTATAGTCAAGTAGTAATTAGTAAAAGGATAAGATCCTATTTTATAAATTTGCCAATCTTATGGTTATTGGTTTTCTGGCTGTAATAGAAGTCAAGTTTGATATCAAATCTACATGTAAATGTGTCTAACTTGACTTGAATTGCTATACTAAACAATGATTATTTACCTTTTGATGTAAAGTGGTTACATTTATTTGTGAAATAGGAAAAGAAAAAGGCTGTTATGTTATTTTTTTGGTACAACATATACGATAGCAATTCAATGTCAAGCTGCATATTTTTCTGTATAGTTCGTCTTTTAGAGCCGAGGTATAGATTTTTATTGACAGCAATTTTTATTTTTTTTTATCTTTTCCTTTAAAAAATCCGCTAACTCCTCGTGTAAATGTAAACTGATTAATAATTTGTCTAACTACTACAAGTGGATTAATATCATAATCAAATTATAAAGTCTAAGTCTTTGATTAACTAATATAATATTGCAACATGATAATATATATTAATCGTGCTATTTTTTCACTCTTTTTTTTTTTTTGAAAAGCATATTAATCACGCTATTATCTATATTACATAATAATGCATGAGTTATATGGTTGAAATTTAAGCATGCAAATGATCTTAGCCTTTCATTCAAGCTTGATCAATCTTGATCGTTAAATTATTAATGCACTTATAAAGTTTCAAAATAAAAAAGGACCCACCCATAAATAAATATATCACTCTGACAAGATTAAAACATATCTACATATTTATTAAAAGAAAGTTTTATTTGTACCCAAAAGTCAATATATTTTTTGACAACTTATATACTTGTTTGGCTGTTTTTTTAGAAAAAGTAGTAATTTTGAAAAAAATAAAATACAGTTAGAAACATACAATATGGTTGGAAAATAAAATTAATAGTTATCGAATTCCGACAAGCATCTGTTTCTGGCAACAATTTTGGCAAGCAACCTTTTTCCGACGATAACAAAAGAAACATAAATTTTCCCGGAGGAAATTCCGGCAAGCATCTATTTTCCGGCAATATAAAACTTGATCTTTATATATTTCCGGAAACCACCTGGCTCGACCCTCGACCACCTCCTGCCACCCTCAACCACCGCCACTTTCAGATCTATACCATCACCCCTTATCTAATCTAACCGTCGCCACTTCAGCAACCACCACGAACCACTGCAACTTTCAAATCTAAACCACCACCCTTTTCCAGATCGAACAGCCGCTACTTTTAGCAACAACCACCAACAGCCGCACTTTCAGAACTAAACCGTCAACCCTTTCAGGTCTAAATCTAACCACCACCAACCGTCGGACTGAGAAGGGAGATAAAAAGAAGGGGCAGCAGTGGTGAGAGAGCGGCCGGAGTTGGGGGGGAGAGAGGGTGGAGGCTGGAGCCTTTTCCGGGGGAGAGAGGGGTGGAGGCTCTTTAGGGGAGAAATAGTAACGTCTTTGCCTATGTTTTTTTAGAATGAGCATGCAGTTTTAATGGGTTAAAGTTATTATATATGGTTTTTTTAGACGTTGCAACAGCCCCCAAGTCCAATTTAATTTAATCTAAACTGACCCAAATCCAAGCTGATTTAAGTTAATTTTAGCTTAACCTGATCCAAAATCTAATCTGATTCGACGTTAAGTTGACACAAATCCAAATTGATTGATCAACCTTAAACTGACTCAAATTCCAAGCTCACTTGTAAACAATATTTATATATACAAAATTAAACATTTGTTATAAAATATTTTTATTGTTGTGGTTGTTCTTTAGTACATATCATAACTGAAGGTATTCTCGATCAAACTGATAAAATTGGAACATTACTGATAAAATTTATATAATCAGTTTCAATACAAAAAATAACATGATTGATGGAAATAATTCAAAAGTTATAGAAAAAAAACATTCATATATACAAAATCCTATAATAAGCCCCCGTCCATCGGACGGGTTTATTTTTAGTTATTATTAAAAGACTATATCTACAATTCTATACACCTATGATAATAAATAAAGAATAACTCATACGGAGTATTTATATTCGTATGAGCTGTATAAGGTGATTTATGAAATTTATAACTATTGAAGATTGTTATTTGAACATAAAATACAATATTATGAATAGTTTACCCTTATGAGAAATCGATTCTTAATATCATTCTTCGTCATTAATTTTAGTATAGAGTTATTGACTAAAAATACATCTATTTTTCCCTTGGTTCCAACTTCCAAGTCTATAATACGACATAAACATAGCGAATCCTATCCCTTATTTAATCTGGGTTTTCTTTTTAAATTTAGGGTTTGATTACGTGTAAGATTAAATGTGTTTACAAATAGGGTTTGTGCAGTAGTTAAGTGTGTGTTAGTTAGCGTTTTGTTGACAACCTTATTGGTATGTCTACAAATAAATTTTTAGAGATTGGATTTGGGTCTTGTTGATATTGTGGTAGTTTTACTAGTCATTATAATGGCGAAGTCTACACATAACTTATACAACGAGATGTTAAATATAGGTCGTTAAGTATTCGGAGGAAAAACCTCAAGACTTGTCATCCCCTAAAAATCGAACACAAGACCTTAAGTAAAACTTAAGATATCTCTAATCAGTTGAATTAGTCATCATTAAGTAGTCATTACAAGTTGATAGAGGATAATAAAAGAAACTTTAATTAAAATCATGAAAACAATAAATACAATGATAGAGGGTATATTGGACAATTACTGTTTATATAGAAATTTAATTTCAACAAACATAAATGTCTAAGTTTTAGGGTGTTGGATTAGAAAATAAATCTAAAGTGCATACCAAATAACAAACATATCAACGCAAATCTATTTTTCAACCTTCAACTTTTCAACATTCAACAATATATACTATATTTATATAACTTACACTATACTCGCCGCCATTACCATCACTAATCGCTGCCACCACCAATCGCCGCCGCCATCCGTTACCACCGCCACCCGTCATCACCGTCACCGCCAATATCGTCGTTGTCATTACACTGTCATCCGTCACCACCGCCACCACCGCCACTGGTCGATACTAAATTGCTACATCGTGCGCAAGGACGGATCTACCATGGGGACAGTGGGGGCAGCCCCCACTTTAATTTTGGTACAATGTAATTTTTAAAATTTAAATGACATATGTGTAATTTTTTGATCAAAATAAGAAAAATTGAATAGGAAATACATACAAATACTATTTTCGTTGTCATAAGCTTATTCTGTGAAAGTCATTAGTTATCGAAACATTACCTTTGAGGTAGATCTTTCCATTTGATAGAATAAAAAACTTGAATTGTTTTAATTTTTGATAATCATAATAGTTATGTAAAAATCAAATGATATATATATATATATATATACAAGCTAATTATTTCATAAAATTATTATTTTCTGGATATTCTATGATTGAATAAGTTTTCACTTAATAAGACCTTGCCTGACACGTGTGGTCTTTATTTATTAAAGAAAACCGGTCCTTTTTAGATATGAGTGTTACATCCGGTGTGGGGAACAAAAGTTTTTGTGGGCTCATTTTATATTCTCGAGCTAGGGTCCAATGTTTATACATTCTTGGATACCGCTCTCATAAGTATGACAAAAAACTTTTAAAATTGCTCCTTCACAAAGGAATTTCTCACTTTGTATATGATCGTGCGGGTACTTTGCCTTAGATAATCAGCATGTCAAAGATCACTTTACTAAAGGGCAAGGGTGTATTGCCAAACCTTTGACAATTTGGCAAGTTTTGGCTAAATTCTAGCCAATAAGAACCCTCTATGTGTATATGTCAAAAACTTGCCAAATCTTTTCAAAAACTTGCCAAAGTGTATGGCGTAGTTGCCAAACTCGCCAATACTTGCCAAAAAAAAAAGAAGAAGAACAAACAAACAAACAAAAAGGAATCTTTACTCTTGCCATTGCGTGCCAATCTTTGCCACAATCGGTCAAAACTAGCCGATCTAACATGCCGATTTAATTTGCCAAAACTAGCCAATACATATGCTATGTATTGCCAATTTGCCAAAACAACTTGCCGATACTTTTTGCCGACTACACCCTTCCCCGAAATAAAGTACAATAGAACCTGTATAAACTAATACTCGATAAATTAATACCTCGATAAATTTATAAATTTCTCAAATCCCAACTTAAGAGAAGTATTGTAAACTTACACTCGATAAATTAATAACTTGTTAGATTAATAAAATATTTCGGTCTCAACAGTATTAATTTATAGAGGTTATACTGTAATAAGGTTTACAAATCTATTACATCGACAAAATAAAAACCAAATTGAAACTAGTTATAGTACTCGCGCGTTGCCGCGGGATACGCTTTGTACACGAAAAGGTAAAATCATAACCATGTGAAAATTATTTAATGAAAACATGAAAAGCCAAACAATTCAATGGCAAGAAAATAAAAATGAAAACTTTGATGTGAGACAAGTTTAAAAACGTTATGTATATAAAAAGACGAATACAAATAGTCAAAACCAAATGTTTAAAAGTAAAATCGTAACTAGGTGAAAGTTATTTGATGAAAACATGAGAACCCAAAATTTTAGTGTCAAAAAAATAAAATCAAAAACTTTAATGTGGGAAAAAAGTTAAAAGATAAAAAACTTGTATATTACACGCATAACATACTTGTACATTCATATAGCTTTTTAGTATATTATAAATGAGAATCCAAACATTTAGTGTCAAGAATATAAAATGAAAATTTGATGCAAATTTAAAAACATTAAATATAAAAAAAAATGGATGAAAATAGTCAAACCAAATGTTTAAAAAGTAAAATCATAACCATGTTAAAGTTATTTGATTAAAACATGAGAACCCAAAAAGTCATTGTCAAGAAAATAAAAAACGAAAACTTTGATGTGGGGCAAATTTAAAAACGTTATGTATATAAAAAGACGAATAAAAATAGTCAAAACCAAATGGTGAAAGTTAGTTGATAAAAGCATGAGAAACCAAAAATTTAGTGTTAAGAAAATAAAAACGAAAAATTTAATATGGGGTAAAAGTTAAAAGATAGAAAGTTTATGAGGTTAAAATGAAAAATGGTAAAAACTATTATGTGCTATAAGAACGTGTACATTCTACGCATAAGGTTAAAACTTCTACATTCCACGCATAAATTACTTAAATGAAAATAATCAAAGACCAAATGTTTAAAAGTAACCCCTAACTGTGTGAAAGTTGTTTAATGAATACATGGGAATCTCAAAGTTTAATGTCACAAAAATAAAAGCGAAAACTTTAATGTAGAGTAAAAGTTAAAAAGTAGAAATTTTTAGGGGTTAAAATGAAATTTGATTAAAACTTAGGGGTTAATATGAAATTTAGTTAAAATTAATATTTGTACATTACACGTATTAAACGCTTGTACAATCACATAGGTTTTGGGTGTATTGTAAATTTGACCGGGTGAATCCGAATCAGGAAAATAGAAGCATTGGTCCATTGGAACCGAAATTTGATCCACAGGATCCAATTGATCAAAAATCGGATCTTCCCATTAAAAAAAAAAATCCCCAATGGCGGGAACAAAACCCTAGATTCACAAATCAAAAGCCCTCCAAATTTTCTTCAATCAATCAACAACTATGGCGACATCAACGCCAATTGCGGCAGGGGAGAAAGTGGTGGCAGATGCTGAAGAGCTTCCAAAGGCAATTGTTAAGAGAATTGTTAAAGATAAACTTTCTCAATTATCACAAGACAGCGCTGATATTCAAGTTCTTAAAGATTCCCTCTCCCGCCCGAATCTTTATTCATTACCTTTCCGCTACGTTTGTCTTCATTTCTCTCCCTTTTTTTTTTTTTTTATCTTTTATATATATATATATATATATTATATGTATTGTATATACATAGATTAATAGTGTATCTGTATGTTTGTATTTAGGGGGCTTATAGGAATTTTTGTTTTGTTGGTAGGCCATTTAAATTTGGAGTTTGGACTATACTAGGCCATTTAAATTTGGAGTTTTGTGGGCAAGCGAGTCGTGGCTACCCTTCGGTTCCATGTAGCTCAGAGTGCTAAAGCTAGAAATATAGGTCCCTGATTTTCGTAGGCGACATAGAAGCCTCCGTTTTTGAGCTAGACAAAGGGCAAAAGTGTGTGTTTAAGCTCTAGTATAGTATAGTCGAGTGTTAATTAGTAAAAAGGATAAGATCCCATTTTATAAATTTGCTAATGTATGGTTATCGTTTTTCTGGCTGTATAAGAAACCAAGTTTGATATCAAATCTACATGTAAATGTGTCTAATTTGAAATAAATTGCGATACTAAACTATGATTATTTACCTGTTGATGTAAATTGGCTTCGTCTATTGGTAAAAAAAGGAAAAGAAAAGGGTTGTTATGCCGTAAGGTAAGTTTTATAGTACATCACATACATCAGCAAATTCGTGTCAAGCTGGCTACTTTTCTCTATAGTTTGCCCTTTACTCCTTTAGAGGTAATAGGTATTGGTTATCTCTTTATAGTGATAGTATCTACTGATAAGTATTAGTGGGAGAATAAAGAAAGGATGGTGTGTTGGACTGATAAGCTACGTGTCAAGCGGGCTATGTTCATTTTGTTAGAACACATGGTGTGGGAATATTGGTTGTTATTGTTGCCTTACTTCAGCTATATTGTGCTTTTTGCAGGGCGAATGATATATGCAAGGAATCTAAGAGGCAAACGATTAGTGCTGAAGATGTGTTCAAGGCGCTTGAAGAGATAGAGTTTCCAGAATTTGTTGGTTCCTTAAGAACTTCTCTTGCAGGTTGAACATGATTAGAACTTAATTGTTCTGTTCTTTTTTTACCTTATCATTACAAGTGCAGTACCTTTTTTTCTGGCTAAAGCTAAATTGAAACGACGTTTGAGGTGAAACTGTCGATAATTGTGATGACAATATTAGTAGCAATAAAAGCAAATTTTATGGTAATTTGGTCTATGATAACACGGCAATGATCATCATAGAAACCTTAGTTTATTTTGACTTAAAGCGTGATGCTAACAGCTTCTTTTTATGCCGCCAGAGTTCAAGAGAAAGAACACTAAAAGAAAATCCGACTCTACTAAATCAAAGGAGGCTAAAAAGGGCAAAACAAAAGAGACTGGAATGGAGAATGGAGAAGCACAGGAAAATGTTGATGACGATGGAACAGAAGATCCTGAAATAGAAAACGGAGAAGCACATGAAGATGGTGATGAAGATGAAACGGAAGAGCCTGAAATGGAGAATGGAGCAGCAGAGGAAGATGGTGATGAAGATTGAAAAGAAGTTTCCGATAGTGGGTGAATGTTTATGCTCCCCGCTACTGATGTGGTTTCTTCTTATTTGCGACTTGCCAGGGGAAGAAGGTTCATGCACAACTTTTCTCCTGTAGTTCTTGTAGGTAACTTAGGGTATGTTTAAGAGCGTTTTCATCGAAATGTTGACCAAATTCCACATTTGGATCATTATGGCTCATTAAAAACTAGAAAATATTGCACGTTCTGATATGAAGTTATGAAGAAATGTGACAATATTTTAATGCTTGGTGCTCACAAGACACTGCAACTATATATTACTTGTGCTATATATTTTTCATAATTGGTCAAGGAGGCATCTTTCTGTTGAAATTTGAGAGCAATAAAAACTGTATGTTAACTGCAATTAAAGAAGACTCATCTTGTATTCAATGAACCATCATTAGATGGATTATGTTCCTTGAACAAATTGTCTAATCTGTTCATTGATCCACACACCCTGCATCCTAAACAAATTTAGGGTTCTTAAGTTTTAGAGAAATAATTGGACTTTTTATCTGTGTGTATAAGTATCTTTTAATTGTATGGAAGTTATCAGAATTTCCATGTGGAAGACGCAAGAGTCGATGAGGCGTGAATGTTCTAAATTTTGATTATAAGGTTCCCGTGTGTTTGTTTGTAATTTTACTTTTGGCTTGAATATTTATAAATTGCCACATTTTAGATATCTTTGTTAAGTTTTGACAGAATATAGTCACTTGTCCCACATGGCTGAGTCAAGGTTATAAATATACCCAGTTTACAAGTCCAGGGTATCATTTTATACCGTTAATAGTTTAGGGTAGTAGGAGACCTGGTTAACCAAATTTGGGGTATTAATATGTGTTTTCTGCATGTAAATGTTAAATTGACTTGAATTGCTATATCAAACTATGAGATTTACCTTTTGATGTAAATTACGTTTATTGATGGGAAAAGAAAAAGTTTCATATGTCGGATAGGTAAAGCAATTCGTGTCAATCTCGATATGGTTCTGTATGGTTTGCCCTTTAGGGGTATTGGTTTTCTCTTTATCGTGAAAAGTACAAACAACTTCTGTTGGTCAGGACTCCAGTCTGCAGGTGCATAGGTATGTAGGCGGAGTGAAACCAGACAACAATTATAACATCTAGAAGAACTGTTGAAGATTATGTAAGTAGGTGTTGTGATCACTTTAGTGAACAGGGAGGAGGTTTTAGTAGCAATCACCAGTTGAATCCAATGAAGTCATACACCAAGTGAATTGAAAGGATTTGTGTGCTTTATTGATATGATATTGGCTAGCAAATAGACCTTAGAAGAAAGACAGACTTTTGCAAGGAACTTTGATTAAATGGTGCGAAGTAGGAACAAAAGCATTATTCTGATTGATATGCGAAGGGTTATAAAAGAACTAGGAGGTGCAAGCAAGGTAGTATTTCAAGGAAAGTGCGTATAACTATATGTGGCTATGGCATTGGGATATCGGCATGATAATATAATCAAAGAATGTTATATTAAAAACCTTCAACAAATAGGTATCCATTATCATGTGATTGAGAAAACACAAAATTATTGTGATACACCACCACTATTAATTCGAAGGGAGAAAAGTGAATGGTTGTTTGGTTTTATAAAGAACGAAAATGATTTTTGACTTGTATTTGTCAAGCATGGGTGGATGTGAAAACTAAAAAGTGACAAAAGAAGAAAACTAGATATTGTGGCAGTGTATTCTGTGTTTTTAGAGGACGTGAAATACGAGATAAAGAGAGTGGAAGAAAGGTATTTGGTTCTGTCTAAGATGTATTTCAAGGCTGTGATGTAATGATACCGCCCCCTAACAAAGCGTTCTAGACAGTTAAAAAGCATGGGTTTGAATCCTTACTAAGCAGATTCCTTCCCACCTATTTCTATAAGGAGTCACCCGACTATAGTCTATGCGCTAGTGACTCAGGGTACCTATTTGGTACATGAGACCAAAGGGTCCCACCCATCCACTTATTTTCTTGGTGAAGCTTGACATAAAAATGTGTAGATGCAGGAAAACAAGGCCATAGTGGAGAGGGTAATGGGAGTTAAGGAGGTGCACAAGAGGCTAACAAGAAGTCAGGAGTGTTGATGCAACAGTAGATAAACCATAGGAAGATTGCATAGTGTAACACTCCTCGTTTACAAAACCTGAATTTTCTAAAATATTTCACCGAACAACGTCATAGCTAGCTGAAGTATTAAATGATTACGTTTACAATTCCTACCGGAAATGTTATTTATAAAAATGTAATGTTACTACTCCATAACATAGCAATGCCTAAAGAAAATCATGATGACATCAACATAAATATCACCTCTAAGCCGATATAAGGTCTTGTCTTGTAAAATCCAAGACATAATAAACATCATGGTATAATGTCATAAATAGTCTAATAAATGGGGTAGTGGGTAGCTAATCATCCATAAGCATCTACCCCACCTCACCTTAGCATCCCTTACTTCAAGTCTGTTTATCTTGGAGGCACAACATTTTCAGAAAGCGAGTATTAGCTAATAAATTAGTTAAGTAAGATAACATGTAATTATAAACCAATGACTACTTTTATATTTAAAACGTGATCATTTCTTTACATTTCATAAACATACGATACACATCATCAATAATAGGAAATATAATCCTAATTGTGCTTATCATCATTCGCTTCCAGTTTTCACTTTACAATTTAAACTTTCGGTAACTAACATCACCTATCACATGAGACAGTGGAGTTTGTGTGTAGGTGGTCTTAAGACTTGACAAGGAACCTCATACCCGAATCGATGGGTATAGCCTTCCGGGTGTCCATTGGTGTCATTAAGGAAAAGCAAAGCTAATCTCGGAGTGTACCCTTATACACATTGGTGGTGAGTTACCTTACCCGGATATACTCAAACATGCACTTACGTCGCAAGGAGCCACTCAAGTGACCACATGGCACACTATCCCACGAAGAGCTAATGCGAGTTAAGCTTAACATTTTCTTTACACTTTTCTCGAGCTATTACTTTACATATAGTCTAGGTGTTCACGTTACCTAAACTAACGCTTTATCACTTTTATATTCGGACTCTTAAACGTGCATGTGTCATGGTATACCTGGAAAGTCTAATGTGCTAGTGTCACATTTCAGATAACGTTTACAGATATATGCATTCACAACATTTTATAGCATTACATAATCACAACATAGCATTTCAAGCTACATTAATTAATGACAACTGAATTTTATCTTTGACTAACCCACAATGACTCCCTAATCAGCTGTACCAACTATCTAGAGTTAACATATAGGCCCTTACACTTTAAAACTTCAAATCTAAGGCTTAAATAAGCTAACATGAATACTTATTGAATATTGACACATCAAGCGCGTCTAGATTTTCTTAAACACGTCACATTCATCACCTTAAGTCACTAAATATGTAAGCGCGTATAACACTTTAATTACATATAAATATTAAATCATTAAAAGACTTACGAACACAAGATGTTTACTTAACGACTTAGGTTAACTGTTAAAACCAAATTTGAGATGGTACACACCGTTAGCATACGATGTGCTTATGGAGAATACTTAACTATTAGAGTAGATGAACCCGAAGATTTTGAACCAAGATAGTAATAGTAACAAAGACTTATCTAACAGTATTGGATACAATGAAGATGAAATATGGTTTTACTGGGGATGTTGAAAATTAATAGCAAAAGTCAAAACGTAAACTTATATAGAAGTTATGGATTCTGTTATGTAACTTTTTAAAGGGTTGATTATGGTTAAAATTAAAGAAATTAACCCAACAAGTATGCCTATGCATAAAAGTCTAAAACTCAAACTTAGGATATATAGGGAAAAGAATCTGTGTGTATATAGGAAAAGAAACTTTGTTTTGGTTCATTGTATGTAAGTTTGTCTCAAAAATGAAAGAATTGTGTGAGAAATCGGCCGGATACCAACGTGGCACCATCAAACATCTGATACGTGGCCCAATGACAGACCACCACATCAGCATTTTTACACGATTTGTTCAGTTTAGCAGGTTACCTATATACAATTAACCAAAACAAAGTTTTTTCATACAATAGTAACTGAAGACAAGTTACATACACCCACGTATTCTTTTTCTGGATATATATGAACTATTGTAAATAATCGAGTCTTAGAAATTGGTTATAGAAAGTGTCGGTAAGAGATATACCGGTTGAAAGGTATAATTACCCTTCAATGTAATGTGTTTGGGTTTATCACAATTATAAATAAAAGCTACAGTCACCTACATTACCACAAGTTTAAATAAAGCAAGTAAATTATGACATTTCAATGATATAAAAACTCACCTCATATGTTATATATATGTCTTGCCATGTCTCATCGATCATCAGTTAATATCGTTTGCTCTTCCCATCACTTTGTTTACCAAAGATTCCTCGGCCATATGTGGAAGAGAACAGATCGAAAAGCAAGGGTAGTTGTAATGTCACGAACGAAATAACCGGTAAACATGTTAGTGCAGCTATCGGGAAAAATATCCATGTTTTACCCTGTGCAAACATAATGTATAATGTTGCACTAAAGGCTATCATCATGGAGGTAACTGATATGAATAGCATAGCAATGCCAAGCATCATTCTCTGGGGTAACCGATAGAGAAAGTCTTCGTCTCTGTAGCGCGTTGTTAAAATGGAAAGGCACATCAACAAGGAAGTAATGGATGTAAACAATGAGATTGCATCCGAAACCACAAATATGATAAAACCTGGATTTGTGGCATAAATTGCTCTCCCGGTATTGCCATCAGTTCCACCTGGTACAGTAATGGCAGCTGCAAATACTATTGTTGTGATAATTGCTGCTGTGATTGTATATGAATCTGCAGCCTTTTTCATCCATTCTTCGCCTTCTTTCCTCAATTCCTTATGCTCTCCTCTGAACACCATAATCGGCGTCTCGTGCTTTTTATTTTTTCTTTTGCTGCTCCCAACCAGGACAAATTTCTTCACTTCCTGTTGATCAGTTCCTCAATGTTAGTGCAAGTCTAAAATCGTGGTTCCGTTCCATAAAAAAAATAGTATCTCCCCGCGGCCTCGATTATTTTTGTTTATTCTAGGATCGATAAGTGTTATTATTAAGTTTCAGTTAGTCTGAATATTTTATTTAATGACATTAAACTATAACCAACTAGGCACAAATAGTCACGAACTATTCCGCTGTGAACTTTCAATTGTCAGTTATTGATATAATTAGCTAACACATCAAATGTTAGGTTGGATCAGTGGTTGAAGCGTTTGCCTCTGAAAATAGAGGTTATGAGTTCGATCCTCATACCCAGCAAGGCTAGAGGTCCTTTTCTACCTTTGGTAGAACCTGAAAGCAATCTCTCTATCAAAGACGGTATTGAGACCCAAAATCCGTGAAAAACGGCATTGGGCGTTACTTACTTACTATCCAATGTTACATTTTCGGTTTGCAAGTATTTTATTAGTCAAATACATCCAATTATTAAAACTAAAAGTTCATTGCATATCAATGATAAATTCATTTGTTCATAGTTGGTTAAATTTTTTTAATATTATATATCAAATTTTAAAAGGTTAAAGTGACAACTTAATTGTTGAGTGTGATCTATATAAACTAGGTGCCAATTCTATAGTTTGACATAAGTCATGGGACAAAGAAACTATGAATTGTTTTTTTCCTTTTTGTTTTCATTCGGGTCTTTTTTCCAAAAAAAATTAATATTTTTTTTATTTGCGTATTTTTTTTGTCATTTTCTTTTTTTAAACATTTTTTCCATCTAGCCATTAAAGTAAGTTTTGTGTCTTTTTTTTTTTCTTAAAAGAATTTTTTTTTTTCCTAATGGCCTAAATGGACAGGCAAACATAAGGATTTTATATAGGGTTAAGTATTTGGGAATATAAGTAACTTTTACATATTTTTATTGTATGTATATAACAATCATTTGGTTCATTGTATGTAACTAACCTACTAAATTGAACGATTAATATAAAATTTCAATGTTGACCAATAAAAAACTTCTACGTGACAGCTCATATGGGTTGCCACATATATACTTATACATTAGTAATTTAATTTAGCGGGTTAGCTACATACAACGAATCAAATAAAAGTTACATTGGCACAATTGAAAAAACGTAAAAGTTACTTACACTCCTAGATATTAAACCCTTTTAAATAAGGGGAAAAAAGGTTTGTTGTTATTATAACAATCAAAAACCATTATATGATAGAAAAAACATATATATATATATATATATATAGAGGGAAAAGAGAATATAAGGTTGTCTGACACCTAAGCTTAGATGTGGAACCCCTCATATACTAATATTTTATTATTTCTTGTTTAATGAATAAATGTATAGGCCCCCATGATTTTTATGGATTAAAAAAACAATATTTGAGTGTTCCACACCTAAGCTTAGATACCCGACAGCTTTATATTCCCATCACCCATATATATATATATATATATATGATAGAGATCAAATGAGAAGGTACTTTAAGGAGAGAAGGTTAGTTTTCTATTTTTTTAACTTGTTTTTTTGAACTTTTTTTCCTTTTTTCACTTTTTTCATTCTCTCTTTAATTAACCAATTTCATATAAAAATTTTAAGAAATTTTAGAAGATATTTTTTTTTCAAATGCCGTAGCCCGTAAGCTATAGGCGAAGCCTCTCAGACTATGGCGGAGCCATGATAGCTAAGGGTGAAGCCTGTTAGGTAGATCACCCCATCACCGATCACCCCCTATGACCTATCAGCCTCTATGTTCTATCACTCCTACCAGCTACCCCTTATTAATATCCTTAAGGGCGAAGCCCGTACCGTACCCTTACATGTATAACTCACTAACTCCGGTTAGAATTTTTTTTTTTTTAAAATTTTTTTATTGGATTGAATTAGTTAAAACAAGAATGAAAAAAGTGAAAAAATGAAAAAAATATCAAAAAACAAGCTAAAAAAAACAGACCTTCTCTCTGGATCTCTACCATATATATATATATATATATATATGAGAAAAGTGAGTATAAGGTTGTCCAACATCTAAGCTTAGGTGTGGAACTCCTCACATATAAAAATTTTAATATATTTTGATTCATGAATAAATGTTTGCCCCCCAAGAATTTATGGATTAAAAAAACAATATGTGAGTGTTCCACACCTAAGCTTAGATATCTAACAACCTTATATTACCATCCCCATATATATATATGGTAAAAGTGAACAGGGGCGGAGCCAAGGCGGGGTCTAGTGGGTGCTCAGCCTCCCCCAACTGGCCTAAATAGTCATTAAAATTTTCATGACATCAAATATTGTTTAACAGATACTAGTAATAGTTTTTTTTCACGAACATTTCATATTTGCATATTAGAAAAGCCCTTTAATATTGATGATATAGATAAATTGGTGAAAAAGTAATATCCATTCAAGTTTAAAAAGCAAGATAAATTCCGTTTAAAACTAGATTTTCAACATTTTCATCTAGATGTACGAAATCATCAACAACTAAAAGAAGCTTTTTCATAAACTGAGTTGTGTAGAGTGTTCTATGAAAGTGAGAGATCAGAATTTCATTATCTCCTTGATAGATTGATTAATACTAACTCTTCCAGTTTCACCTACAACTAATGAAAGAGCTTTCTTAACAATGAACATTGTGAAAATAAGAATAGCATGAGCGACAACTTCTTTTAAAGTAGATTCTTAACATTGAAAAGGAGATTACTGAAACTTTTCCGTTGCTGAAATAATAGATTGATTTCAACTCGAAAAGAGAAAGAAAAGTTAAGCTACAAATGCGTAAGGTAAACTTTCATGTAGTTAATTTATTCGGTTTTGTTTAACTTTGTGTGAACATTGAGCTTACATGATTATACTCTAACTAATTTTTTCTTATTAACAGGGTTAGTTCGGGGAATGATGACTAGTATTTATGGTCGGTTTAACGATTTTTGAGATTAATTTAAGCAAGTTTGCTATGTTCTCTAAGTTTATTTATTAGAAATTTATTTTTTCTTGTTGGCCGGTGTTGTTCAAATCATGTTGCTTTCATTTATTTTGATATAAAACATAGCCCCCTCAACAAGAAAACCATTTCGCCACTGAAAGTGAATATAAGGTTGTCACATATTTAAGCTTAGGTAAAAAAAAGGTAAATGGGGAAACCTTAGCCCCGGTACCACAATTAGATACTCATCGACCCACCACGTATGAGCCATATGATGCCGGTTAATGCTTAGGTATGGAACCCATCTCATGTGAATTTTTAAATATTTGTTGTATAATAATTAAATCACATGACCCCATGGATTTTATGGTTTAAAAAAAGGGTGGTGATATCTAAACCACAAAATTTGATATATTGATCATCAGTATGCATTACTGACTATAGCCAGTTATAAAACTTATACGTTGTGGTAGATGAATCAAAAATTGTGGTACGCTTATCATTTTCCTTAAAAAAAATGATATGTGAGGGTTTCATGCCTAATTTTAGGTATGAGACAACTTTATATTCACTTCCCCCTATATATATATAGAGTTAACTCATATGTTCATATGTGAATAGTTTTTACATGAATCTTTTCCTATATAAATGAATATGTGACTGTTAGGTATCAAAGCTTAGATATAGAACCCTAGGATAAATATCTTGAAATGTAATAAATTTTGAACGAATGTCTATAGTAGAAATAACTAAAGTTATGTGTATTGTATGTTAAGAACTCAAAAATAATATTTATTGTATGTAAGAAAATGTATTCAACCAATTAAAATCAGACAAGTGGGACCTCTATATGGTTGCCACATATGTTTTCTTACATACAATAAACATTTTTTAAAGTTGTTTACATACAATACACAAAACTTTAGTTATTTCCTATTATAGATATTCGTTCAAAGTTTGTTACATTCCAGAATATTTATCCCTAGAACCCTCACATACTAACTCTTTAATAGTGCTGTGAACATATATGTATGCAAGTTAATCATATATATGCAAGTATTTTAAATAACTGTTTTTGTGAAATAAGTGGTGATCAAATATATATAGATAGCTATATGAACATTTGTAAGCAATTATATAAACCATATTAACATGTGTAAACAATCATATAGTAGATAATTTTAATCTAAAGAAGGTTTTTGGGGTTGCTAATATAACTTTTTCCTACGTATATAACCCCCCCCCCCCCCTCTCTCTCTCTATATATATATAAGATAATAGGAGGCCAATCAAATAAGAACATCCTTAAAATAAAAACACGGTGAGAACATTTAAAAACTTCATTTTGATGTATTAAAAGTCCATAAACTAAGATAGTGTATAACTAATTATCATTATTTAATTGTTTCACAACTTAAGTGTTTTACAACACATTGATATGTCAAAACTAAGAAAATCATATTCATCAAAATGGGTGCACAAAACAAAAAAAGTGAGTTTTTTTGATATTGATGGAGCAATGTGTTGTTAAACACTTAAATAATGATAATTAGTTATACACTATATTAGTTTTATAGAATTTTAATGCATCAAAATGATGTTTTTAAGTATTCTTACCGTATTCTTATTTTAATGGTGTTCTCACCAGGAAACCACCCTTAGATAATATATGTAGAAAAAAAGCTCATTTATTTACCTGAAACCACTGTAACTCCCTTTGCATTTGTAGGGCTGCACCTGAAACCTTGTTGAGTTTATGCATAGGTGCCAATCGTGCTGCCAGGTGCAAGATATTATTTCCATCTCTGTCGTTCAAAATTTTGTGTACATGCGTGACTGTTACCGCCTTGTGTACCAAAAGGTTTATTATTGAAAGTTGTATAAGATTTAAATCGTTTTGCTCGGTCCTAATTGCCTCTGGAAATGATTTAATGATCTCTTCTATTGCCTCAATATTATCATGTTCTAATGCAAGAAGAACCGCTTCATGGTAATGTTCACGAAGTTCACCCTCTTTTCCTATTTTCTGAAGTTCTTTGCAAATACATTTCAGTAGGAGAAGAGCATATTTGTGGTTCAGCTTGTCTTCATGGACGCACTTGATATGTGGCACTGCGGTTAATTTGATATAAACATCTATTAATGTTTTAATACACACTAATCAAATTTGAAATTCTTAATACACTAATCGTTCACATATAAACATTAGCAATATTAAATATTGTTTAATATATATATTGTTGCCGGTTCATTGAAAATTTAACTAATATTGATTTATCCAAACGTGGTTAAAAAATACTACGTGTTTGAATTATAGATAACGAGCATAATGCTTGTGCGTTGCTGCGTCTAGAAGGTGATGACAAATATAAAAGGGAGGCGGTGGTGGAGATCGAGGGAGGCGGTGGAGAAGGAGGTCGGCGACGGAGCGTGATTGAAGGTTGATGAGAGTGTATAATGATTAAAGAGAATGAGGGAAATAGGAGTATATATGAGTTTTATGTTTACGTAAGGGTATTTTGGGATTAAAAATTATGTTTAATTTCTTAATACTAATTTCCTTTAGAGTAAATTACAATTTTCATCCCTGAAGTTGGCACGTTTTTCACTTTTCGTCCCTTAAGTGAAAAATTTACAATTTTGACTTTAAAGTTGGCAGATTTTTTCAATCATCGTCCCTCTCCAAATGTCGTTAAGTTTCAGCCGTTAAGTCCGACACGTGCAAAACACATGAGGGACTGAAACTGCAAAAAATGACAAGTTCAGGGACGAAAACTGAAATTTACTTTTCTGTTGTCATCATCTTCATCTTCTCCGGCTAACTTTCGTCGGAAAATTCGCCGAAAAACTTAAAATGCCGATATCTCAGTCGTTTCTTCGAATTAGCCCACGAAACCACCAACAAACTTCTCAAAATTAATTTTTACACGAATCATAATCAAAAGATTTGAGTTGCAGGGGCTTGTCAGGCCTCCTGGTCCTTTCGTCCCCCTTTGCTCCCTCTTTATACATATATTTCTAATTTTTCGATCTTATGTCTTTGCCTCATTGATAAAAACTGAACCTATATGAAGGTCTTTCCCCATTTTGTACTTTTCTTTTTGATGCAGAGCTTATGGAATAATAAATGAGGCACACCATTAGTGTCTTAGTGAGGAGCACGTACACCTAATCCAACATGGTCTTATTTGGGAAAACAAAAATAATTCTTGGAACAAGCTAAATCGTACAGAAATATTGCTCAAAATCCATGTTATAGGTATTTTGAGTTTTTCGGCAAGTGTTAAATCTGAAATCTTTTGGTTAGGATTCGAATAAACAATTAATTTTGAGAAGTTTGGTGGTGGTTTCGTGGTCTAATTCGAATAAACGAGTGAGATATCGGCATTTTAAGTTTTCCGGTAAATTTTCCGACGAAAGTCAGCCGGAGAAGATGAAGATGATAACAACAGAAAAGTAAATTTCAGTTTTTGTCCCTGAACTTGTCATTTTTGCAGTTTCAGTCCCTCACGTGTTTTGCACGTGTCCGACTTAAAGGCTGAAACTTAACGACGTTTGGCGAGGGACGATGATTGAAAAAATCTGCCAACTCTAATGTCAAAATTGTAATTTTTTCATTTAGGGACGAAAAATGAAAAACGTGTCAACTTCAAGAACGAAAAATGTAATTTACTCATTTCTTTATAAGGGATTATATATTCATAAAAAAAGGTCTTGAGTTGACTAAATCAAGTGGAAACATGGGGTATTTGAATAATGATGGCTAAAAAGTTGGAGTTGTTACAAGACGGTGTATATGGGTTTAATTTTGCATGTGTTTATTTTTTTTCTTTCACATAGGAGTATGTAATTTTACTTTTACTTTTACCCTTAATATCAATTGCGGTACGAGTGTTTATTTTTTCTCACTTTTTACATACTCACATATATAATACTAATCTTCAAACCCGTTTGATGAACGAATAGTCTCTCTTTCTATATATATATATATATATATAGGGAAAAGGGAATATAAGGTTATCCCGCACCTAAGCTTAGGTGTGAAACCTCTCACATGCTAATATTTTATTATTTGTTGTTTAATGAATAAATACATGGGCCCCCATGATTTTTATGGATTAAAAAAACAATATGTGAGTGTTCCACACCTAAACTTAGATACCCGACAACCTTATATTCTCATCCCCCATATGTATGTATATATATATAGGAAAAGTGAATATAAAGTTGTCCGGCAACTAAACTTAGGTGTGAAACCCCTCACATAATAATTTTTTAATATTTGTCGAATTTTAATTAAATCACATGGCCCCTGATTTTTATGAATTAAAAAAACAATATATGAGTGTTCCACACCTAAGTTAGCTACTTAACAGTCTTATATTCTCATCCCCTTATATATATATATATATATATCAAAGGTAAATATCAAAATAATAAATAATAAAACAGGTAAAAAAACAAACATGAACAAAACAAATTTAAAATAATAAACTCTTTTGTAGTAGAAGAATAATCCATAATCAAATTATAATTGAAAATAAAATAAATTAAAAGAAATGAAAATTAAGAATATCATAACAACTATTTAATAATAAACATATATGTACAAAATACCAAAAAAAATATATTAAAGTGGTATAAAAAAAGCCGTATATTTCTTTTGTTGAGAAATTTACTTAACTTGATTTATTTTTTAAAAATGAGAAGAAAAAGAATAATATAAATGTGAATAATTAATAAAAATTTAACTTGTATATGTAATAATTTATTGGCAGAGCTTTAAGAATATTCTATATCTTTAAAATGTAAATATAATTATCAATTTAATTAGCAAATAAAAAAAATCTAGGAAAAAGAAGAGCTCTAAAGTATTTGGAAAAGATATTTAATTTTTAAAGAAGTTTAAGAAGTGTCAAGTGTACCTCCAACCTCGTCTTTTAGTTATAGTATATACAAGGTTGTAAATAACGTTTAACGGTCCCT
Organism: Erigeron canadensis; assembly: GCF_010389155.1. Lineage (NCBI taxonomy): Eukaryota > Viridiplantae > Streptophyta > Magnoliopsida > Asterales > Asteraceae > Erigeron > Erigeron canadensis. The sequence continues at coordinate 22,417,101 of NC_057766.1, read as the reverse complement.
TCGCGGCTGACCGCCTTTAAGGTTTAAATTTCATTTCGCGGAGATATAACGACGTTATAACGGAAACTATAAACTGTAAAGGAATATACTTATAAATATATACATATCTAACCATTATCATAATAAAAGACGTCAATAGCCATAGAAAAACTAAAAAAATTAACTTTCAATACTATGTAGGTATTGAATTTAGTATATTTTTACTTTTCATTTACATACCCATACAGCCGCCATCCTTATCTCCTGGTGCTTAGATTTTCTTTTTTTTAAACATCAAATTATTATTAGAATATTAGTTTTATGTATTTTCATGTATATCATGTAGATTAAAGATTCGATTTATTATCAAGACTTCTTAGTTTATATCAGGTTTGTCATTCTTGTATTGTTTCCTCTCTAGTTTTTTCTCCCCTTTCTTATCTTCTACCAAAACAATTCCAACTTTTTTTGTCTGAAAAAAAAAGTTTCAAATTTTTTGTTAAAAGTCAACTCGTTATTTGACTTTTTTGACCGTTATGACCGTTAAATCCCGTTAAATTCTGTTATTTGACCGTTATTGACTGGGCCGTTAAATTTACCCTACAATGCACTTAACGTAACGGCAGACCTCAGTTACCCGTTTTAACGCCATTATAATGGCCGTTAAAACCGTTATTTACGACACTGGGTATATATGTACTAAATGATATTATTATGAAAGATAATTAAGAATTAAAATATAAACATACGTTTGATCTTGTACTTAACATTCTTTATGGAGGAGGTTCGTACAGTTCTATTTACGAAAACAGTCAAATTTTTAGAATTATGTATTATATCATATGTGAATAACTTTATTCACATGTGAAAACTTAATAAAGATTCATATGGGAACAAAACAATTGTTAAAAACAAGTAAAGTTACGTATAAATTGATTTATTCACATATGAACCACTTTTTTACATATCTTATTCACATATGAACCTCGCAAGTTATTAGCAAGTTATCAATTTATAATATAGTAGTTTTCATGGTTCTTTTAGTTGAAATTGTTTCTCACATAAACCTTTGTGTGTGTATATATATATATATAAGAAAAGGTTCATATGAGAACCATTTTAATTGGAGGAACCATGAGAACCTTTAACTTATAATTTGATATTTATATGTGAATAATATAGGAGAACAAGTTTGCTCGCATATGAACAAATCATATTATACTAAAATTACAATGTTCATATGTGAATAGTTCTACATTAACATTAACATTAACATATATATATATATGAGGAAGGGTTATTTGATAACTCACAAATAAAAAAGAACGCGGGAACAATTCTGGACCACAATTAATTTCTTATATTTTCTCTCTCTTCCATTAAATAAGAATATTCACTCAAATCATTTAAAATACTTTATCTCACAAACCGTAAATCGTTAGACGAAACAAAAAGCATGGGTAGTCTTAAAATTTCGTCCCCTTTCATTAGAGATCCAATTCGATATAATTTTGACGACTTTTTAATTTTCATTTTTTTTTCCCATCACGTTCATCCTACACATGTGTAAGATCATTGTTTTCACATGTAAATTAGTAAATGAACATATGTACACAACAATGAAGGTCAAGGGCGAAGCCCGTCAATCCATGGCAGAGCCATGGTAGCCAAGGACGGAGCCCGTCAGTCCATGGCGGAGGAATAGCGGCTAAGGGCAGAGCCCGTTAAGTAGATCACCCCTCACTGGTCACCCCCTATGACCTATAACCCCCTATGACCTATCACCCTATGACCTATCACCCTCTATGACCTATCACCCCCACTAGCTTTGGTTTATGAATATCCTTAAAGCGAAGCCCGTTTCGAATCATAATTTTTGTTCAACCTACACATGTGTAAGTTCAACCTACACATGTGAGCTCAACCTACATATGTGTAAGTTATGCGTAACTACCAAAAAGAAAAACGAAAATTAAAAAGTCGTCAAAAGTATATCGAATTGGATCTCTAATGAAAGAAGACGAAATTTTAAGACTACCCATGCTTTTTGTTTTGTCTAACGATTTACGGTTTGTGAATTAATACATTTTGAATGATTTGGGTGAATTTTATTATTTAATTAAAGAGATAAAAAGAGGAAAAGAATGTGTGGTCCAGAATGGTTCTTAAGTTTTTTTTTAGGAGTTCTCAAAATAACTCACCCTATATATATATATATATATATATAAAAGATTTAATGTTCTTAAACTCCTATGTATTTTTTTATTTGTTTCTTCCAGAGCATTGAAACTTTTTTTTTCTTCCTATCTAAATCGTCAAAGCTTTAAAATGTATATTTATAGGCCATTTTGTTAACAAAACAACGTTGTCTTGCTAATAAAAATGCATGTATTGATGGGAATTATTAACTTAAATAAAAGAACATATATAAAAAATTTAAATCTTTTCATATCAAAAATTTATTTTTGAATTTTATTTTATGCTAACTGTAAATTAATTTAATATATCTTAAAGAAAACACTTTTATCAAACTATTAATTAAAGGAATTTACAAACTAGTGCCATTGGGACACTAGTTATATTGCATTTAGTGAAGTCAAAAATTTTTTAAATATAAAATCGATTTTTTATGATTCTTAAAAAAATGATAATTATCTGATTAAATTAATGAATATTGAATGTATTTATTTTTTAAATTAAGAAATTCATACTTCATTAAATGCACCACAACTAGTGAGTTACCCCCAACCTCTTTTTTTTTTAAGTTATATGATAGATTAATTTAGAAGTTATTTATAACTCTCTAAAGGAAAAAAGGCAATGCGGTTAAAAATGAAACAAATTATTGAAATTTTCCTTACCATGTAGTAGTAGCACTTTCCATAACTTGACGTAAATCCACCTGATGACTACAATGAGTAGTGCCAAAAGTTGAGTATGTTAATGCAGGATTAAATCTAATATATAAAACATTTAGCGAACACAGTCGAGTATGTGATCATAAACAATACAATTAACGTTAAGAATCTAATGGTTTCATTTTATTAATTAGGACATCAAGTCGGACGTGTCTATTCCGTTTCAAGATTTTTTATATACAAGAACACTTAAATATCCATGAATAGATGTTTTCTTATTAATAACAACGTGGTTTGGATAAGTGGTAAACACTTTCACATTTGGAAACAGAGATCAAGGGTTTAATTCTCATTCAATGCAAAAGACCGGAAGTCCTTTTCTACAATTGAAGTAGAACATAGAGGTAGTCTCTCTACTTTGGTAGGGATAAGATCTACCCAAATCTCAACCTCCTTCATATACAGTCAAGGTATTAGAACTCAAAACCTACGTAAAGCAACAGTTAGCAGTTTCTTTCTTTTCCTTTTAATATTTTCTTATAAATATCTACAACATATGAAATGGTAAAATATTGAAAAGGGGTAATGAAAAGGGGCTATTATATGGTTTATTGGAATTTATTAATTTTCAATAAATAAAAATGATTATTTATTGAGTCCTAATGTTAATTGTTGAGTCCTTCAACACACTTTTTAACTATTAGCTTACAAAGAATCAAAATAAAATAGTAAGTACCGATATATAATATTTATGTAGGGGTTGAGTATTGTAAAACAAGTATTAAAGTAAAACAAATAGGACAAGATCTTGACCCTTAGATCATGGTTAGATTGATGCACGAAGATTCACGAAGCAATTGATACACGATGAATTTTATGATGCACGATGATGTTCAGTGAAGAAAAACCTATTGTTTTAGTTGTTTTTACTTTAATACATGTTTTATTTTACCTAAAACATATATACACAAATATATATATATATATATATATATACCTATAGACTTTCCTTATTTTTAGAACTTTTTTTTTGTAAGAACCATGAGAACTCTCAAGTTATACAGTGAAACCCCTATAAATTAATAGTGTTGGGACTGAGATATAATTTTATTAATTTAGCGAGTTATTAATTTATCGAGTGTTGATTTTCACTAGTTATATGAAGTTGGGTCTTGACAAATTATTAATTTTATCGAGGTATTAATTTATCGATTATTAATATATAGAGGTTTGACTCTATATTGAATCACATGTTTTTTTGTTCATTCACATGTCAAATGATATAAAAAAGTATGTTGTAGAAGATTCGTTTACAAAAACCTTCAAAATAGTTTTTGTGAACTTGTGAATGAATAAATGAATATGTTCACGTTTTCATTCATATGTTAACAAATGGGTATATATAAGGTTTTGAAAAAAACTTTTTTCTGCAACATATATTTTTATAACGTTTCACGTGTGAATAAACAAAATAAAATATGTGATCCAATACATAATTTAAAAATTCTAAAGGTTCTTACAAAAAATTGGGTTCTAAAAATAAGGGTCCCCCTATACCTATATATATATATACACACGTCTCCTATATATATATATACGTCTCCTGTATATATATATATAGGAAAAGTTCATATGAGAACCATTTGAAGTGGAAGAACCATGAGAACCTCAAAATTTACTTGATATTCATATGTGAATGATGTATGTGAACAAAATTGTCACAGATGAACAGATCAAATTATAATTAAAATCACCTATGTTTATACATGAATAGTTCTTCAATGAACTTTCCCCTATATATATATATCTATATATATATATAAGAGTCTTAAAATCAACTTAAAAAAGTATGGATAAATAAGTTATTGTTGGAAAATTTATGTTACAGATGTATTTTGTTTTATATGTCAACTTAAAATAATTAAATAAATAGATAAGTTAAATTCTTTTGAAAAGTGTTGTGTTTGATGTTTAATTTGTCGCAAATTGCTATTTGAATAAACAATAAGTATGTTTATAAATAAGAGTGTTAGTGGTATATTAATTTCTTATTAGAAGTCACGCCCTTAGTTGACAAGGAGGGCACGAATGCAACAGGCCCGAGCATAGGATCAGCTCACCGACAATGAGGCGTAATATTGCATTTTAGTGGCTCACGCTCGCATCACGAGCCATTTTAGAGTCGCCTTTTGTTTTGTCTCGACCCGGCCAGCTTGCGCCTGGCTTGTTTCCTGGCTTAGTGGGTTAATGGTGCCACATGATGTTATTCTTGGTTGAACGGCACAGATGTTGCAATTAGGTGCACTGTGCTTCTATGGTATAGTATTATCATGCAACAACAACACCACTTCCACTAACCGATTAACACACACAGAATGCTCTAGTTCATCAACAAAGCTTTCCTTCCTCCTCTTTCATTCCATTATGTTCTTGAAGGTAAAATTCTGGGTGCTTGATTAACTCCAATAGTACACACATTCCATTATGTTCTTGAAGGTAAAATTCTGGGTGCTTGATTAACTCCAATAGTACACACTGCTTCAGCTGTTGTATTTTGGAAAACGCACTGGTTTACTTGGGTGGCTGAAAATTTGTTGTAAAATATGCTAAAATGTGTAATGAACCTTTATGTGAAATGGGAATGTAGGTATTGAGAGAGAATGTAGGTATTAGAACTATGAATAATTAATTGGTCAAAAGGTTAATATTTCATTCCATGAGAGGGTTTATATATGCTTATAATTTGCATATAAACCCCTTAACTAATTACAAGCAAGTACATGATTAATTACAAGATAAACCCCTTAATCTAAACATACTAAACACCAAGGACATATCAAATCCAAGTTTACAAAACACGCACTACTAAATATAAAGTTAACAATCTCCCCCTTAGTGCTGTTTTGTAAAATATCAACGATTAGATCTTTTCTTCTTCCTTTGGCGTCTATTTCGCTTCTTTGTTGATGATTCGGTTTTGTCGTGTAGAAAGGTTTGATCTTTGAAGGCTCGTTTTTCGTACTTGCGCTTTGATTCCTTCCAGTATTTCTTAGGCACAAAATGATATTTCGGGTCATCAGGTCGATTGGATGGTTCGATGATATTGTCGGCAAAGTTAACTGGGGGCATGTTGTGAAGGCCTTGCACATTATTGGGTGAATATCTGACCCATGTCCCCAGTGGATGATGAATCACACCTTCTTGTACTTTCGGCAATCTTGCTTCTTGAATTCGTCTTGATCTTGTTTTGTGATCCAATCTAGTCTTTATCCTTTTGATCACCCTTTCAATTCTCTTTCTTTCTTTGTCATTATCTTCAAATTCAATGAGGCTTTCAAACACTGCAATACACTGTCTCAACGTCCCATCAGAGTATTTACAAAGTTCTTCAAGTCTGATGAAGATTTTGTGTCCTTGATCACTAACGAATACAAATCCTCTCGAATTGTCAAATATAGCACCAGTGTTGAAGTTTTCTAGATTGATTCCTTTGATCCTTTGATTGGGTACCGGGAGGTTAACTTTCTTTCTTCTTTTCTCAATTGCCAATTGGAAGTCATTTTGAGTCTGACTAAGGACAAGACTGTCCATATATCTCTTGACAGCGTAATAAGCTTCTTGATTCTCAGGGTCCTGTTGAACAAGCTTACTTCCAAAGTGGTGAAGGAGAAAGATCAAGTCATCAGCAGATAGTAAATTAAGTCTCGCTTCTCCGAACATGTACTGGCACCCGTCTTATCTTTTAACCACAAACCACATTAGCCTCGGAGGTCTAGCAAACCCTGGTTCACGCCATTCTTTGAAGTGGAAACCAATTACTTCAACAATTTTCATCTTGAATTGGTTTTTCCACACTTTGTTTGCTCTTTGGCTTTTGGCTTTCAAAAGATCTTCTAAGTACTTGCTTCTTTGATGATCAAACTCATATGCTCTTCTTGCTCTTAGTTCATCAATGTTGATCTTTTTCAGCTCATGTTTTTCAGAGAAGATTTGAGGAGTCTTTTCTTCAAGGAATTTTGTTGATTTGAACAAGTTCGGATGAATGGTGAGATAATTGATTCTTCTCCTTTCATTTGGACGAAAGCCTCCTTCATTATTTTGGACTTGTGGTGCTCTAGGGTTGATATGAATTTGGGGATGATTGAGATGATGAATGAGTTGGTCAAGGTTCGTTTGATTGAGTGAAAGTTTTGGTTGAGGGACATTTGGATAATTAACAAAGCTTGGAGGAGGAAGATCGTCATTACCAAAAGAATTGTCGTCATCATTAGGATCAATTTCATTACCTCCAAAATCAAAATCATCAACATCTTGAGAATCATTATTTGCATCTTCAATAATAACAGTGGGATCAAGATTGAGGCCTCGAGACTGAGCATCATCTCTCATATCTGAACCATGAATAACTTCAGTTGCAGCGCTAGCTCCAGCCACTGACTCTTCAACATTAACTTCTTCAGTCCGTTCAATGTTCTCCCCCTCGTGCTGATCCTGATCATCACGCCTCTGATGAGTTACTGCAGTTGATTTACACGAAGCTTCTAGCTCGGTTATTCTTTTAAGTGCCGCTTCGAGTTGAGCTTCTTTTAAGAATAGATCTTGAGCTGCTTGATCTTGAGAAAGCTTGAGTTGGTGCATATGATCAAAGCGAGCTTGAATGGATGCTTGGATTGCAAGATCGAAAGAATCGGTTTGTCCCTCAAGAGAAATAAGATTGGCAAGAAGAGAATCGTAGAGAGAATTAAGATTTGCACGGCTTTCGGGGGGCATTGGACCAGAGAGTTTTTTAGGGAGCGAATCGGATGAAGAAGAAGAAGGTAATGAGTGAGGCGAAGATGGTTCAAGAGGTAGTGTTGGTTTTGTCGGGCGAGGATTAGTATGTCGTTGATGAAGGAGGCCTTGAGCATCTAAGGCCGCAACAGCTTCTCACTCTTCTCGATTAATTAGGATATTAACTTGTTCGGAGACAACTGAGGGCTCATAGCATGAAACAGAAGGGATGGCAACAACTTTTCCTTTTTCAATACGGAGCACTTCGGCTTGTGTTTCGGGAGACAGAGGAAGACCTTGATAGACTGACGTAGATGTCGTTGTCACAACTGTAGGCTCCGTTAGGTTTACAGTGTGGCCTGAATGGTGTGAGCCATCAAGGCTTCCCAATGATTTATGAAGCGATTACTCGACATTGGTTGTTGCAGAACGAATTGGTTTAGCACGAATGTCGAGCACAATGTTCCGGTTGGTGGGACCTCTAGAGTTTCCTAAAGAGCCCGTTGGACTGGGAGTTTTACTTCAAAAATGCACGGCAAACCTTGCTTCTTCAAAGCTTAACTCCGCAGTGCCTGTCAAGGTTACTTGTGGTATGAACACATAGACAGGACTTCCAGACACTCTTGAGACGGTGAAACCACCGACTCTCGGTCCGTTGAAGCAACATTCAAAGAATGTGCGTGCTCAGAAATATGTGTCCTAGGGGATCTAGACTCTATTGTGTGAGCAAATGAAGTTGGGAGAGAGGCAGAAGTCTCCACTGTTTCAATATCAACGTCCTCCGAATGAGAAGTCGATAGTGGATGCGGTTGGTGCCTGTGCAATGATGAAACTGGATCCTGTTGAGAGGATCCAGAGTGGCGAGAAGGTGTAGAATGCGAGGTTGGGGAGTCCTCGGCTTCTATCCTAGTGGTGGCATCCCGGTTAGTTGGTTGAACTGTCGGAGGGCCATCGTTTTCTTTATGCCCTATGCTTATCCCGGACCACACATTCTCTCCATTATGTTTTTCGATCTCTCCCTCAAGACCACCTTGTTCCTCCGGAATATCAAAGAGAACTTCATTCAAGGGAGGTTCATCATTACTGTCATCATGATGAGATGAGGATTGTTCTTCATGAGATTCCTCAAGAATAGGTAGAAGAGGAGTTCTCACACGGACAACAAATTTGGGAATTGGAATGTGCCTTTTAGCAGAAGATGGTGAAGAAGGAGTTTCAGAGGAAGAAGATGAAGTAGTGAGTGGAGAAGGAGCAGTGAAGGATGAAGTTGTTGTTGATTTAGACTTTGATTTGGAAGATTTATGTTTCTTTCATTGTGGAGCAGATGATTCTGGTATGTCGGTTGCAGAAGAAGAAGAAGATGAAGGAACAGATGAGCCAGGTGCCGATTCTACTCCAGGCCCCTCTTTTCTTTTCCTAGACCTATGACCCTCTCTTGGCGACCTATGCGAGCGTGGGGAAGGCACAGCTAATTTGTCTTAAGAGCCATTTGTCTAAGAGAATCCTTACCCAAATGCCCTTTTATTTTGTTCTTTCTTTATGTCATTTTGATTTCTGTAATCATAGTTTTGTAGTTCTATTTCCGTTACATTGTATTCGCTAATTTATAGTTACATTGTATTCACTTGTGGTGTAAAAATCATTTTCTATATCAGAAGTGGTGCACAGATAAAAGTAGTGATGTAAATATCATTTTCTATTATGCGCCTCGAAGGCATAGGCCTGTTGGAAATAGGCTCAAATTTAGACACTCACACATACTCAATTCACGTATATATGTATGTATAAATATAAAATTATAACTTGCGGGAGAAAACTTGCTTTATTTCTTGCAAAAGAGTGTACATAAAACTATGCTACCTACATCCTATTTATAAGAGTATAAAACACATGCATATAAACCCACTAACTCCTAATTACCTGGACGAAACAAAGACTCCTACAAACTTGCTAGCATCTCTAAACTCTCCTAACTAACTGGTCAAAATAATGACCCATTACTATGGGATGGCAACGGGGCGGGGGTTGTCGGGGATCTCTATCCCCATTCTCGTACCCGATTTTAAGTTGTAATCTTCATCTCCGTTCCCATCCCCATCCCCGTCGGGTAACTAAATTACATCTCCATACCTCCATCGGGTGTCGGGGATCCCCGTCGGGTATTGGGGATATCTTTTTTGAATGAACATGAATTTATCTTAATCGAAGATATGTAGGAGAATGTGTATTTTGACATTTCCTTTCCATATATAAACAAATATATATGTTAAGTAAATGATTAATAAAGTATAACACATAAAAAGTATTAAACAAAAGCTTTAAACTTAAAATTGATTCTAAAATATAGATAAGAACTTTGATTCTAGTAAATATATATAGTATTTTCAGGTTCGGGTATGGGGATTGGGGATTTACGGTTTCCCATCCCCGTCCCCTTTTCCATCGGGGATTAGATTTACATCAACATACCCGTCCCCATCCCCGGTCAACTCGAGAATTCCCCAGTCAAATCGGGTGCGGATATCGGGTACGGGTTTTTTTGCCATCCCTACCCATTACTCTATTTGATCCTAAAAATACGGTCAACACAACTTTCTATCATTTTCAAATTTCTAATAAAAACATGACTATTACTTATTCAATAACCAACTAAAATCTAAGACTAAATCTTACAAGGCCAGGGACATGCGCTTTATGGAATTATGGGTCTTCATGTTACAAGTTCGCGTCGTGGATGATTCGATTAAAATACATATGAAACAGTTAAACAATAAGGATTATTAAATGTCTAAGAAGTTTAAAATAATAGCTTGATTCATATATTGAAGTAATTTAGTGTCAATGGATCAAGGTATATTAGGTTCCTCATGTTTATAGCAAATAGATATCCAAAGGATGATTAATTGATTCAGGCTCCTCTTTCTTGCCTCTTAAGGGGGAATGAGTGGTACCAATAGGGCCGTAAACGAATCGAACGAACACAAACGGGACCTTGTTTAACTTAACGAACGGTTCACGAACAGATAAACGAACAAAATGACTTGTTCATATTCGTTCGTTTGTGTTCATGAACGATTGTTCACAAACACAAACGAACGAACGCTAATGAACAAATACAAACGAACGAAATATATACAATTTAAGTATTTTTATTTAAAATTTTTCTTAAATAGTTAGGTATTAATAATATATATATTATATAAAGCAAATACATATATTTGTAAATGAACATAACGAACAAATGTTCACAAACATAAACGAACGAACGTTCACGAACAGATTATCGAATGTTCACGAACGTAAATAAACGAACGAGAGGTTTGTTCATGTTCGTTCATTTAACTAAACGAACGAACACGAACGAACTTCCCGTCGAACCGTTCATGAACTGTTCAGTTCGTTTACAACCCTAGGTACCAAGTATCCAACCTTACCCAATTCTTCCTCCAATCAAAATTAGTCACAACTATCTAATTCTACCAACTCTTAGCCAAATCCTGGGCATAACATACCCAATTCATTAAACTTATCCAATTTTAACGGTCATTTTTTACCCAACAATCGGTTTCCCTAATCTATCTACTACCCGAGCTTTACCTGATTGGTGGCAGCAGTGTAGCCGATCAGGTTCACTGAAACTAAGTCCTAACCTAGGGGTACTCTCTCCAACCTTAATCTCCATCTAGGTTGGCATCTTGTAGGTTAGAACTTATAGGTAATTTGGATTGGCCATGATAATCTTTGCTATCTTTAAAATATGTTTTCGGCTATTATTTCATTATCATCTATTTGATTGAAGTGATATTAAGTTTTAGAAGCACTAACCAGAATAGAAGGAGCTTCGTCTACCCTTGGCAACAGGTGTCGTGGTATGTTGAGCTTGATTCTCAATATCGTGACTAATCACATGTGCATTGTCCAGGTTGGAGTCCTCTATTGGCACATCTTCAAAACAAACAGAAATATTATACTTTGAGTCTTTGAAAACATGGATAAGTGATAAACACTTTGGTCTTTAAAGACAGCGGTTATGAGTTCGATGCTCATTCTATATTTCCATGCAAAGGTAGGGGACCTTTTTTTTACCATTTAGGTAGTAAATGGAAGCAACCTCTCTACTTAGGTAGAGTTAAGGTATGCCTACATCTTAACCTCTCCCATACACTGTCAGGTATTATGACTCAAAACCCACGGAAGACGATACTGAATAGTCTCTTTCTTTTTTTCTTTGTCAGGGTAAAAGTATGTATTGTTGTTGTTGTTGTTGTTATTATTATTATTATTATTATTATTATTATTATTATTATTATTATTATTCGAAAAAGTGATTGAGTTCAGTATTAAAAATCAATCAATAGTTTATAGTCTTCATGATGCATTTAAACTGACAAATATAATTTAAAGTGACGGATCTTACAATGATAAACAAATTTTTGGTAGAAGTTGTATTTTGTTCCACTTAAATACGCGTCCGACTTTCCAGCAATAGACTTCAATGGAATATAAGCGTCCGACTTTGTTCTAGCCATGTGAGGGTGCTTCTTGATCAACTCATATGCAATTTCTGCAGATAAAATAAGGTTTATAAAACAAATATATACGTAGGAAAATATTTAGTGAATACATATATGTATGGGAAATATTACATGTGTTTCTTGATATCTGCTTAAGTTTATATCCATTTTAATCAAAGTAAAGGTTGAATATATAGCCATTTCAACATTTAAATGTTTTATGTGGAGGTCACGTTTTGTACATACCCGACGGAAAACAAAAGTAAATAAATTAAAACTTACTGAATAACCCGTTACCAATTATACTATTGAGAAGCGCGGCAGTATTATATATCGTAAACGGATCTTGTTGAGAGTGCCTAACATGACTATTTGTAACCTCTAGCAAATACTTAAAAGTGTCTGCATGAGCACCAAAAATGGCTCTATGAATGGGTAAAAGATCCTTCTTATCAGTCTTGTATAACAACGTTGGGTTTTTTTCAACCAACATTTTGGCGGCGTCAATGTTGCCAACAATTGCAGCACGGTGCAACGGGTTTTGTTGTCTCTTACACACTAGATCTGGAAGTGATTCTGAATTTATCCATTTCAGAAGATACTCAACTAACTCGATATTTTTACAAGTACTAATTCCGACATGTAGTGGGCTTTCGTCATCATCGTTGATTTTAACGGTCAATGCATCTTTGTCTTTGATGAAATATTCTTTGGCTTCATTCCAGGGGCTATTTAGAATAGCTCCATATAATGCTCTATACTTTCTTGAATCTATTAGCATTTAAAAACACACATTCAAAAAAAATGGGTAATATATACTAATAGAAAAAAAAATTTTGAACAACAAAATATATTTTACATCAACTCTTAAATTACACGAATGTCTAATGGAAGTAACCCTATTTGTCAAAAATATTCGAACTAGATAAAAGGATAATTTATAATTATATGTGGAAAGCAAAATTTGTTGCCCCGTTTAAACTTGGTAGTTGTACTAGCCTATAAGTTAAAATATGATTGAGATATTCTTTTATAGACGAGCATGGTACCCGCGCAATGCGGCGGTGGTGGTGGAAAAGACGGTCTAGTGGTGTCGGTGACGGTACTATTGGTGGTGGTGGTAGTGTCAAGTGGTGTAAGTGGAAATTTTTAGAAGATAAGGACTTAAAGTGTTAAGTATTAAAATAAGGGTTTATGGTGTAAATTAATTCATTAAAGGCAAAGTTGGTAATTTATAAAACTCTTTCCATAGTGGGTTTTTATTAAGGAGCAATTTAGTAATTTCATATGTGACATATGAGTAACAATTTCTATTTTGAGGGGGTGCATAATCTTTATATAGGAGTATAGAAGTATAGATAAATAGTGTTTTATTTGAACGACACGTGTACATTTTAATGTGCATTTGAAGATCTTACTTTTAGATATTGTAAATAGATAAAGCTTTTGAATTTGAAAAATCATGAGAATTTCTTTTTTTTATCCCTCAAACATTATGAATATTACTTTTTAAATAAAATTTAAAAAACACATTTTTTTGGAAACTATCCATCCATTAAACTGGGTTGAAAACTAACGTTTATATGTAAATGGTTCTGACATGAATTTTACCATATATATATATGGGAAAAAGGAATATAAAGTTGTTCGACACATAAGCTTAGGTGTGGAACCCCTCACATACTAATATTTTATTATTTCTTGTTAGTGAATAAATGCATGATCCCTCATATGCATGATCCCTCATGATTTTTATGGATTGAAAATAAGAACCCCTAAAAAGACAAGAACTTTTAAGAACCTTTTTTAAATTCAAATTATTCACTATAGTATTGCTTACACATGTTCAAATGGCTATATAATTGCTTAAAAATGTTCATATAACCATCTATATACATTTGATCATTACCAATCTCATAAAAATATTATTTTACAAAAATACTTGCATACATATGATCGACCTGCATATATGTGATCATAACGTTATTCGTGCACATGTGATCATAAAATTCATGTCTCCAAAAATTACATAATGGATGATAATCCATGTTTCTACATAATTATAAGATCTAAAATTTTATCTAAACAATTCAATAACAATCAGAAAACAATTATCATGTAAATAATAATTAAGGATTAAGCTTGATTTAAAAAGTTCTTAAAAGTTCTTACTTTTTAGAGGTTTTTTAAAAGAACTTTTTCACTATATATATATATATATAGTGAAGATCCTGGAAGAAGGTGTCTTAAGGAGAGAAGGGATAGAAGGTCCTATTAGCTAATCAGAACACGACATGTGGCAAAATTAAAAAAAAAAAGCACGGTGACAATTTTGTAAATAAATGAAAGTTTTGTGAAGCTTGGTCAGCTTGGGATCTCAGTGGGTTGGGTCAGCTTGGGATGGGTCAGCTTGAGTTGGATCAGCTTGGTTTGGGTCAGTTTGGTCAGTCAGCTTAGGTCTGGGTCAGTTTGTCTGGGTCAGCTTGGGGTCTTGTCAGGTTTAGGCCAACTTGGGGTTGGGCCAGTTTGGGGTCTAGGTCATCTTTGGTCATGGTTAGGTCAGCTTGGGGCCTGGTTCAGGTCAGTTTGACACAATTTACACATAATCTACACAACTACACAAATGTAGATTAATCTACACAAATGTAGATTACGGGTTTGGGTCAGCTTGGGGTTCGGTTGGGTCAGCTTTGGGTTCGGTTGGGTCAGCTTGGGATGGGTCAGCTTGGGTTTGGGTCAGCTTGGGCTAGAACCCAGACTGATCAGATCCCAAGCTGACCCAAAACCAAGCTGACCTAGAACCCAGGCTGATCAAGCTGACGCAACCAAGCTGACAGACCAAGCTGATCATAACCCAAGCTGACCCAGACCTAAGCTGACCCAAAATCATGCTGACAAAAGTTTGATTTATTTACAAAAATGCCACCACGTTTTTTTTTTAAATCCACATGTCACGTTGTGATTGGTTCATAAGACCTTCTCTCTCTTCTCTCCTTAAGACACCTTCTTATATGATATCTCTCATATATATATATATATATATATATAAAAGATGGTAATACGTGGTTGTCATTTTGCCATCATAATTTTATACTAAGGTGACGTTGTTACCAATAACAAAAATAATATTAGATCTTGGTCTATACTTTAATGACACACATTTATATATATTACTATTACTATTAGGCTGCAATTTTTGAAATACATGTGATAGAGCATCTTCAAACTTTATATTCTGTTAAAAAAAAAAATCGATTTGTGATATATAAAATTTATCCGTATATCGTACATATATGACATTCAAATTATTCTTAAATATAAATATAAATGACTAATTCGCTAAACATAGTAGATGGCCAGATGCTATATATGTTGTGCAATACTTGTATACATGTCAATTTAAGCATAATTAGTTAAAAAAAATTAATACCTCGGTTATTGGGAGGATCAGCCAAAATTTCGTACTTAACTTTAAGCTGCTGCCACACAAGTTGACTTGTATCTAGGCCGACCACTGTATCCATAACATTTTCACTTAACGAACCAAAGATCCATCCTTTGACTAAATTGTCTGACCTTTTCCATTCCATATAATTATTATTGCTTTCAGAGACACCCTTTCCACGATTATTGCATTTTTCATCAATAATAATGAATCCTAGCATATCCTGGCTTGCCAAGAGACACTTCATTTGTTCTTGCCATGAACGATAATTCGTTTTGCCGGATAGCTTGATCGAAATAAAGTTGGCCGTATTCACGTGATTCACATTTGGGTATTGTCGAAACTCTGAAAAGTATGTAGATGATAAATTAATCTCTACATATATTAATTTCAAAAACGTATCAAGTATATTGTACTATATATATTTTTAAGGAAAATGATAATGACAGCCGCTGTCATTAACAACTTATTACATGCTTAAAAACTTGTACATTATATATTAAAAACCGCCTTCTGATTTTTCTAACAGAAAGATACCAATTTTAATGCACCCAATTAATTTTTACTGACAACCCTAAGGGCTGTCACTAACAAAACCCTATTTTTAATAATAACATTGACCGCATATATATACCTTTGCTATTGTCGGCGTTGCTTGAAGAACCCATTAGCTGACACAGTAACAAAGTTTCTAGTAGTGAAGACGGTATATTTATTCTCTCATTAGACAAATGGGGAAGGTTGAACTAATTAAGTAAAGACTGGGGAAGGTTGAAGATTAATTCTGCTATTTTTATGGGTCTTTTCTTATGTTTACCTTTTGATGGTCCTCAAGAGAGACTGGAACTAACAATTTTATAGTGTTTTAGTTATATCGGGTAAGTAGACATAAAGTCAAAAAGAGGAAGAAGACAATTTATTACCTTATTGGTCCTCCTGAGATTCTGGAATTAATAATTCTATATTGTTTTAGGGGAAATGATTAAATTTTATAAAAGATTTGCTAACTAGTGCCCTTGGGGCACTAGTTAACAAGCATTTAATGAACTAATTATTTCCTTATTAATCAAAAATTATATTTAATGTGTATTAATTCAATCTAACAATTTCTATTTTGAAATGAATAGTTAATACATATTTTCATATTTTAGGAAAGTTGAACTTTATTATATGCTTCTTAACTAGTGCACTAGGAGCACTAGTTAGCAAATCTCATTTTCTAATTAAATAGCCTAATAATCTTCTTAACTATGAGATGATGACATATGAAAAAATCAGGGGGTAAAATTAAGAAAGAGAATTAGTGGATATCACATGTTACCTTCTTAATGTTTTATGAGGATCATTAGGCTATTGGGTTAGGGGGATTTATCATTTTTCTTGTTTTAATTATATGAAAAATTTAAATGAAGTCCTTAGGGTTACAGTTAACGTGGATAAAAAAAGTTGTATTTTTTCATATGAAAATCCATCCCTAAATTTTATGGCAAAAATACAAGTATTTAATACAGCTTAATGAGGTTTATAGTTTTGAGGATATTTTTGTTTTGTATTTTCATAAGTTTGTACATAATAATTTTACATGAGATGTGTATTATTTCTAACTATTGAAGATTGTTATTGCCCATAATGCAATGATATGAATTGTTAATCTATGAGAAATCAAATTCTTAATATTATTCTTAGACATTAACTTTAGAGTATTTTGACTAAAAAAGCACCCATAAAGATTAAATCTCGTCCCATTGTTCAATTTGGGTTTTCCATTGAAAATTAAAGGTTTGATTACGTATAAGATTGAATATGTTTAGAAATAGGATTCGCACATCCAGGCGTTAAATCGGGTATTTTGCCGACCTTAAAGTTTGAAACGGACTTTATGTATATACAAATACATGTTTTATGATTGGATTCGAGTCTTGTTGATATTAGTAGTTTCATAGGTTTTAAATAATGGTAGGTGAAATATGACATATTATGGTGGTAGTACTTGTCATTAGCAGTTAGATAAGAATGACAAAAGAACTTTGTTTAATACTTAATTAACTTAAGAGGAAAAAAAATCAGTTCAGCAGAGATAAAAAGGTATATTGGAAATTTATATTAGATATATATGGGATGATTTCTGTAAAAACTTTATCTCAATAGAAATAATTTGCAAACATTTTTAGCGGCGGTTACAAAACCAACTAACCAAGTGAGTTTACTTGAATTAATACTAATCGTATGGCCGCATAATACGGTGATATAGGTGGTAACGACGGTGGTGTGATGGTGGCGGCGACAGGTAGTAGTGGCGGCGGTGGCGACAGTGTGCTGGTGGCGGAGACGGGTGGTGGTAACGGCGGTGGCGACGACATATGGTGGTATGATTATTAATATAAAAGTTATTGATGTAAAAAGGAACAATGTAATTATTTGAAAGGTTAAAAAAATGTATCATAAAATAATTTATTAAAGCTAATTTAGGTATATTATACAATAGATGGGATATTAGAAACTTGGAATAGAGTTTAACGCTCTATTCTCGACTTTAAAATATAGGAAAAGAAAGGATAAGAATAGATAAGGGAAGAAAAGAAAAAATATTCTATATATAAACGGCCTTCTTGAGTTAAAATGAACGAGAATGGTACTCGCGTAAATGCGGCGGTGATGGTAGTGACAGTGATGTGGTGGCATCGACGGATGGTGACGGCAACGACAACCGTTAGCGGCGGCAAATGAGTCAAGTTATGTAAGTATATAATATAAAGATATTTGATTTAAAAGAGTAGTGGATATATATTAGAAGATAATTGAATAATTGTGTAAGTTAATAAATTTAGGGTAAAATGGTAATTTTTCATATCCTAAAATTGTTAACTTTTCAACACTTTAGGATAAAGAGTGTTATTTCTTTTATATAATAGTATAAAAGTATAGATAGATAAGAAAAGAAAGGATAAAATATACTAAATTTACAATTATATTCTACCATTCATAGTTATGCACTCATACATAACCATATGTATCCAAAATATATTGATAATTTTTCTATAAAAAAAATATAATTGATATTAATAATTAAAAAGCTACATCATCAATAAATTAAAGATGTCGCAGAAGATGTATATGTATATCATTATGATGCAATTAAAAAAAAAGAAACCTTACTTTGTAGAGATCTGAAACAATCCACCTCCTCTCTGGCTACTTCACTTTCATGCCTAAAACCTAATATCATGGGACTATTTGGCAAGAGCTTTCTAAGGGTTTTTTAGGGGCTAGAAGATGGAATTGTACAAAAAATCTCCTATAACCTTGTTTGGAAATTAAGACTTGGGCTTTTAAATTTAAAAAAAATATCCCCAAAAAGCTTATAAAAAAAAAAGCTCATGGAATAAGCTTTTTAATAAAAGCCCCAACCCTTGTTTATCAAAATTACTCAACTACCCTCAAATAACTTGCACTATCATGTTCGATCCATATTCCAGAATATGCTCTTTTACTTTGTTGGGTATAATTTCATCTTTGGGTTTTAAGAAAATTTATAAAAATAGGCAACTTCCTCTACTTCAACTCTTTTCCATATAGAACTGAAATGGTTTTCTTTATTCATGAGCATAATCGTTATCAATTTAACTTTTTACTACCATGTCTCTTAACTACCATAATGATTTTTAATTCATTGAATTCACAATTATCCTACGCCCATGATATATGTGAAATTCAGTAATATTCTTTTACTGAGCATAATTCCATCGATCACATATAAGTTTTATAAGTTTTTTATGTTTTTCTATAAAAGTTATATATTTATTAATGTAATTATACATTTTTTAGCTACATCTCGAAGCTTATTTGCCAAACAGTTTTATACAATTAGAGGCTTCATTTTTACAACCCAGTCTCTAGCTCCAACCCCTAATTTCAACCCCAGCCTTTAAGTTCAGCCCCAACTAATTTTGCCAAACATATCTAATATCAAGCGTCTCACAGGCTTTCTTTACCATCCTATCAAATTAAGTACCAGAATTAAAATCCACCTTTCATTGTTTGTCTTTTCCTACTTCACCTACAATATATATAGATCGAGTTACAGGGGGATTGATGGTTGATGTGACTGCAGAGGAATTCAACCTCTGGATTTCAGCAACAAAACAAGAGATAAATTGGTACTTTCATACTTGGATGTCAATCTTTCCTTCCAAATCCGGTCATATTTGGCTGGAAAATTTTGGAACAAAAATTATTTAAGTTTTCTTATCATTTATTTTTCTTTCTTGCTTTAAAAAATCTCAAGAATGAAAAAGTTGGTTTTTTCCCTATCTTTTCTTTTTTTATCCCTTTAAAAAAAAGTCAAAAATGCAGTGTAAAAGTAAGCGATAAATTAGTCAACTCTACTAGCATTTGTTGAAAAAGGTGGATGGGTTTCTCTTGGGAAAAATAATGAATAATCTATTTTTAATTTAATATAAAAATAATGCCCAATATGGCAATATCGATTAAGTTTAACAGTTGGATTAAAAAATTGAGTTCAATAGTAATACGAGTAGTTTAATAACATGTTGAAATTGTCGACATGTTAAAAGAGAATACTTTATTAATTAGGTTTACAAATCCATATAGTAATAACATCGATAAAATAAGGAGTTTGCTAAATACAGTTTTTACGGCTATGTTTAAGATACATAAATTGTTTGTACATTTATCATGAAAATTAAGGATTGTATTTAGCATTTCCTATAAAATAGAAGCAGATAAAATTGAGTAATTGTCTAATTGGCCGCGTGACTCCGAAAGTCCGAATCGTGAAAAAGAAGACCCATTGGATCCGAACGTTGATCCATAAGATCCAATTGATCAAAATCGGATCTCCCCATAAAAAAAAAAGAAAAGAAAAGTCCCCAAAAGCCAATGGCGGGAACAAAACCCTAGATTAACAAATCAAAAGCCCTCCAAATTTCCTTCAATCCATCAACAACAATGGCGACATCAACACCAATTGCGGCAGGGGAGAAAGTGGTGGCAGATGCTGAAGAGCTCCCAAAGGCAATTGTTAAGAGAATCGTTAAAGATAAACTTTCACAATTATCACAAGACGGCGCTGATATTCAAGTTCTGAAAGATCCCCTCTCCGCTTTTTCCGAAAGCGCCCGGATCTTTATTCATTACCTTTCGGCTACGTTAGTCTTCATTTCTCTCTCTCTCTTTTTTTTTTTTTACATATCATATATGTATATATTTATTGATAAACATAGATTAATAGTGTATCTATATCTTTATTTGTTTTGTTGGTGGGCCAATTAAATTTGGAGTTTGGACTATACAATATATAAAAAGGAAAATGATAATACATATTAAATGCTTAAAAACGTGTACATTATGATTTTTTTACTGACAACCCTAAGGGCTGTCACTAACAAAACCCATATAAAAATAGTACTAGATATATGGAGTTTTAATAGACATTGTCGGCGAGCGACGAAGAAATATAGGTCTCTGATTTTCATAGGCGACATAGAAGCCTCCGTGTTTGAGCTAGACAAAGGGCAAAAGTGTGTGTTTAAGCAGTATTATTTAGTAAAAAGGATAAGATCCCATTTTATTTATTTGTTAACGTTATGGTTATCGTTTTTCTGGCTGTAAAAGAAACGAAGTTTGATATCAAAGCTACACGTAACTGTGTCTAACTTCACTTGAATTGCTATAGTAAACTATGATTATTTTACCTTTTGATTTAAATTGGTTACATTCATTTGTAAAATAGGAAAAGAAAAAGGCTGTTATGTCGAAAGGTTAAGTTTTATGGTACAACACATACGCTAGCAATTCAATGTCAAGCTGCAGACTTTTCTGTATAGTTTGCCCTTTAGAGGTAATAGGTATTGGTTTTTCTCTTTTTTGTGATAGTATCCACTGTGGGAGAATAAAAAAGAAAGGATGGTGTGTTGGACTGAGGTATAGAGGTCCGGGCTAAGTCCGTTTTATAACTACACATGATGTGGGAATATTGGTTGATCTTTTTTCCTAACATCAGTTATATCTTGTTTTTTGCAGGGCGAATGATATATGCAAGGAATCTAAGAGACAAACGATTAGTGCTGAAGATGTGTTCAAGGCGCTTGAAGAGATAGAGTTTCCAGAATTTGTTGGTTCCTTAAGAACTTCTCTTGCAGGTTAGAACTTAATTGTTCTGTTCTTTTTTTACCGTATCATTACAAGTACAGTACCTTTTTTTTCCTGGGTAAAGCTAAATTGAAATGAGCTCGTTTGAGGTGAAACTGTCGATAATAGTAATGACAATAATAGTAGCAATAAAAGCAAATTTTATGATAATTTGGTCTAAGATAACACAGCAATGATCATCATAGAAACCTTAGTTTATTGTGACTTAAAGCGTCATGCTAACAGCTTCTTTTTATGCCGCCAGAGTTCAAGAGAAAGAACACTAAAAGAAAATCCGACTCTACTAAATCAAAGGAGGCTAAAAAGGGAAAAACAAAAGAGGCTGGAACCGAGAATGGAGAAGCACAGGATAATGTTGATGAAGATGGAACAGAAGATCCTGAAATGGAAAACGGAGAAGCACATGAAAATGGTGATGAAGATGAAACGGAAGAGCCTGAAATGGAGAATGGAGAAGCAGAGGAAGATGGTGAAGAAGATTGAAAAGAAGTTTCCGATAGTTGGTGAATTTTTATGCTCCCTGTTTCCCATGTGGTTTCTTTTTATTCGCGACTTGCAGGGGAAGCTCTATGTCAACTTTTCCCTTGTAGTTCTTTTAAGTAACTTAGGTTATGTTTAAGAGCGTTTTCATTGAAATGTTGACCAAATTTTACATTTGGATCATTATGGCTCTTCAAAAACTAGAAAATACTGCAAGTTCTGATATGAAATTATGAAGAAGTGTGACTATATTTTAATGCTTGGTGCTCACAAGACAGCTAATATATGTTAGTTCTGTTTTGATGGTGTTTTTCCATATGTAGTATTTAATATTGGATATTTCCGATTTTTACCAAGCTCTGTTTCGGTCTATGACCAATGTTCTAAGGTCTGTTAAAAGCTGCTTAAGTAGCTGTCTATCCACTGCCATTCCGATCAATATATCTTCTTAACCAAGGTACTTTAATTCCACTTTTGCTAGCACCAAACTATCGTGTTAAGCACTAGGCAGACGGTACATTATATTTACCCTTGAGCTGTATTCGTCAAATGTTAGACTTTTTAAGGACATAGTTAGGTGTTTTGAGTAAAATAGAGAGGTGAAGTGGGAGTGTTTTTTATGTTGTTAGCAATGGAACTCAACTGGCACTTGGCAGGCAGGATTTCAGTTAAAAATTTTTGCCTTCTTCCTTAAAATTTCAATGGACTTTGATCCAAAGTCCAAACTGATAGTATACATACGATATCAAGGAAATAAAATCTATTAAAAGGAATATATCTTGAACAAAATTTATATAAGGTATAATACTTGGAATAAAGTTTATCCAAAAGAATATTAAATTACCTTTTCAAGTCACCAAAAGACACCCTTATTAAGAGTTACCCTTTCAACTCACCAAGGAACACCCTTCCAGGTCATCAAGACATTTGAAAAGACACCCTTATTAAAAGTTACCCTTTCAACTCATCAAGGAACACCCTTCCAGGTCATCAAGAGATACATTTTCAAGTCACCAAATGTCACCTCAATCAATATTAATCAGAGACGGAGCCAGGAATTTTGATTGACGGGGGTCGGATTATGAAAGATACAGGGTCGGGCTTGAGTTATCTAAGACCCTAGGCGAGATAACTAGAATATGCGTCTAGTAAACAAACAACCTATGCTTTTATAATATTGTAAAGCTAAAGGCTCATTGGTACACAAATCCAACTTAAATAAATTTATTGTTATAAAACCTACAATTTTTATATTTGGTGCAAATGACCAAATATCAAATTCATCTCTTGTAAACAACCAAAAATAATACTCTTGTGCTAGAAAGAAAAAAGAATAGATTGAAATTTCATACGCAATCATCATTTAATTTCCAATTAAACTTTGGTTAAAAACAAGCCCCACAAGTCGTCAAAATATCTATATCATACCCACTATTATCTTTATATTTAGATTATTAAACCCTCTTAATTTTCCTCTATGTAGTACTAGTATAGTAGTATTCAAATCCATACAAATGTCTACAAGTTCATTCAGGGGCTAAATGAAATATACTTATAAGATAAGATCTGAAAAAAAGATTTGACAATAATATAGGGGTTATAACTGAAAATTGTTATATAATATCTAAAAATCATAAAGCACTTCATCTTCCTCACATGCCTCCAAATAGATTACAGCGACACCAACAAAAAGCTTATACATCTACTTGATTTTAATCTCAGTTCTTATAACTTCCGCCAATTCTCTCCGCTATAAAAATATGAAAGGCATAAAAATATTTATATCAAAGGTTTGGTTACTAGTTAGGGGTGACTTGACACTTGCAAATCTCCCAATTTTCTCCGGCATACCAATAACCTCCGGTGAAAAATATGGTTGTTAGGGGGGGGACCAAACACCCCCTAGCCCCCCCTCTCCCTCCGTCTCTGATATTAATAGTGACGAAAATCACGAAGGGGAGAAGAGTTTCACATAAACTCTATGCGAACACTAAAAATTATCAGAGTAACAACTCTCAAATCATCATCTATGAAACATAGTAAAAACACTTATCATCACCATAGGATTTGATGATGTAAAACCGTATACATAATGCGAGTCCCAACGGGAAATCGCCGCCCAAATATTATGATCTCCACTACAACTTCTCATGCTAGGTGCCTAGGTGGCATGGGATCTGTGTTGTATAGTGATATCATATTATCAAAGGGTGTAAATAAATCAACGTATCATCACAAACCAAATATATAAAGGGAAAAAGCCCAAAGATAAAGTAACGACACTTTAAAGACATCGTATTATAGACAATAATAAGTAGTTTTTTTTTCTTGTGAAGTTTCTAAATCATATATCAACATAACACGTAACATCTTTTGTATAACATTTATATTAACTTTTCATACATGGTGTCAAAAACAAACATAAAAATATAATAATCACTTGTACTATTATCTATATGAAGCAAAAATTAAATGAAATAGTAACTATAATTATCTAAAATTTTAATAAGAGACGGTAAAAAAAAACAGAAATGAAAAACCAAACGAAACAAACCAAAAAATAACTACAGCTCGATCATGTACAACTTGGTTATATAAATGATGCTTTTCGAGTCTGAGCAAGCGAGGTTTTACCTCTAATTTAACGTCGTGCATTTTGTAGCGGTTAAATTGGTGGGTTTTTCCTCCCTTGTGGTCCCTAACTTCGTGGATCGGTCGGTAGTGACTACCTGCCTTTATGGATGTAACGGCTAGCCATCCGTAACACGAAACTTAAAAAAAAAAAAAATAGTTTAGGAGGTGATATAGATACAATTTTGTTCAATTTATTAACTATAATAATAATAATTTATAATCTTTACACAGATTGTACACATAATCAAATTATCATCTCTAAATTTGTTACTTCATTATTAAATAACAAAATAATATTCAATTTTGGAGGAAAAAAATAAAATAAAAAGTCGAGCACATTCCTAATTTAGATTGGGCCAAACAACAAATATCAAGTAAAAACATTTATGAAAGCCCAAAAGTTACTATAATTAAGTAAGATCAGCCCAACAAAAAGTAGTGTGAGCTGCTGAGCAATAAAACGGGTGGGTGTCCTTTACTTTCCTTCTAGAATCTTGTTCAAAACCCCCAAAACCTCCTCTCTTTTTTTCATTTCATTTCATCTGTGATTTTGTAAGTTTCTTCTCTCATTCTCTTAATCTTATTTATTTCTGACATTTCTTCTTTCTTTCTTTCATTTATTATATATATGATGTATAATTGTATATGTATATATTGCATCTATTTGTGCTACTTATTTTTCAAAAAATTGTAGAATATTTTTGATTCTGAGTTTTTGAGGGTTTTAGGTGAATGTTTTGATATTTAAATCAGAGTTTATTTTACATCAATGTCATCACATTCTCTTGTTTTATGTATGTGTATATATATATATATATATGGCATCTATCTGTGTGTACTTATTTCT
Source organism: Erigeron canadensis (assembly GCF_010389155.1). Taxonomy (NCBI): domain Eukaryota; kingdom Viridiplantae; phylum Streptophyta; class Magnoliopsida; order Asterales; family Asteraceae; genus Erigeron; species Erigeron canadensis. The sequence goes on along the minus strand of NC_057766.1, from coordinate 22,391,403 downwards.
CAAAAAATTGTAGAATATTTTTTATTCTGAGTTTTTGAGGGTTTTGTGTTAAGATAGGTTTTAGGTGAATCTTTTGATATTTAAATCAAAGTTTATTTGACATCAATGTCATCACATTCACTTGTTTGTTATAAACAGTTACTAGCCTTTGGTGTCGGTTAAGTCTCATAGCGTCTGGCAGTTTGCAACGTGTTTCTTTATATGTTATTGTGTTTTCCGGTATTTTTTAAGTGCTTCCGAGCAGGTTCCGTTGTTGGTCACAGATGAACTGCGGTGGTGTCGGTGTGATCTTATATTTTGTATGTTTTGTGGGCATGGTTTAGATATAGAAGACCTCATTTGTTACATTCATTTTGTCAAAATATTGTTTATATGGATTAATCTATGCGTTTGAACTTTGAAGGTACCAAATGAATAAAATGCATCAGTGTCCACTCAAAAAAATCTACACCATGGTCAATGGTAGTTTATAGCAGACAATTGAAGTAACGTGCATTAAAGCGTCAAACATTGCAAAAGTTAATTTTCAAAATGTAGCGTAATCTTTGTGCTTGGTTTGAGTTTTCTATTTCGTTGATGCCTGCATAACCTGTTTTGGTTTACTTATATGTGTGTAAGTTTTAGTATGAATTTAGATGAACACGGTAAGCATTTTGTTTGTTTACTAACTTTATATTCTGGATGACATAGTTATAATAAGCGTTGTCATATGACTGTAGTTTGTAAAACCTTTGAGTCTCTAAAAGTCTGATTATAATGGCTATATTCTTGTTTAAGGTGAAAGACGACAATGGCAACAAGACGGGCATTTAGCTATGTGTCTCGCAGGTTCTCAAGTGGTGGCAAAATACTTAGTGAAGAGGAAAAGGCTGCAGAAAATATCTACATCAAGGTAAGTCTTGGTGGAAAAGAATTCAAGAATTTCATGAGTATATATTAATGTGTGAACTTGATTAAAATATGTGTAGTGTGCCTAACTGCCTGTAGTGACAAATATGTTGTGGATAATGTTTTGTAACTCTTGGTACATAAGTTTTAACTTATTAAGGCCATCTCCAACGGGTAAATGCTGCCAGCGTGCAATTCGGGTAACAAACTGAATTTCAGTTTGTATGCATTGGGCTTTCAATTTGTTTAACAATTTGTAGATACAGTTTGTGTGAGAGCAAATTGGAAACATATTATCAGGTGAGCCCTTTTTCTTTTTTTTTTTCTTGCATATCTCCTCTCCAAAGTTACGGTATTCATTTTTCTTTTTCTTTATTTTATTTTGACAGACTTCTTGTTTAATCAAATAGTTTCATGCTTTTAACATTTTAAAAACTTAAAAAAGTTTTTGAAAATTTTTGAAAACTCCATACGCTCCCCAACTGTCAATTTTTCAAATATATTTAAATTGTATGCACGTTATTAGGAACGTTTTAATGTAATTGTAATTTTTATTATAATGTATTGGTAATTATTTTCAAGGTACTAATGCGTTTTCAAATATGTTAGTGATTTATTTTTAATATAATGGTTTTTAAATGTAATATAATGCTTTTTTAGTTAATATAATGTGTTTTAATTTAATATGAATGATGATGTGGCATAAACAAACTGACTTTCAGTGTGTTGGGTTGGGTTGGAGGCAAAACAAGTTCAGTTTGTTGGTTCAGAGTGTTAGAACAGTTTGCTGATGTGTTGTTGAGGTGTCCGGTTTGCTTGAGCAAATTGATAACACCGTTGGAGATGGCCTAATATTGCCATGAACTTTCTTAAAATGTAGCATCCTGTGTATATGCCCCCTAAACAATAGCTTCTATCGGTGCGTAGCTACTTCCTCTTTTTAATATGAGAGGTTTTTAGCCCATTCTTGTAATCTTAGATGATATTTTGTTCTTTTTTTTTGCTTATATTCATTATTTGATCCATTGCATTACTTGTTCACAAATCCCTGCTCATCTAGTTCTACGTAACACCCTTTTCTGAGGCATGTCATGTTAACATTTGATAAATCAGTCACAATATTGCAATTAAAATCTGAAGATTAGTCAACTTAGGACAATTCGAGAGCACAATTCTAGAAAAAGTAAATTGGCTGCACATTTTTTGTAAGATTTTATATATCATACATTATACCAACCAAACCACTCTTCATATACCTTCTCTTATCATATGGTTTTTATATATAATTTTCTTCACATGTTTGTGGCTCCATTCTGTTAAGCTTATCTTGTTTGTTTCTATCGGTAACTTGCACATCTCCGTAACATTTTTTTTTCCTGCTTTTCTTACATTTTCTTTCTCGAGTCTGCAGAAAATGGAGCAAGAGAAGTTGGAAAAGCTTGCACGCAAGGTAAATTCATCCACCCTTATCATGCACAGTACTTAGGGGTGGCAAAATGAGTCAGTTGGGCACGTTTGGTAATGGAGTCTATACAGGTAGTGTGAAATGAGGTTGTGTTGAAGTGACCCAAAGTGCATTTTCTGCAGTTATCTTGATGGTTGGATTAACTAGTTATGAGTTATAAAATGGTTGCAAAAACTGAATTAGCTCAATGGTAGTTAAGTTGTTTTGAGTGAAACATTTTTAAGGTTTTATGCATCAAGTATACACATTTTATGACTCTTGATTTGTTCCACCCGTTAGAGATGAAGTTCACCTAAACTTACCAATTCATAAACCAATGGGTTGAAATTGTCATCTCTACACATTACATTGACTCCTTTATTCCATACACTTCTCAATTTTCATTTGACAAAGTAAATTATTGTTCTTTTTATAGGGGCAACAAGCTGAAGGTGCATCTGGAGGCTCGGGTGGTTCAGGTTCAGGAGCGGATGCAAGTGCAAGTGGATCTACAGCTTCAAGTTCATCTGCAGGTGGAGTATCCACAGACAACTACAAGAACTATGCAGTTGTAGCTGGGCTCTTAACTGGGCTTGGTGCTCTTGGATGGTACCTTACATCGAATGACAAGAAAACTGAGGAGCCTCGTGATTGAAGACTTGTGTGAAATGTGATGTATAGGTATATGCATCGTTTTCAACTATCTTGTGACCTATGTTTTCTATGAAAATAAGAAATACATGTTTGTATGAGCTATAGAACTCAAATGCTTTTAGCAACGGAAAAGGTTAACTGAAACGGACCAATACCCCTTGAAATATGATATGCTCTGTTGAAGCATGCTTTCAATGGCTATATGTTTGGATGTGTTCTGTTTATTTCGTTCATCACAGGAGTAAGATGGAAGTAATGGCTGTGTTTATGTCATAAACATAAACTTGTCTTTCATTTTTGTTCCCCCCCGTATATGATGCTTTCATATGTAATGCAGAAGTACCCTTTTGATGGTGCTTCAGATCTTTATGCTATCATTGAGCATGGTCAAAGACTCCTGCTGCTGCAGGCTAGTGAATTTGCTCATATTTGGTAAAGCAATAACTCTGTGTCTATTTATATAGGGGGGAAAAAAAGAATAGGAACTCTGCTGTAAAACTGTAAGTTGGCCATACAATAAGCTAAACTGATTCTGATCATTCTGGAATGTCAAAAGACTCCTTTCATGGCTTAGTTTTTTTTTTTTTTTGTGGAACAATTTTCATGGCTTAGTTAGGTCCACATGTGGCCATGTGGGTATGCTGACTCAATTCCAGTAGCAATACATGGTGCTGTTCCAACTACTGTTTTCGTAATTAACCCGGACTCGACCAATTGATATTCTGAATCAACATTGACACGAGATAAACCCTTTTGTTAATTATTTCAAGAGATATTTTGTTTAATATATCTGATCAGCAGATGAAACCTGTACATTGCTCTAAACAACACACAATGTTCCTCTGTATCATTTTCCTTATTTGTATACAGGTCCTTAAACTTGACTCACCTTGTCCTAAGTTCTTTTATTCATGCTTGGCCACCAACTGGCCTCAACGTGTTGTAGTTGATGCAAAACAATAGTGTAAAGTGTTTTATAATGGATTGCACCAAGAAAGAGTCTTTCACTTCCATACCTTTTTAAAACCCTAATGGTGAACCATGTATATACACACACCCTAAATTCGACCCTAATTTAACCTTGGATGGATTGAACCATAAATTAGGGATATAGGGTCCTCTATTTATAGGCTTTATTGACAATCCCTCTGACCGGCCTATTAATGTGGCACCCTTACTATAATATGGCACATCTTGTTTTCTTATTTGAATTTGGTAGCTTCTTAATGCAATGTATTGATGCAATACATATGATATGATTGGACTGTGTCATATTCCTTTCTTCTCTTAAAAGGAGATGTAGGTGCCGACGGAAATGAGATCAAAAATTGAACTATTGATTCATCTGAATACCCTCTTCAAATTATCGTTGATTCACAATTAAAGCCGATAATCTAGAAAATTCGCACACACTAACAAATTCACATAAAATCATAATACCAAGAAAGAAACGTAAGAAAGATGAAATAGTTGCAATATATAAAGCTAAGTATCTGATGTTACAACAATTATATTGTTGATCCATTTATGAGCCAGACTCATTTAGCCTCAATCCATACTCATTTATTTTGTGTCGTGTTGGAAATTACTACCCCTAATCAACACAGGTATTGACTTTCAAGCTTATTCATGATCATATACTAATCACGTAACAACTTTTTTGTTTCGCAAAAATTCATTAAAGCCAACCCAACAACCGGACGATGACACTTCAAATTAGTGATTAAATTAAACACTCATGTTTAAGTTTGAACTTGGGCTCCTATCTCGTACCACTAGAGCATGAGCTTATTGGATAATCGCTAATTAGAAGTCTAGTGGTTCATTATCATACATAAAGCACAGATTCGTATAGATTTTAAAAGAAGAAGGAATATACCCATAGTTGTATTCTAAATCACGGACTAGTGGACCAAATGGTCCCTAAGCAAAGTGCCACTAGTAATGAAAGTGGGCCAAAATTCATGTGGATATCATGGAACCGAATCAAATGTTCAATAGATCTTCTAATGTTTCTACTTTGGATTTATGAGGCTCCAACTATATGGGAATATGCCTAAGAAATCTCAGCAACACGCCAACACGATACTACTATACACAACTAAAATATTGAATATAAGTCAAGAATAATATACCGTATTCATTATATGTGAAGTATGCTAATGGTGTTAATATTGATACATTCATATACTCGTACTATAGTTTTGTGTAAAGAGAGAATAGTGACGATGCAAACATACAATATAGAAATACTAAATATGCAAATTCATTAATTGTTACTAAAATTCATAAACATGAATACATGATTGAATTTCTTTTTTTTTTTTTTGAAAGTATTACATGACAGATGATACTAATTCACGAGTTTACTCACAAAAAAAAAAAAAAATGCATGTGATTATTCGCAAAAGCGGCTTTTCATCAATGAGGACACAACTTTGATCTCCTTTCTCTAGTAACATTAAACGACTAATCGCATAACATCATGATCTTATCTCTCTTATAGCTCTTAATGATCATCTTCTTTATTTGACACTTGATCATCATCAGACTGGACAAATTGCAGCTTGAGTCGTCCATCTTCTCGACATGCATGTAATAATTCGTGGTTCGGTATTAGCACCTCCTTAAGTATGAACCTACCTTCGCTTCGAAAAGATTTAAGACACACTATTGGTTTTTTACCACTCACTGATGATGATCCTAGAGAAGAAATCAATGGAGGAAATTCCACTCCTCTTATCCTTGACCTCTTTGGCTCATCATTCTTTGTTTCATGTTGTTGTTGTTTATAAGATTGATGATCATTATTATTGATATGATCTTGATGATCCTCCTTTTTCAAGTCTTCAACATCACCAAAGCTCTCAAAACCGAGGCCTTCGGTACACATGAACAAACTTTCTGCATTCATGTTTGTATGTTTGGTGGATTTATTCATGATGTTATTAGTGAACATATCGGGGAATGAAGAACAAGAATCATGATCATCGGGTTTTATGGGATTGGTATTGGGTTTCTTTGAGAGTATGGAATCAAAGGGAGATTTTTTGGTTTCTATTAATGGCTTATCAAAGACCTGTTGTAGGCTGCTTCCACTGGCTGCAGCCATCTTAATTTCAAGCTAGTTAGCTAGGTAGTTTTGGTTATCTATTCTTTAAGAAATGATGGAACAACATAGATACATAAAAAGTCTCCATGGGTGGTAAATATTTATGTTGATCTGTATGCAATATTTTAGTGGTCACTATTTGCCTTAGAATTTATTGGTCTAAGTTTTTTCTTTCTTTTCTTTTTATCTTGGAAATTTCATTAAGTCAACGCAGTATACATCCTAAATTAGTGAATAAACGCCAATGCCCACATTTTAACCTCGGACTTTCTAGAGAGTCAAAGCTTCTCACTTTCTTGTTAAACAGACCAAAAGCTCATTGGCATTAGTTTAAGATATTACATTAATTGACTTTTACCAAAGATTATTGTTGTACACCAGCCAAAAATAGATCGAGTTATGATTTGGATACAATGATGATCACACTATTTGTGTATTAACTGTATTTCCGTTAGTTTTGGTTCGGGTGCACTTATTGTTGGAAGAGTCGAAGAGACCATTTTCAGTTGCTTAGTATCAACTAGTTTATTAGTTCTATGGATAAAATGTAACTTACTCCACACATTTACATATATTTACAATATGAACTAAAATTAAAGGGAGAATTGCATCTATCCCCAAAATTACAATCTAAATTACAAATTTCCTCAATTCAAAACCTAAATAACAAATATACCCATTATTTACTTTAAAAACACATATTTACCCATCTATATATATTTCAGCACATAGATATTATATCATTAACATTAATTTTTTTTAGAACAGTAAGGGCCGTATCACGGGTATCTGAATTGGATACCGTGGACCTACCCGATCCCCCCCCACCCCCAGCCCGCCCCACCCGGTAAAAGCTCCACGAAAGCCAGGACAAAATCCTGGCAGACAATCATAGACCGAGAGTATCGAACCTGTGACCTCTTGGACATTATACCCTTTTCAATTTATCTATACTTCTATACTATATTCTAATAATTATCACTTTCTCTCTCATAAAAATGTTAGATGCAAAATTACCATTTTTCTCTTAATAAATTAATTTACATCACAATCTCTAATCTTTTAAAAATATCTCAACTACCCTTTTACATCAATTACATTAAATCAATTACTTACACCGACCACCAACAACAGTTCGTCACCATCACAACCGCCGTCACCACCACCAGTCGTCGTCACCGCCAAACTGCCGCCGCATCGCGCGAGTACAATGCTAGTAAACTTCAATTGAAACCACGTATACACAGTGAGACTTCAATGGAAAAAAAAACCTCCAAAATAGTTATACCAAATATTGCAGCTATAGCTAGAACTTATGCCCACCAAATTCCCAGTAATCCAATGAGCAGCGAGATATTAATGACTTAACAATTACATGGCAAATCGAAATCCATAAGTAACTCAGCAATATAACAAATCAAAATCCATAACTTTTAGAACCAATTGTTCAAACATCCACCAAAAACAACTAACATTGACTTGTGAGAATCTATAACTTCCAAAATTAAATTTTTACAGGAGCATCCATTTACCAAAAGACAAAACGACTCCAAACCTAAACATGTAATTTTGGAGGGTTTAGCTCTAAAATCTTATTCCAGGAGCTTCAGCATTCTTATCTCTTTCCCTGAAAAAGCATGTAAAAATTAGGATTCTAAAACTTCGGAGATTTTTTATAACAAGGTATTAAATGAGCAGAACCTTTTACTGGTGGACGGACAACATTCCGAATTCTTGCATTTTTTTGCATGATGTCCATACTTGCTACACCTGTGACTTTTTTTGGGCTCATCATGTGGCACAATTTGGTTCTTTCTAGGTCGTCCAGGTGGACGTTTGATCTTAGGTGGGTATATCATCTCCGGTGTTTCCATCCATACTCGAGGTTTGCACACCTTGCTGTGAATCGTGTTGGTTCACTTCTTCCAATGAAGTAGTCAAACTCATTTATTATTGCATGATGGTTCAAGGCTCTTCAAAAATAAGTGACATTTGAAAATCTTGAATTCACTTTCATAGTTGAATTTTTCTTGGCATTCGAGTAAAATTCACTTTCATAATTCAGTCCCTCGTCTTCAATGTCTGAAGTTAGATGGCTATGATAACTTTCTTCACTTGGACAATTATCAGGATCATCATCTTGATGTGTTTCACCAATAACTTCATCTTGACCCTTGTACAAAGCAAAATACTACTTAGAATTTTGTTTGTTGAGTTCACTACATTCTATAGTAAAGATTACATATATTTTGTACCTTTTTTTCAACCCATTATCTCCAAGATTAGAATTATCTATTGTTACAAAAATGGTTACTTTCTCATTGTCATACATGTTAAGCCTCTCCTTGAAGTTCTCATCGGAATCCAACATTATATAAGATTGATCTACTGCATATTTGTCAGCAAAAATAATGAAGAAAGTTGAATCTCTCTTTGATGGATATCGATTTCTCACCTCTTCATTAAGATCCTCAAAGGTGTATGAGCTTGTATCTATGATAATAGATTTTTGAAACCCAAAGCAATATCTTTTCTTGCGTGAGTTCTTGGCTAACTGAAAGTAGCCTCCATATTTTAACTTTAGCTTGTATTTTGATGCTATTGGTCTAAACAAAAAGCCATTAAATCGATTTAGTTCATAAAAAATGAATATAACAACAGACGGAAATAATCACATATCATACTCGAGTATCGACGATTCAACCATGTTTTCCCATCTTGGTATTGAGGAGTCCTTAAATTTTGATGCTATTGGTCTGAAATGAAAATAAAGCCATTCAAACTAGTAATTCAAGAAAAAAAAATATATATACATACGAATATAATCACGTATCATACTCAAGTATTGGTGATTCTGAACCATTCTCCCATCTTAGTTTTGAGGAGTCTTGAAGATCGAAATCTAATAAATCATCCATCCTTTTCCAAACAAGATATCACTCGTCACATGAAAGAAATGTGATCACAGATTACAACAATGAAATGCTGAGTAAAATACATCACAATTAATAACAGTATCTAATAAAAAAGATCCTATTCTGATCCTCTAATAGCTAAATAAGTCACCGTCATTATAGCATGACAATTTATTAAAACAGTTGATTGAAGAAACAAGATAATATAATTCAAAATTAAAACATTGAAGAAATAAGATAAGAATGACAATTTATTACATTATTAAAGAAGAAAAGAAGGAAAAACCTACATCATCGATATACAGTTGCTGTGATCAAAAGCAATATGTGAGAATTGAAAAACTTGATCAATTGTAGAGTGGAAAAATCAGGGTATCCTGTGACCGTTTCGGGCCACTTTTGATTAGCAGAAATTTATAGTATATAATATAGAAAATAGAAGATAAAGAAATATGGTAACTTTTGGTTATGTGTGTAGGTTAGTTTATTTAGGTTCTTGAAAGTGGTACTTAAAATAAACAAAATCCTAAATACCCTTTAATATACGAATCTTTAACAGAATAGAAGAGAGAATCCCATTGGAGTTTGTGATTTTTCTTGACTCAATATCAATGACAAAACCCATGTTAGATACTTCCATGAACATAGACTATGAAACCCGTAAAATGAATAGTTTATAGTTGCATGAGTTTTGCAATCTAAAGCACCAACTTGACCGATGTTGTGATGCTATCAGGGAGATCCTTTATGACATTAATTTACTTTGTTCTTCTATGATCGAGGAGCCTTGAACATACAGGATCTTCTGAGATGAACACTAAATACTAATAACTTTTGTTGTTTCTTTGCATGACGAACTCTAGTGAATCTAAAAGTGTTTTTCTAATGTTTAAGTAATGCAGGGTGTAACACATAACGTACGAAATGTCTCATGACCTTGTAATATTTTCACTTGTGGGACAGATTGAGTTTTTTTGATCAACTTTTAGTCCACAACGAAACCTCTTGTTTCAAGGCTTGTTTCCCTCTGTTACATACTCTGTCATTTCATGCTTGAAGTCCTTTAAAGGAATATCGTTGAACCTTATGTGGCTACCTGCTACCAATGAAACTTGCCTCTTATTTTACATCGTACGATTAATGATGGTATATATATGGCTCAGAAACATCCTCAACTAACCAGTCGGTTATTACTACCGCGTAAATTAATGTCCCACTGTCATATTTTGGTTGCTCTTGGTTATTTCTGTTTTTTTTTATTCTACTAGTTCACTCAAATCCTCCCTTTCTTTAGCTTTCTTCTTTTTTGTCCTTAATTGTTTTGGTAACACACTGAAAGGCTATACGAGAAGTGTGAGTGTGTGACACTCGTTGTGTTGTGTTTGGGTATTCGGTACCAGAAAACAACAGACAGCCTTGCATTTTATTTCATGGTAGTTATATCATTATAAATGGCTTAGTATAACTGTATAAATCTTTGGTATTATTACTTTGTAGAAATATTATGTTAATCAATTGATCTTATCTGGATAAGCAATAACCAATCGAATGTTATATGTGTGACAATTTGTACGAGAAAATTTACCTACTTTAATAAATGGAGGTTAGAGCCACGTGGATTACTTGAAGAGTTATTAAGGTAGAATGCATGTATACTAGGAAAATTAGGCATGCCTTTCAACTATGTGAACAAAGGTAGTAAGTCCCTGACTTGTACTTTTTGAAGCATTAAAGAGACATATGCTGTTAATTGTTATTGACACATGTCTTAAGTTAAATTGACAAGCCCGTTCACTACTCTATTAGTTATGCATCGTTCTTGCATCTTTCGTGTTGCTTTAGTGTCATCAAGACAAGACATAATTAAGTAAGTTGGTCACATTTCATTTCAATGCTACAGGTTGTACTGACTAGTGATCTGTTTAGTTTCCAACTTTTAATGATTTATATAATTAGATGACTAAATCACTCAAAGAAGTATTCTCATTGTGTTTTTGCACATCTGTGAAGTTTTCAAGTATGTGCTGATAATAGAGGATACTTTTTCCAGGAAGAATCCCATTTGCATACTTGGAGGACATTCAGATGAGGTTTATGAAAAACTATGGCAAAGTGGCACCATACGCTCCTGCTTATGCCATGAATGATGAATTTTCAAGAGTTTTGCATCAGCAGATGGAGTTTTTCTCCAGTAACCCTAGTGCAGATACGCTCAACCGTGTTAGGAGTGAAGTAGGTGAGGCAAGTATTCTATTTAGGATGAGATAGAAACTCATTTTCCATTTAGTGATGTGTATAGGATTGTTATCTATATTATATTATAAAGCAGATTTCCTCTAGATTTTCAACATTGAACTTAAAATTTCAATATTGATTTTAAGTTTCAACATTTATTTCCCTAAAATGCCCCTCCCATCTATTCTATATTTACCTAAAAAAATAACTATAATACTATTTCTCTCTCCTCAAATCTCAACCAATCATTTTTTTTTTCTCTCCCCTATAAATCATTTTATTTTTCTAGTTTATTCAAAATCATTTAACTCAGAAATCGTACATTGATACAAAGCATAATCTAGGTTTACTTCATAGTCTTCTGTCTCCATAATCAGTTTGAGTCATACTCTTTTCAAGCCTTTATATTTGAAACTACCGTCAGGTTTGATTAGCTCTCAATTAATGCGCAATGTAGAAACATCATATACTTTTTCCGGTACTATAGATGAGCTTTGTATGGCCTCTTTCATGTCTGGAGTTCTTATTCTTGCTTTTGCAAGATTACCTATTAGTTCCAAGATAATAGAAGGACACAAGGAACATTTTAGAAATCAGTTTGTATCAGATAAGCCATTTCTTTAGTATACTAGCAATCATTTTGTACACCTTCCATTTCTCTACTTGGGATCTAGATTTCTGTATCATATACAGTACCAAGTACAAGCTATGATGACTTTGGGGCTGTTTAATTTATACCATCCATTCTTGGCTGTTTATTATGCTTAAGTGTCCTATTAGTTGAACAAATGATTCATGTCTGTCTACTCAGGTACGCACCATTATGGTGGATAACATTGAGAAAATACTAGAGATAGGTGATCGGATTGAGCTTCTTGTTGATAAAACTTCAACAATGCAAGACAGTGCATTTCATTTCAAGAAACAATCGAAGACACTTCGCAGATCACTTTGGATGAAAAATGCCAAAGTTCTGTAAGTAACTCACTCCGATATTAATGCACACTTTGTAGTGCTAATAAATATTCTGCACTAAGGATGCTTTAAGCCGATCACAATCCCTGATGGAATGCGTAGCCAATGAAAGATCATTTTTGGTAGATTTATCTTGTATTTGCATGTATGGTTACCTGAATCACAATTTATCAGCTTATATCGTTGAATATATAATCAGGTATTCCCATTATCGAGTCATTAATGCCCATGGCTATTTTTTTAGAGGTGGCAAGATGGGTGAGTTGGTTAACACTGAATATGTTTGGCTATTTTTTTAGAGGCTCGGGTGGTTCAGGTTCAGGAGCGGATGCAAGTGCAAGTGGGTCTACAGCTTCAAGTTCACCTGCAGGTGGAGTACCCACAGACAACTACAGGAACTATGCAGTTGTAGCTGGGCTCTTAACTGGGCTTGGTGCTCTTGGATGGTACCTTACATCAAATGACAAGAAAACTGAGAAGCCTCATGATTGAAGACTTGTGTGAAATATGATGTATAGGTATATATCGTTTTTAGCTATCTTGTGACCTATGTTATGTATGAAAAATAAGAAATACATGTTTGTATGAGCTATAGAACTCGAATGCTTTTAGCAACGGAAAAGGTCAACTGAAACGGACCAACACCCCTGATATATGATATGCTCTGTTGAAGCATGCTTTCAATGGCTATATGTTTGGCTGTGTTCTGTAGTTTTCATCTATCACAGGAGTAAGATGGAAGTAATGGCTGTGTTTATGTCAAACATAAACTTGTCTTTCATTTTTGTTTTTCCCCTTATATGATGCTTTCATATGTAAGAAGTACCCTTTTGGTGGTGTGCTTCAGATCTTTATGCTATCATTGAGCATGGTCAAAGACTGCTGCTGCTGCAGTCTAGTGAATTTGCTCATATTTGGGAAAGCAATAACTCCGTGTCTTTGTTTATAGGGAAGAAAAATAGAATAGTAACTCTGCTGTAAAACTGTAAGTTGGCCATACAATAAGCTAAACTGATCCTGATCATTCTGGAATGTCAAAAGACTCCTTTCAATGGCCATACATATTTTTATCTCTTATTATAGCTCTTGATCATGTTCATCATCTTCATACTGAACAAAATGCAGCTTCAGTCGCCCATCTTCAAGACATGCATGTAATAGTTCGTGGTTCGGTATTAGTACCTCCTTAAGTATGAACCTACCTTCGCTTCGGAAAAATTTAAGACACACTATTGGTTTTTTACCACTCACTGATCCTCGAGAAGAAATCAATGGAGGAAATTCCATTCCTCTTATTCTTGACCTCTTTGGCTCACAAGTCACAACTCTCACGAGTTACAATCATTTCTGATATATCATTCTTTGTTTCATGTTGTTGTTGTTTATAAGATTGATATGATTTTGATCCTCCTTTTTCAAGTCTTCAACATCACCAAAGCTCTCAAAACCGAGGCCTTCGGTACACATGAACAAACTTTCTGCATTCATGTTTGTATGTTTGGTGGATTTATTGATATTATTAGTGAACATATCGGGGAATGAAGAAAAAAAAAACATGATCATCGGGTTTTATGGGATTGGTAGTGTGTTTCTTTGAGAGTATATGGAATCAAAGGGAGATGTTTTGGTCACTATTAATGGCTTATCAAAGACCTGTTGTAGGCTGCTTCCACTTGCTGCAGCCATCTTTCAAGCTAACTAGCTAGGTAGTTTTGGACCTTTTGGTTATCTATTTTTTAAGAAAATGGAACAACATAAATACATAGTCTCCATGGGTGGTCAATATTTATGTTGATCTGTATGCAAGGTCAGTATTTGCCTTTAAATTTATTGGTCTAACTTTCTTTTTTTTTTCCTTACCTGGAAATTTCGAAGTTTTTTATTTTTTAATACACAAATTGTGTAAAGAGAGTATCTAAAAATAGTGAATAAACGCTAATGCCCACATTTAAACCGCGGACTTCCTAGAGAGTCAAAGTTTATCACTTTCTTGTAAGACTACTAGTCCAAAACTCATCCGCATTAGTTTAAGTATTACAATAATTGACTAGCTTTTACCAAAGATTATTGTTGTCACCAGCCAAAAATAGATCGATTTATGATTTGGATACGATGATGATCACACTATTTGTGTATTAACTGTATTTCCGTTGTCATTAGTTTTGGTTCAGGTGTACCTATTGTTGCAAGAGACCATTTAAAGTTTCTTATCGGATCGACTAGTTTATTAGTTCAATGAATAAATGTAACTTACTCCACACTTGGATATATTTACAATATATGTAGTTATGAACCTAAATTAAATGATTATACCCAACACTATGCATACGACTAAAGCAGATATATTTTAAACATTTTCTTTTTTAAAACAGCATCTATAAAGTAGAGACTAGATAGCGCCTCACCATCCAAAGGTGACGGTCCATTCAGATTAGAGTAGTCAATTGTCTTAATCAAGCCTCTTTACATCCTTGCTAAGTAGGCATGCAAGAAAAAACCTACACAGGCTCGAAAAAAATAAGATTAACAAGGATCAAACCCTTACCTAAAAAATAAGATTTAAATACCTCACTTGTAAAACTACTTGATCATGGGGACCTTCTAAAATATACAAGTCAAACGAATGGAAACAAAATGAATCTACAACACATGAATTTCAATAACAAGTTTTTAATACCCAAATTGTAAACTTAACACCATAATGAAAATAAAGTTTCAAGACAAAGCTGGAATAGTGAAACTATAAAATCTGCTACAGAATCAATTGTATATCATTGACCGGCCGATGGCAGGTGAGTTCACAGAAGCCCACAATCGATCATAAGCAACTACAACAACAAAATAGAACAAGTCCTGCAGAAATCTTAAATTCTTAATTAGTTTTATGGTTTCGAGAGGATCATATAAACCTTTGAACTTTCTAAACATTTTTGCATCACATTATCACGGTAAGGCAGAGTTGCAGGGTAGAGTGGAGTATACAATTTATGAAGTCTCAAAAATGGCCTATGTGTTACCATTTGCTTATTATGTCGTTAACTACTCGTTAAGGACATTAAGGATATCTAAGTTTGAGTTTCTTTATAAACTTTAACTCTGGAGTTAAGGGGGATTAAAGGAAACCGAAATTCCATTTGAGCCTCTATTGAAGCCTTTGCAAGCTACGTGGTGATCTTTGCAATCTATTTTTTAATAACTAACACTAAATTTAATACCTTAATTGAGTTGAGCCGATTCCATCCGAGTTTGACAAGTTTGAATAGGTAATCGAGCTCGAGCTTCAAAATAGAGGCTGAGTTGAGCTTGAGTTAAGCTTTGAGTTTAGTGATCAAGTCAAGCTTGTGTCAAACTTAAGGTCTTTGACTTTGGGATATTTCGCTACAGTTTGAATCTCACTTATACATCTGTAGGGATAAACTATTGAGTATAGTGGTTTAAAAATAAAATAAATAAAAATCAAATTAATCTAGGTAAACCCTTTACTAAATTGGTATTATATTTATAACCGATTTGGTTTTTATCGTGCACTATCACTTGTGACAAAATTTATGTTAATTTGTATCCTAAAAAACAAAAAATTTAAATATATCAATATATTACTAACTTTAATTAATACATAGACATAAAAGAAAATAAATTATATTTGGTTTGATTCGGTTCAGTTTTTTTTACACGAAACCAATACATGAGGTGATCGGTTTGATTTTTATAAAAAGGGAAACTACACCTATCGATTTTATTCGGTTTTTGGTTTTAAGAGTTCGAGTTTTCAGTTTTATTATTTTCGATTCACTTTTTCACACTAAAAAAAAAGTATGTAGTCCTATGTACCTTTCTAAAAAAACAAAACATCTTTTTCTCGCAAGTGAGTCAACTAAAGTTCCAACAACCAAACACCAGGGTTGTTCAAAATCCTAAACAATCATAAATCACCAAACTTTGAGTCTTCACAAAACCTGTAATCAAGCCAACAAATCAATATATGGCGATTCTGTATGCCCAGGTGGCAAGAGGTACGACAGTACTAGCAGAATTCAGTGCGGTATCAGGTAACACCGGAGCAGTTGCTCGCCGGATTCTTGAAAAGTTACCGGCGGAGAATGAATCACGGTTATGCTTTTCACAAGATCGATATATATTTCATATTCTTAGATCTGAATCTATCACCTTTCTTTGTATGGCCAACGATACTTTCGGAAGTATGCATCTGTCTCTGTTTTTTTTTATTTATTATCTATATTTATACTTTATATATATATACACTGTTACACACACATATAGGTTTGTTGTACTAGGTTGAATTAAGAATGTTTGAAAGCCTTTATTTAAAAAAAAATAAAATTGAATGATTTATTTATAGTTTTGATTAACAGAATAGGATTGGTTTTACCTGTTAAAGTTACCCGGGTAGGGCGAGTCTTTTGACTCTTGTATATATAGTGTAACCCGGGTATCCGGTATCCTGTGACTGTTTCGGGCCACTTTTGATTAGCAGAAATTTATACTATATGAATGATTTTGGTGAATATATAAAATAGAAGATAAAGAAATCTGGTAACTTTTGGTTGTGTGTGTAGGTTAGTTTATTTAGGTTCTTGAAAGTGGTAACTTTTTGTGTTTATTACTGAATTGTTGGTTTCTATTTGGTTTGGTATTAGTGATTGAGAGGCTCTACTCCTTGACTTTGTTTAGTTCGTTTTTTGCTAAAAGAGAACCTTTAGGGACTACTCCTTGACTTTGTTTAGTTCGTTTTTGCGAAAAGAGAACCTTTAGGGACGCTTGGATTGCTTATCTTATTTGTGTTAAATAGTGTTTGTTATTGTTTATCTGTTGTATCAATAAGTATAAGTAAAACAAAATCCTAAATACCCTTTAATATATGAATTTGTAATAGAATTGAAGAGAGGATTATATTGAATTGAGATATTTCTTGGCTCAATATTAATGACCTGCAAAACCCATGTTAGATACTTCCATGAACCTAGACTATGAAACACAAAAAATGAATAGTTTATAGCTACATGAGCTTTGCAATCTAAAGCACCCAACTTGGCCGCTTTTGTGATGCTATATATCGATGCTACAGGGAGATCCTTTATGACATTAATGTCCTTTCTTTTGTTCTTCCTTGATCGAGGAGCCTTGAACGTACAGTATTTTTTTGAAATGAACACTAAATACTAATAACTTTTGTCATTTCTTTGCCTGAAGAACTCTTGAGAATCTAATCTAGTGTTTTGGTAGTCTTTAAGTAATATAGGGTCGTAACACATAACTTATGAAATGTGTCATGACCTTGTACTATTTCCAATTGTGGCACAGATTGAGTTTTTTTGATCAACTTGTATCCCACGGCAAAACCTCTTGTTTCAAGCCTTTTTCCCCCCTGTTTCATACTCAGTCATTTCATGCTTGAAGTCCTATAAAAGAATATCCTTGAACCTTATATGGCTACCAATCAAAATTTGTTTTTTTATTTTAAATCGTAAGATTGATGATGGTATGTGGCTCAGAAACGTTCTTTGACAAGTCGGCTATTACCACCGGGTTAGACAAATAATGTCCCACTGTCATATTTTGGTTGCTCTTGATTATTCCTCTTTTCTTCAATTCTACTAGTTCACTCATATCCTCCCTCTCTTTGGCTTTCTCCTTTTTTTTGTCCTTAATTATTTTTGGTAACACAGTGAAAGGCTATACAAGAAGTGTGACACTCATTGTGTTGTGTTTGGGTCTTTGGTACCCACAAAACAACAGACAACCTTGCGTTTTATTTGAAGGAGTTATATCATTAAAATTGGCTTAGTTTAAGTCTTTGGTATTATTATTTTGTAGAATATTATGTTAATCAGGTGATCTTATCTGGATAAACAATAACCAATTGAATGTGATGTGTAACAATTTTTACGAGTAAATATACCTACTTTAACGAATGCAGGTTAGAGCCATGTGACTTACTTGAAGAATTATTAAAGTAAAATGCAAGTATACTAGGAAAATTAACATATCTTGTTTTTGAACAAAGGTAGTAAGGCCCTGACTTATACTTTTTGAAGCATTAAAGAGACATATCTTGTTTTTGACACATGTCCTAAGTTAAATTAACAAGCCCATTCACTATCTAATAGGTGTTCATCGTTATTTAATCTTTCATATTCCTTTAGTTTCATCAAGTCAATTACCTATGTTGGTTGCGTTCAATCGATGTTACAGGTTGTAGTGATATGTTTAGCTTCCAACTATTAATGATTTATATAGTTAGATGACTAGGTTACCCAAAGAAGTTTCCTCATTGTGTTTTCGCACATCTGTTAAGTATTCAAATATGTGCTGATAATATATGATACTTTTTCAGGAAGAATCCCATTTGCATACTTGGAGGACATTCAAATGAGGTTTATGAAAAACTATGGCAAAGTGGCACCGTACGCTCCTGCTTATGCCATGAATGATGAGTTTTCAAGAGTTTTGCATCAGCAGATGGAGTTTTTCTCTAGTAACCCTAGTGCAGATACGCTCAACCGTGTTAGGAGTGAAGTTGGCGAGGCAAGTGTTCTATTTAGGTTTATATATAAACTCATTTTTCATTTAGTAATTTGTATAGGATTATTATTTTCATTGATACAAATTATGATAAGAGCCTGAGGTATGGTTGAAGTATAAAGAACCATCCAAAACATCACCTCAACGTATCAGCTTTTATCATTTCATCAGATTTAAGCCGTTATGGATGCAAAATCATCCAAAACGCAGAACAATAAATTTCTTTCATTTTTTTATTACTTTCATAAATCACATAAATTATTTTTTAACTACAATGTTATAAGAACAGAAAGATTCAATAATAAAAACTCAAAGACATTATGAGTAAAAAAAATACACTAATATAGTAACCTAATATACATTATTAAAAACAAACTTAAGATTACATTAATAAAAAACCCAAAAAACCTTTATGTACTACTTAAAAATATTAATTTGGACAAATACAAATCATATTTTTTTAAGCTCATATCTGTTGAAAACTTTATTTTTGAAAGTAAACCCATAATTTATGTATTATTTGTTGAAAATATTATAAAAGAAAAAAAAAATTGGTAATACACAAAAATCCATGTTTACAGTTTACATATGGGCTACCTTTACATATCTATATCTATACTATATTATAAAGCAAAAAGCCTCTAGATTTTCAACATTGAACTTAAATTTTCAATATTGATTTTAAGTACTTCCCCAAAATGCCCCTCTCATCTATTCTATATTTATCTAAAATAACTATAATACCCTCTCTCTCCCCTCAAATCTCAACCAATCATTTTTTTTTCTCTCTACTCCATTAATTTTTTATCCCTCCAATTCATTTAAAATCTTTTATCTCAAAAACCGTACATCGAAAAATTATAAAAATCATATGGGTGTTCTTAAAATTTCATGTTCTTTCATTAGAGATGTCATTCGATATATTTTCAAAAAAATTTTAAATCTAAGGACGGAACCCATACGGTTAAGGCATTTGGCTATCACATTCTATGACCTATCACCCCCATCATCTCACCGCCGTAATGCGCGGGTACTTACTCTCGCACCTAGTAAATAGTAAATGATATCTATTCTCTCCCATTAATTTTTCAATCCTATCCTGATATCCTTTTATCATTAAATAAAAAAAAATCTCACACATACTAAACTAGATCTGAAGAAATATCCAAAGCAACATAAGAACTCCGGCCGAATCATCAGTCCCATTTCTCTTGAATACAAACAATCAAACGAATGAAGGTTACTGGTAACTTTTAATCCTCTTGTAATAATATTTAATCTCAGAACATTTTTTCTTCGCATCTATTATTTAGTATCTAAAAGAAAACTAAGAAGAAAAGACAAATGATAATTGCACAAAAGGCCAAAGAAATTCTGACGCTGAACATCGGCAATTTTACAAAGAATCCCAGGGTCTTTATCATTGTCGAATGGGGGAGTTATGGAGAAGTGGTCGGCGCCGATTGCCATGTCACTGTTCGGGGTCGGCATTAGAGCACCATACCTGATGCTTTAATAAGGAACGGATATCGTATGATTTGTTTCTTGAAACAATTTATAATTACAATTCATGGCACAGACTCTTTTTTTAAGAAGGTAGCTTCTCTGCAGTTCAAGTTATTTTTAGGTTTGTCTATGTATTATCGGAATGTGAATTTGTAAAGTGGTTATAATAGCATGTTTCTTAAATGTATGATGGTCACGGTGCTCAAGGTTGTTATTTATGCTTGTGTAGCTTTGGTGGGATGCTATGATATGCAAAGAATGGTCACATTATAAATTCTTTATAAAGGATAATTTAGGTTTACTTCATAGTCTCCGTAATCAGTTTGATACTTTTTTCAAGCCTTTATTTTTATATAAAACATCTGTCAGATTTGATTAGTTCTCAATTGACGCGCAAGGTAAAAATATCATATACTTATTTAGGCACTGAACCCTCTAGTCCCATGTACCATCTTGATATCTATAGCGCACACTACATATAACTCATGCCCGGTGAAGCACCATCCTCACACATGGAGCACAAGATATATTTCCACCACTTGCCTTTGGCAAGGTTTGAATTTATGACCTTGCAGTCTTAATCTTGTGGTCCCATGTTATCACATGGTGGCAGTACCAATTGATCTATGATCAATTGGTTTAATTAGGTACTATAGATAAGCTTTGTATGGTCTCTTTTATGTCTAGATTTCTTATTTTCGAAATCAGTTTGTGTCAAATAAACCATTTCGATAGGATACCAGCAATCTGATGTGTAACAGACCAGAAAATAAAGAACGAACAAGAAAAGAGATAGATAGTCTGGATTAATGCCCCAGTAGCCCCTAGTTCCTAAGAACAATGATAATATTCTCCATACCTAAAACACGATGGCCTAATGCCCTTATTTAAATAACATAGACTCCTAACCTAACTTGTTCATCAAGTCACTAATAATATTAATAATAATAATAAATAATAATAATTATAATCACTTAGCCCCTGACTTCTTTCTGCTATGCGGCCCAGCCCATTTATTCTCTTGATCCGTATCATTACTTCCCGCCGCAAAACACACCTTGTCCTCAAGGTATGGCTTCAAAGATTGCTTCAGGTGATACCTGGATCCCATGTTTTGATGTGTAATGTTGCCATTCGTAGATCATAGGAATGCAACAGAATAGAACCCACAATGGCATTGCTTCCCGTGTCAAATTTGAAGTCATACATGGCTGCATTCTGTTGATGTGGCATAAATTCAACCTGAGCAACAATAGGATCATATTGAACCCGTATGAAAGGCTCAACTATCAGCTTCTGAGGCTGCTTGCTATGTCTTCCAACTTTGTATGATCAGGTTCCTTGCTTGTTCTAAAAACAGCTTCCTTGTGTTCTTTAGAATCTGCTTCCTTTAATTCTAATAGCTCAGAATTGAACCCATCATCCCTACTCTCAGTTATCTCTGGATTAATAAAATTTTCCTTTTCAGCCTCGTCATCATCTTTTTGCAGTTTTTCTTCAGCCACTGTTGGTTTAATAGAAGCATCATTAAACTGATCTTCATCCTCTTCATACTTTGTGTTCTCTACACGATCAGTAGGGGCTAATGTTGGTACAACTTTGGTGGAGAAAGTTGGCTGGCATGCCAGTCGCATCTCTTCCCTAAATTGCCTCACACAGATCAAGGCCTGTTCTATATCAACCGATATGGCAGCCACCTTTTGCTGGAAATCAGCATCAAGATCAACAATTATATGAGCCATAATACCCACAAGTTGCAAGATCCAAATCTCTGATACCAATTGATGTGTAACAGACCAGAAAATAAAGAAAGAACAAGAAAAGAGATAGATAGTCTGGATTAATGCCCCAGTAGCCCCTAGTTCCTAGGAACAATGATAATATTCTCCATACCTAAAACACGATGGCCTAATGCCCTTATTTAAATAACATAGACTCCTAACCTAACTTGTTCATCAAGTCACTAATAATATTAATAATGATAGTAAATAATAATAATTATCTCTAAGCCCCTGACTTCTTTTTGCTATGCGGCCCAGCCCATTTATTCTCTTGATCCGTATCACAATCATTTTGTACACTTTCTATTTCTCTACTTCGGGCCTAGATCTCCGTATCATATAGAAAGTACAAGCTATGACAAATTGACGATTATGGGGCTGTAATTTATACCATCCAGTCTTGGCTGTATATTATGCTTAAGACCTATTAATTGAACCAATGATTCATGTCTGTCTACTCAGGTACGCACCATTATGGTGGATAACATTGAGAAAATATTAGAGAGAGGTGATCGGATTGAGCTTCTTGTTGATAAAACTTCAACAATGCAAGACAGTGCCTTTCATTTTAAGAAACAATCAAAGACACTGCGTAGATCACTTTGGATGAAAAATGCCAAACTACTGTAAGTAACTTGCTCTGATATTAATGCAAACTTTGTGCGCTGTTCATTATTTCACTAAGAAAGCTTTAAGCCAATCACAATCCACGATGGAATGCATAGGCAGCATAGCCAATGAAAGATCACTTTTGGTAGATTTATCCTTTATTTGCGCGTATGTTTACCTGAATCACTATTTATTAGCTTATGTTAACTAGTATCCCTGGTAAGATAAGATGTCGGGTTTTCCCATTATGTAGTCATTAATGCCTGTGGCTATTTTTTAAAGGTAGCAAGATGGGTGAATTGGGTAACAGATCGATGTTAGTCGATGTGGAGTTGATTGACTTACCAATCACTTTTTCAGTCTTTTCCCATTATGTAGTCATTAATGCCTGTGGCTATGAATAATTAATGTGTTAACTATGGCTAACAAAACTATCATCACAGATAATTTGATCTTTTTTGAATAAAGCCCATTTATGAGGTTCAACTAATCAAAGGTAGCATGAAGTAAAAAATACACTCTGGATGGCTTCCAATCCCCCTTTTAGCTAACTTATATATTTCACCTTCTTTACATGTTAGAAACATAACGCATATCCACTATTTGATAGTGTAAATGGGTCGAATATTCCACCTCTAGCTAATTTGATCATTTTAAATTTTTAAGATGAACTTAGAAAAGGTTTATTTTTTGGATATCTGTTTGTAAATATATTAACTGATGTGACTCTTACTCTTCTTCTAAGTACGCACTTTTTAAGTATTATTTGAAATTTTGAAGTTATCCATGGCATCTAATACTGCTAGTATCTAACACGGAAGTAGATCTTGTACCCTGGGAGTTCATTTTCTTTAAAATTTGAATATGTAACGAGCATATCACATTATAAAAAGTCAATCTACTGCTGACATGTGATGTTTAGGGCTACAGGAAATATATGTGTATATATGGTACTTTGTTGGCCATCAGAAATTTCCAGCAACTTCTCAAAATTGCTCATTGTTTACACAACACTGCGTGAAGGGCACTCATTCTAAAATTTGTTACTCGTACTTATTTGTTTTTGTAACTATTACGTATAAGTTTCTTATGTTCTTTTAAAGTGTAAATAGTGGTGTACTTTCTGCTTGGTATTGAAACATAAAATCATTTGGTAGTTGTGCTGAAAGATAAGATCTCAAATGAGAATAGAATAGTTTTAGAGGTGGTGTTTTATCTGGTCTAAAGATTAATCTTATTAAAGTCATAGCAGTTGATGTCGATTTGTTTGTCTGATCATCAACTTCTGTCAAATATGAAAATACATTGTGCCCCCCATTAAAAGGTTTTTAAGGGAAACGTCGTTTATCAAGCTGCAGATGGTATATACTCTTATAATGGTTCTGTATTGTCGTACCAATGTTTTGAATGGGAAAAATGTAGATCGGAGATAAACCATCTTCGAAGAATAGTTAAATTGTGATTTTTAAATTTCATTCCAATGCTTAAAGTTCATTAAAAACCCTGTATACTGATTAAGTGATTATGTGTCTACTGCAAGTTCAGATATTGGAACCTAACAGGACAAAATTTCGATTTTTTTTTTTTTTTTAACTACAATGGGACTTGAAACCGACAATGTCTTAGTTGTTGGAGCAACTCGAATAGAAGCCCTTTGGTTCCATTTTCTATGTTTGACGTTGAAGTTTTCCATTAATTTTTGTTTAATACAGGGTGGTCCTGTTTTGATTTAATTGTAGTCTCAGATTCGTACCTTTTTTCACATTCTCTTAAATCAAATTGGAAATATACGACCTAAATGCTACTAAGTTGGACCAGGTTTATCACTCTCACATACTGTTTTGTAATTTTTTGTCCTTTTTTTTTTTTTTTTTGACAGGGGCTTGATGACTTGCTTGATATTTCTATTTCTATACATTATAATTGCAGCTTGTTGTGGAGGAATCACTCTATCATCCTGCAGATCTTAACTTATCTCGCTTGGGGGGTATGCAATAGGCGGATTCTACATTGCTTTATTACTTGTTATGTTGTGTCGATTGTTAAGCTTATACTTTGACTAGATTGTGTATATGAGTTTTGCATATTTGTTCAGTCTTGTGACGCTATCTGAGTTGGTCCTCAACAGTGAGTTATCTTCAATATCTTGTAAATTATATAAGGGTTTTAGCTTGGAAAGTACTTTAACTTGTCATGTTTTACTTTATTGGAGTCTAAACAAAAATGTGTCTTATCTTGGGAAAAAAAAGCGGCTAAAACACCTTTGTTGGGTCTACCATCAGGTAGCCGGTCATTTTTAATTTGAAAATGCATTTTCTTTTTAATTAATGCCAGGCGGTATCTAATAACTATAATATATATATATATATATATATATATATATATATATATGAGAGTCATCCAATGAGAAAAAAAAAATAAGAACATGTAAGAATCAATAAGAAACTTTCAAATCATTAAACTTTTAAAAGGGTAATTAAGAGAATTACAAAATACAATTAATTAATTTGTAATTTTATTCAAGCAGTTATTATACATCAATTGGTTACTCATTCAATAGATAATTCATTTTTTCAAATTCAGTTTTACATTGGATGATTGGTTCGACATTCTTCTTCAAAATGGATGCACAATCTATTCCAAAACTGGATGCACAATATATTATCTATTTTAACAATGGATGCACAATTGTTGGATCTGGAATGAAGGATAGTATTTGATGGAAAAAAAGGTTTGAAGAAGAAGAAGTTATAAATATATGAATGAATGTTAATTTTTCAAAATATATATATATATAATTAAAAAGATAGGGTTTGGTGGAATTTTATTGTACACATGGTTGCCAACTAAGTGTTTACCTGTTACATTTCATGTCTCAGCCGTTAAATCCCAATATAAATGGTTTAGCCGCTTTTTTTCCTTTAGATAGGACAGATTTTTGTTTAGACCCCAATAAAATAAACGTGACAAGTTGAGGTACTTTTCAAGCTAAAAGTCCAATGATTAATATATTCAGTCAACGCCACGTCATATTATTAATTTAACAAAAAGTGTGAATGGTAACCGGATAACTTTGAAACTGGTAATCGGTTACATGCTTTTGACCAATTTAAAAAGTTTCTTACATATAATAGACAAATGTATAGTACACTACATAACATAAATAAAATGACATATTTTCTTACACTTTGGTGCCATAAACCTTAATAATAATAATAATAATTTTTTTATAAGTTTTAATAACTACGATGTTTTAAAAAAGGCTAATGCAATACGAAATATTTTAAGAATGAAACAAAAAATAGAGCGCCATGATATTTTTTTTATAAGGATTTTCAATTAAAGGCGGCCTATTTATTAAATATATATTAAAAAAATAAAAGATTAATAAGGAAAGAGAATATTAGACTAAATGAGGGGGATTAGGGATGTCAAGTGTACCTCAACCCCTCTTTGTATAGATAGATGTTCTAATTAAATTAAATTAAAGAAATGGAAACTTGTGATTGCTCAATGGAGATTAGGTCAGCTGTATTTAAGTATATATTAAGGGGGTGTTTGGGGTTGCGTATAGAAAATAACTTATGCGTTTTTTTCAAAACTGCGTTTTCATAGCAAAATAATCACTTTTTCACACAAACACTTTTTTAGATTATTTGCGTTTTACAAACGTAATAATCACTTTATATCGTAACCCCAAACACTCTTCAAGATTAAGATATTAAGATTAAGATTAAGATTAAGATAAGATAAAATTAAGATTTGTTATAAAAGTATAGGACTGTTTTTGTAAACTTGAAAAGTTATAAAATAACCGAGTCACAACTGCCAACTCAGTCACTAAAACCACCGAGTCATAAGTCCCGTATCATAATTCCCAAACAGCAAAAACCACCCTCCGCCATCATTCTTACACACACAACTTTTTATATATACAAATTCCACATCTTTCCTGTATCTATCTATCTTAATATACACAAAATATTTATATCTGTATCTATATATTCATATATCTATATATATATACCAGGGTTTATATATAAAAGAGACGCAGATGAAGCCAATAAGGCTACCGGAACCACCAGGCAGTCCACCGAGAGGCGTACCGGATATATTTGAAGGCGGTGTTTACGGTGTTGTTAAGCGCGCCGTGATTATCGGTAACGGTTTTCCGGCGTCGGAGAATCAGAGTATTGGTTTAGTTAAAGCGCTTGGCTTGTCAGAAAAGCAAACTTTATATGTAAGTTTTTTAGATATTTTTTTTCTAAATTTTTATTTTAATTTTGTTGATGAATTTTTTAAGTGTTACTGTAATTTAAGTGTTTAGTATGTAGGTTAAATTAGGTTTTTGGATTGATTAGATTCGAGAATTTCGGAAATTAGTTGAGGTTCAGATTTGAAGTTAATGACTTTGCCTGTTGTTCCTTCCTACTCGAGATGATAAGGAAGATGGTACAGTTGAGTTGTATTAGTTAAGTGCTTATTGCTTGCCAAATATCATACTTGGAATATATGTCAAAGGGATGGATTTGTAGAATTGATATGCATATAGGGTATGTGTAGTGTCTCATACTAGGTTGATTTTTAGAGACCCGGGAGTACCTTAGCTTCTTGTTCCTCATCTTACTGCGACATCACCACCATAGTACTCTCCCTCCCCGACTTTCCCGTCTTTCTTTAATCAATGTATCCATCAAACCCCTCCATTAATGTTTGTGTGTGTGTGTGTGTGAAGAATGTGGGAAAGCATGTGGTTAAAAGACCCCATAAGGGTCCCTTAAGTCGAAGGAGGTGCATGGAGGTTTTTTCCGTGGCCTCGGGGACTCATTATGTCGGCCCACCCTGCAGGATCTTATGGCACTTCTGATGATCTAAAGGATGTATCATTTGTTAAAAAGTAGGGATTTTTTTTGTTTTCAAGGTTGCTTGATTAGGAGTAGCTTGTGGGGATCTGTGTGTACACCACTGCACAAAATTTGTCAATGAACATAGGTTATGTATTAACATTGGCTTGGTGAGCATCTGACAAACTCACCGCATCCAGCTTGGTGAAAGCTGGGCTGGTTTAGTTGGCTGTATGTTAAGTGATATTTTGTGAATGGAAGGTATATCTGTGGTGCAATGCTGAAACATGTCAGTGTAACCCCATTTAATAAGTTTTGTAGGATGTGTATGATGGTGAGTACAAATTCTAGTGGCGATAGATGAACATTTTTATCTATTAAACCAACTAGGGCTAGACTACTCATAGTTTTTTTTTTTATCAAGGAAAGATAGTTATAGCTTGGAATAAATCTTAAGGTCCCAATTTCTATGTATATTCATATGATGCACATATGTTGAAAAAAGTAGGTGGAGGAAAGCCTTCTTGGTGGCCCTCCTTAGATTTTAGAGATGGGAGTATCATTATTAGTTCTAGTGGTTGTGTTTTGAAATCTGGCTTGGATCTTTGAATCAGCTGGAGGCAAACTACATCTGCGAAAAATAGGCCATAGGGATCTATGAATGGCTGAATTTGTGAAGAGAATAAACCCTATTTAGAGGATCTCCTCGCACATATTATTGATTTATTTTGAAAAATTTGCCATGTCTTCAACGGACCTACATTTATCTTCTGTGTCTAGTTTATTTAATTCCTGTCTTCAAGTCTGCACATGCAAGTACATGGGTCTTTTCTTTTTTGGCTTTCTTTTTAGCCATATTTCTGTTCAATGATAGTGTTCTTCCTATTTTGTTGCTTTCAGATTTCTTTCTGTTAAATTCAACTTTGTTTGTTCGACTATCAAAATGTTGTTTGATTTTCATCAGATCTGTGGATTACCATTTTCTGATTTACATTAGAGGCTTAGGGCCGTCCCTCCTTATTTTGACATTTGAACCTACCAAATTTTGTTTTTCAGATAGGAAGATGATAGCAAATAGGATGATGTTCTTTTGTTTGAGGATACCTATGCTCATTAGTTTAGGGCAAGTTTTCTTTATGACCGCTATAAAAATGTTACCTAAACGGCTAAACATAGAATGAAACTAGTTATTGACCCCGCGCGTTGCCGCGTAGTACGTTATTTATACAATAAAGTCTTGACAAATTTATGTCAAATATTCTAACCCAAACTTTAAAATGACAACTAACCATCTAGCAATAACACTAGAAATATTGTGAAGGAATAATAAGTCGTATAAAAACACAAACAACAACTATATTAATGCTTTAAATGTTTCATGAATGTAAAATGTAAGCATGATGAAAATTATTATATATTAAAAACGTTATATATATATGTATAAAAACGGAAGAAAATAATCCAAACCAAATCTTTAAAAGTAAAATCATAACTGTGTGCAAATTGTATGATGAAAACCTGAGAACCCAAAAGTTTAGTGTCAATAAAAATAAAAACCAAAATTTTAATGTGGGATACAAGTTAAAAGATGAAAACTTTCATTAAAAAAACAACTAAACATGTTGCAATACAATAAAAATAATGTAAAAGAATATCAAGATGTATAAGAACATAAACAATGATTATATTAATGCTTTAAATGTAACATGAATGTAAGACGTAACGATGATAAAAGTTATTGTATAATGAAAACGCTATATGTATAGAAAGACAAATGAAAATAATCAATGACCAAATGTTTAAAAGTAAAACCGTAATTGTGTGAAAGTTGTTTGATGAAAACATGAGAACCTAAAAGTTTAGTGTCACGAAAATGAAAGCGAAAACTTTGATGTGGGGTAAAAGTTAAAAAAATAGAAGTTTTAGGGAGTTAAAACGTACTATCATTTAAGGGGTTAAAACGAAATTTGGTTAAAGTTAGTTTGTGCTTTAACAACTTGTACATTCCACGCATAAAACACTTGTTTTCATTATCAAAGCCCAAATGTTTAAAAGTAAAACCGTAACTGTGTGAAAGTTGTTTGATGAAAACATGAGAACCTAAAAGTTTAGTGTCACGAAAATGAAAGCGAAAACTTTGATGTGGGGTAAAAGTTAAAAAATTGAATTTTTAGGGAGTTAAAACGAAATTTGGTTATAGTTTAAGGGGTTAAAACAAATTTGGTTAAAGTTAGTTTGTGCTTTAAAAACTTGTACATTCCACGCATAAAACACTTGTACATTTACATTAGGTTTTTAGTATATATATAATGAAACAGAAACGCAGATGGTATAACTTGTAGCGGAATTTAGGTGCAAGCTAATGGAAGAAACTATAATGAATCAAGACTTAAATTAGTATTTTAACAATATTACACATTTAAAGGAAAAATATGCAGATTAAGCTCAGTGCCCATTGATATGCTTTTTGGATTTGGATAAACCTTATGCTAATTGAAAAATGTAGCATTATGTTTTATTTTTATCTTGTTCAACCTTTGAATCGGAATATAATCAGCAGAATATTTTTAGATTGCAACGGAGAGTCTTGCTTTTTATTTGCATTTTACTTTGTTACTTTAATCGCACAGCATTAACTAGTTAGTTCATGTCAAATCAATTTAGGTTAAGAAAATGTGTTGGTAACTTAGTTGATATTTTGATTGATTTGTAAAAGGATCAAGTAATCAACAATCATGTCATTTACATTTATAATTTTGTGCGGATATGTCGGAATTTGGGGCTTTTATGATTCATACTACAACATGTTATAATGTTATGCAATAAATTCCAAGGCAGCAACCAACATGTTTTATGTGTATTGAGTAATTAATCCTGCCTCTATGTTCACTAAGTTCTTCTGACAATAAAATGCAGCGTGTTACAAGGCCAAGTGGGGGAATTAATGAGTGGCTGCATTGGCTCCCAGTTTCTGTCCATAAACAGATATACTACATTCTTAGACTTATTTATGGTTATTCACGGGTCCTATTTACAAAGAGAGGCAGTAGAGTTCAATCTTTGACTGGAGAAAATGGTGGCGGTGTAGGCTTATCATCTATACTTGAAGCTGATGTGAAGTCAATAGTAACAATGGCAAAGGGAACTGCTGAGAAGTAAGCATTTCTCTTATATTGTTATTATATTTATGAACATTCCTATAGGTTAATTTAAGTCTGTATATGCTTAAGTAAATTATAAGTGAAGGCCTGTAAGTGGTTATCTAAATAATTATTTTTTAAGTATAATCATTATGTAAAGGTAGCACTATGTACATTGTGAATGTCTTCTTTTAAAACACATACTCACAAACGCTGGTTTCTAAAAGCATTTGAAATAACAACCACTTGCTTAGTGAGATATCTTGGTATCACAAGACCAAAGGTTGTTGGGCATTGGGAAGTGGTTCGTAAAATAAAATAAGAAACAATTGTTCTTTATCTTTATCTTTGAGGAGATATAAGTTTATGTTTCAATTTCTTAAACTATATGCTAGTTCCCATACAGATGAACCTCCTTCATTTTAGTCTAAATTAGGATCTTTTATCTGCTGCCACATGGGACTGGTTATGTTCTAAAGCTAAATGCAAAAAAAAAAGCATCTGATATGGTCTAGAAAAGCATGCTTCTTCTTTTTAATAAGGTCAATAAAGTATCTTTACTTAATCTGTTGTATTGTTATATAAAAATCCTCCCTTTCATATTAGCCGGTACATATCTTTGGAATGATATTCAACTTTACATGGTCTAACACTTTTTGCCTGTTGTAATGTATACAGGAACTGTAACAGTAATTCCCTTGACATCTCATGTGATTTTGTGTGCAATTCTCCGTATATTTAAAAATAAATAAATGTGAATTATTTTATTCAGTGATCTTTATATGATAAAGTGAACAATTAACATATCCTCCTTAACTTTAAGGGAAAATTTGTACCTAAAAATTCATCATATTCGGTTTATTTAGCTCAAGATAACATAATTTTGTCACGTATCTTATCATTAATGTTTTAATGCTTTTTTAGGGATGGACCTCTATTGGTGGTTGCATGTGGCAGAGACACCATATCTATTGCAAGCTCAATAAAAAAGCTAGCATCCGATAATGTGTTTGTTGTTCAGGTGGGTTAACTGGGATCTTATCTGTGGAAGCCTTTTACAATTTTTATGACTCTCTCTCTCTTTTCCGTTTGGGATCTATCGCATAGAATATATATATATGTTTGTCGGATCTAAGAACTTCCACGTTCCGTTGATTAGATATGACTCGTTGCATGGTTTTGCAGTATACTTACATCTGATCTTCTTTTCTCTTTTGACAATCTGGTTTTAGATTCAACATCCACGAACACGAGTGAGTCGGTTTGATTTGGTGGTCACTCCCCAACATGATTATTATGCTCTGACCCCTCAAGCACAAGAGCAGGTTCCTAGGTTTTTACGCAAGTATGTAACTCCTGATGAGCCCCCTAACAAGAATGTGGTATGCATTTGCAGTACCCATAATTATTAGGTTCATGTTGTGTCATTTTATTAGGGAATTTTTGTCCAAAAGAATCTTAGTTGAGTACTTAGCTATAGCTCATGCTTTATTAGGTCCTTACTATGGGTGCTCTGCATCAAGTTGATTCTGCTGCCCTTCGTAGTGCAGCTGTTGCCTGGCATGATGAGTTTGCACCTTTGCCAAAACCCTTAATTGTGGTTAATATTGGGGGACCTACAAGTAAGTATCTTGTATATTTTAGTTCTAGTTTAGTAGTTTTATCTAATGTGTAAGTTTTTGTTGGACATCGATATATACACATGTTATCTCTGTATACTATGGCTCATTTTTTAGTTTTAGCATATTACGAGTATATATTGTTAGTTAATTAATAATTGGGGTGGTACATGAAGTTCATGTTCAACTATATTGTGTGATTGGAACAGCATGGATATGTCACTATGTAGTCTGCATCTCCCTAGGGAATTATTTCTATTGCTTCCTTGTTATTAGCGTGGTCTCAGGTTTGAAATACTTGTTTGCTGGTTACATTTTTATTAGAGCTAATGGAAGAAAAGTATCCCAACTTTTTTTTTAGTCCAAAAAAAGTCATCACAGTTAAAAAAATGAGTTAGTTTAGGTAATCAACTTCTAAAATCACGATACACATTGTCAAAAGAATTGAGTTCAGGGTAAAACCTGACCCTGATAACTGTTCAAATTGTTGATGTGGCATCTGACATGTTGGTAACCTATTACTGTTTTGACTTTATCTGATGTCGAACATGTCTGGCGCTGACATGGCAACAGGAAAAGAAGTTCAAATTAGTTTTCTTGGAATTTTGTTGATTTTTTCTTTCCTAAAATAAGTTGGTACATGTTTATGCAATTAGTGATCTTCCTAGTCAAGTAATGCAAGGTTCCATATTTTCGTGCTGCTTTTATACGCATTCAAATATTTGTGAATATATCACATATTCCCTGGTTCTCTGTAGGTCGTTGTAAATATGGTGCAGACCTTGCAAAGCAGTTAACAACCCAGTTGCATGGCGTTCTTGACAGCTGTGGGAGTGTGAGAATTTCGTTTTCAAGGAGGACTCCAGATAAGGTATCTTGTTAGCTATTACATGCTATCAATGAGACTTGCCACCCTTTCTATTATAAAAGGAAGTGGGTTAACATGTCATGTCCTTAAGGTGTGGCAAATGAACAATGTAATTAGGCGTATGTATATCTTATGTTTCTTTCTTGTATTAATGTTCTCTAGATTAATCATTTTTTGCAGTTAATGCATGTTTGAAGTGAAATCTTTTATCTACTATTGTGGGTTTACGTGCTATGTTTGTATCAACAGGTTGCAACTATTGTACGGAAAGAACTTGAAGACATTCCAAAAGTCTATGTATGGGATGGCGAAGGTAATATCGGCTGATTACAAAACATTTTAATGATTGGACTCTTAAGAATTCACTCAGTCTTGCTATTTTTATTTACATTTGAGGTTTTTATATTTTGTCAATTTAGAACCGAATCCGCACATGGGACATCTAGCTTGGGCAGACGCTTTCATAGTAACAGCAGATTCAGTCAGCATGTTGAGTGAAGCCTGCAGTACTGGGTAAGCATGAAAGGCTGTAATAGAAGACCTCACCCTTTGCATTAGATGTGGCAAAATTGGTGGGCTGTATATCTGGTTGACATGCAAATACCTTTGTCCTTTTTTGTTTTGTCACTATAAAATTGGTTAATGCTTTTTTTGAGATTATAAAAACTGAGTAACTGAAAATAATAATCTACTTTTAAATAAGCAATGAATGAGGTTTTAAGCATTTGAGAGCCCTTAGGGAGACTTTTGAACCATTTAACCACTTCTCCCTTTTATTATGTATATACTTTTATTATTGGATACGACTATGTTTAAGTAAATGGAGCTAAATCTTCATCTATTTAATCCACATACCTAACATTTTTCTTTGTTTTTTTCTTCCTTACTTTTTTCAGGAAGCCTGTATATGTTGTTGGAGCTGAGAGATGTAAATGGAAATTTGGCGAATTTCATAAAACTCTACGAGAAAGAGGTCTTGTTCGGGCATTTACAGGCCTTGAGGATGTAAGTTGGCTGCTACCAGCAATTTCTTGATATCTAAATGACATATAATGTTATATAGGAAAAGTGCACCATTTTCATCCTTTCTCGTTGACTGGATTTTAACAGTTTTAGCTGCTATTTTATTGCATAACAAACCCCTAATTTATTCCTGAAAATGCAAAAAGTTGCATATGTAGGTAATTAACTTTCATTCAATGTAATTTCAGGTTATAACTTTGTTTTTTCCAAATACAGACTATTGAACTTCCAAGTTTTTTTGATATAAGCCTTGTAAAAGAATTCATGAAAACTTCTTAAACTCAAAATTTTTGGCAAAATTTTTGAAACTTATAGAAAAACCAGAGACTCTTTTTGCGTGATGCTGATGGAGCTGTTTGTAGATCTGTTTATCTGCCATGAATGTTGAACATTACATTGAATCAGATATTTTTTCAACTTTGAGGGGTCATTGTGGGTGAAAAAACTTGTTTACTCGAAATAGAAATGGTCAACAGTTGGTCAAGTTTATAGCAATATGCTTTAAAGAAAAATTCACTTTGTAGGGTAATATTGTGAACATGTGAATGTTGAAAGCACTGCATTTGCAGCGCTGGTATAGTTTTTCATCTTGCAGCTAAATATTTCACAAGTTAATAACTTCTTCACTTTTAAGCTTGCTGGTTTGAAGGAAAGATAAGCTGAAGTCCAATTTAGTGTTTAGCATTTGCATTTATTTTAGTCATCTTTTATCACGAGTTATGCAATTTTAAGTATGAAAATCTTGCAGATGTCAGAAAGCTGGAGTTATCCGCCTCTAAATGACACTGCTGAGGCTGCAAATCGTGTACATCAAGCACTTGCTGACCGAGGATGGAGATTACGGCCATAGTGTTGCGACATGTGCTGTTTTTGGCTTAATATGCCACATCCTGGTGATGTTGCAGCGCCAAAGTATGTTGAAGATTCATGCAGATATACCAGACTGGTCAGACTTTCCAAGAATTTTGTCCAAAGTTTTCTTTGCCTTTTGCACAATTCCGGGATTATACATATTTAGTATTGGTACAAAAAGGAGGTCCTTGAGAGGAAGATTTATATTATTCGTATTCTTTGACCATAGGTGTCATGAAATGGAAGTTAATAAAAGATCAGCGTATCTTACAAACAGTTTGTTGCTCTATTTTTGTCACTGGATGTCATATTACCAACAAGATGTGTTGTTAGGGTCTATTGCTGTTTTGGTGAGCCAGCACAAAGGTTGATCTGAAGTCTCCAGCTCGGCAGGGCAGAGAAGAGTGGTTGGCCTTATTCACTTCATTCTGTTGTGCCATAAATGCTCCTTCACTGAGCAATGTTACCTTAATGGTATCATTCGAGATCTATAATTCTGTTAGGTGTCTATATAAGTATGAGTATATATTGGGTAGCATATACATTGAAATTCATATTGGATTTTAGATGATTATGATTTGAACCCTTGGGCTAACTTCTTACACTTTAAGATTTCATTTTTTAGATATTGTTATGTTTTGCAAGGAATGACACTGTTGCATCATTCGGACTTCAAAAAATTCAACCCTATTAGGGCCCGAACCAGTTTCTGAAAGTTCAAATGGTGTTTTGTTTCTATTGTATTTACAATTTTGAATGTTTGAATTCGGCATCGAATACTGGATTATCTGAATATCCAAAACAGTTTTTTTTATGTGTGTTGGTAACACAATCTGTCGTATATCTAGAGACATTTATAGCACATAGTTGATAAAAGTGTCAGATGCTAGCCAATCAGATCGCAAGGTTCTTATTGTGATGTGGTTATTCCCTTGCAATTCGCCAAATCCCAAAGATGACATGATATTGTGATGTGACCAAATCCAAAAGACGGACCTAGTGCTTCTCATTTAGATCTGGCCTCAACCATTTCACTTTGCTATTTTCGATTGATTTTTTGCAAGTTCATTTTCTAAACAAGGGTTGATCTAAGTTATCGGTGTCCATCACTCTTTCTTAAGTCTCATATTGCTTCCCTTGATCTCCAAATCTAAACCCTTATCACAAATTTTGAGCAAAAATCATCAATTCGACATATGGAAAACAATACGAGATTCTTAACCTCATGGTAACTATTACTGTATAACTCTCTCAGTCTTGTTATGGCGTCTCACAATCGGTGATGGACTTAGTTTTAGGTCTTTGTAGGAGGAGGTAAGGTGATATGATTAAATCTGGAAATTTTCACCCATTTGCTATATATATATATATATATATATATATATATATATATATATGTATGTATGTATGAATGGGTCTGACTGGATTTACATATATTAACAAATCAAATGGGTCAAAAGTAGTGTCTAATGTATATTATCTGTTTTCAGTAAGTAAACCAACAGCAGACGTAAAGGTAAAAGCAAAGGGCAAAGGCCACCACCACCAAGTGAAGCAAACCAACAACTAAAAGATGATGGTGAACCTTCCTGCCAAAGTGGATTGGTTGGTCCTATTATCGTTGGCTATCACTCTATTATCTTTGCTTTTATTGAATATGAATAAAAATAATAATCTATATATACTTACAACTCTTTTCAAATTATCCATTGGAATTAAACACTATTCACTATTCCCTTAAGCAGTCAGTTAAACTTCTTTCTTTTCATAATTACCAATTAAGTTATTGTAAGTTGATTTTCTACACAATTGACATTATCATGTATTACTATCACTATATATTACATCTTCAATGAAATATATTCCGTCGCATTAACACGAACCTTAAGCTAGTCATAGATGATAAGTCTTGAAAGTGAGAAAAAGAATCTTGTTTATTATTCAAAATCTTTCCTCTCTTTTGGCATGTGTCATCTTTCTTTTTCTTTTTTATATTTACAATAAAAAATAAATATTTTTAATAAAATACTTTTTCTACTTTGCTTTTCATTGGATCTGATGACTGACATGTGCAACATATATATATATATATATATATATATATATATATATTTTTTTTTTTAACGGCGCAACATATTTATATATATACTAAAAACCAAATGATTTTTTACAAGTTTCTATGGACATGGTACAACTATACATGGATGCAACTTTGAACTCTTTATCTTTTAACCCTTTAAAGATTTTACCTTTTACATTTAAGCCCATCACCTTTTACTATTTTACATTTTAACTCCCTAAAGTTTTCTCTTTACTTTTTAACCCCCAGATTTAAGCTCATCACCTTATACTACTTTACATTTTAACTCCTTAAAGTTTTCTGTTTACTTTTTAACCCCCAAATTTTTTTCCTTTTACAGTTTAGCCCATCAACTTTTACGTCTTTACCTTTTAACCCTCTAAAGTTTTTATCTTTTATATTTTAGCCTATCAATAAAATGCTTTATCGTTACAATGTTAAATAAATGTTGGTTGGTGACTTTATCAAATTTGTACCAAAACATTGTCATCTGAAAAGATAATCTACTTAAGTTTCGCCGCAAGGTGTATAATATAATCTGCGGCAACGTGTTTAAGCTTAATAAATCATTGTCCATGACGTTACTATAAAAACTCTGCGTCTAACACGCGGGTGTTCATTTATAGTATAATAACTAAAACTGAAAAAGTAGTATCAAAGCTTTTTTACTTGTGTTTTTAACTGGTCGACATATACCTATAGGCTATAGATATAATCATATAGATATAGATACATTACGTTCAGCTCATAAGTCAAACAACATTTTTGTCATTTTTTATCTCCAAAATATCTAATCAAAAATCCCAATACCCCACCTGAGTACCTGACCTCATTCCAGGTACAAATCCAAGATTCAGATTTCACTGATTCCCATACTGATCCCCTGTATTCCTCCTATAGTCCTATCTATCTATCTATCTTTTTTTTACAAAAACAAAAAAAAAAAAAAACCAAAAAAAGATTAAACAAAAATGGGTGGGGTGGTGAAAGCAGCAATAGGTGATGCAATTGTGACATTCATGTGGATAATATGTGCATCAACACTTGGTGCTGCAACTTCTATTATTTCAAACTTTTTTCATAAAAATGATGATCCCATGGCCATCTTTGCAATCACTGCCTCACTTATATTTGTAATCTCTTTTTTGTTTGGAATTATTAGTGAGGCTTTTGGTGGTGCCAGTTTTAATGCTACCGGCACTGTTGCTTTTTATATTGCTGGTGTTCATGCTGATGATGATTCTTTTATGTCCACTGCTGTTCGCTTTCCAGCTCAGGTTCCTTAATTACTTACTTATAATTCTATTTATATGTTAATTTTGTTGGTTTTGGTGTGTTTATATATATATATATATAATTCTATAAAATGATAATCTTGGTAGTGTTTAGTTACAACATCTAAATGAATAAGGTTTTTCTTGTTTTGGTTACCTTGGTGGAAAGTCTTTGACTCAGATGTACGTGGCCTAACCGAATAAGTTTTCCCTGTTCGGGTTACCCTCAAAAGGAAGTCTTTGACTCAAATGTACGTGGACTAACGGGCTATTTTTGTGACATTGGAAAAACCCTTCTCTTGCCATCCTAAGATGTTTAACTAGTGAGGTTAGACTTCTTTTGTTAACCTTAGGACACTCAGAGGTCACACTGGAAAGCCGCTATTGAGTGCCTTGTGGTGGCTCGTGCACCAAGATGGTGATGTTGCACCATTTTGGTGCAAAAGGAATATTT
Organism: Erigeron canadensis; assembly: GCF_010389155.1. Lineage (NCBI taxonomy): Eukaryota > Viridiplantae > Streptophyta > Magnoliopsida > Asterales > Asteraceae > Erigeron > Erigeron canadensis. The sequence continues at coordinate 22,352,587 of NC_057766.1, read as the reverse complement.
CTTTTGAATATGTTCACATTTCCAAAAGAAAAAATATTATACTCGTAATGTTTTTTGCTTTTGGTTTGGAATTTTACTTTTAACCATCTCCATGAATGGGATTATAAGAAATGATTGTCTTTTGATAAAGAAATCTGTTAAGTTGAAAAAATAAGTGGGTGGTTCAACTAAAAAATAATACGATTGTGTCTATAGGAGGACGAAATGAACCAACAAAGTTGTCTGATACGAAAGATTGAAGTAAAATAAGTCCTTTAGTAGTTCCTTTAACTTATACTCGTAATAAATAAGGTCAATCAAGACTCGGAAATCCTCAATATACTGCAGCAAATAATCATCTTCAACTTTGTATATGCTAAACTTATCATTATACATTTAGTTTGGTTCATTCAAATTATCTTATTAATTTGCATTGCTAAACTTATGATTATACATTTATTTTGGTTCATTCAAATTATCTTATTAATTTGCAATAACATTACTACTTCAAAAGTCAATCATTTTATGTTATCAATCAAAAAGAGTATGAATGGTTGATAAAAAAATAGTTATATCAAGCATCAGTCAATATGGTATAAGTTTTAAAGATATCAGTGACCTTGTACTAATATATATTATGCATCAGTCGATATGGCATCAGTCCCTAGCTCAAATGCATTGGGTCAAAGGTTTCTGTTCACCTAAGATGTATTGCATAATGAATGTGCCGATAATGTTTAGTTCTCATGGGATCGCATGAGCATCTCTCTTGTCTCCGTCATCAGTGGAATTCTCATAATTTGTTACAGAAATGAAGGCACTAACAGTCTCCAGGTTTCCATTCGCCAAAAATGTTAGTTTTTGTTTTTAGGTGAATGCAGTGTGTTATTGCAACCATGGATAGCATACAATGGACAATTAGATTAGTAGAGTATACACATATGAAGTTCAAAATGTAACAAATGGCTTGAATTTCTCAACTATAATTGTTGGTTTTAGTGTTAAATGTTTAGGTAAGCATTTTATGTGATAAATGTTATGTTGCTTAAAAAGAAATTTTCACAGTTATGAGGCATTCTTGACAGGCAGTTGGTGCGGTTGGTGGTGTATTGCTGCTTACGGAGATGATGCCATTACAATATAAACATATGCTAGAAGGACCTTCTTTGAAAGTTGACTTGCATACTGGAGCGATTGCTGAGGGGGTGTTGACTTTTGCTATTACCTTTGTTGTTCTATGGATTATCATCAAGGGTCCTAAGAGCTTCTTTATAAAGAATTGGATGCTCTCCTTTGCGACTATGGCAGTGATTATTCCTGGTTCAAGTTATACCGGTCCTTCAATGAACCCTGCTAATGTAAGTAGTCCAAAACTCTTTCTTCGCAGTCTACTAGTTTTTCCACAAACCTGCAAAAATCAATGGAGATTATTTTATTATCTTATATGCTATTGAGTGTTGTGGTATTAGATAATTAGTGAGTTGGAACCTCAAAGGTAGTCTATTGTATATGATGTATCTTTGGAATATAGTGTTGCGAGATTAAAGGTGATGACATGATAAATTATAAAGTTATTAATAAACGTGACCCCTTTGTTCCAAAAACAATGAAGTAAACTTTGATTTTGGATGTCGAACTGTCTTTTATGTCAAATATATATACAGAACTTTATTGCAAAACTAAAAGAGATAAATACTAATGTTTTCTGTTGAAAATCTTGGGAAAAATAGTTAAGAGAGGTAATAAAAGCAATGTTTGAACTTGGCAATTGGCACAAATTGGGTAAACATTGCTCTCGGATTATCTCGTATACCTGTTTCTGGTCTTCATATTGCCTTTAGAAACTATACCTTGTGCAAATCAACCATACATTAGGGTCAGTCATCATCTAGTGATATGTATGATCTTTGACTGGATTTTTGTCTTGCACCACTTTTCTCATCACAGCGTGTAATATTGACCCGTTTACCTGAAATGCCTCAGTTCTGGCAACACTTATCTTCAACAGATAGTATGTGTAATTTTAAAAACTTGCTTATCGTAAAATAGGTCAAACGGGTACAAAGTTTCCTAAAGTATTTATATGGTCTAAATCACTGACAAAATATTACTCGTATATCATAATACTAATATAACTTTGTAATCATCTTTAATACACTAATTATTTTTGAAGAAATACATTTCACAGAATTTGTTGACAATCAGCGTGGCACAATTGAATTTGACCCGTATCAAAAAGTTATGCCTTTTGACACGTTACACAATTCGTCGACCTATCTATTTTCCATTTCTAGTGGCAGCATTTCCAGGCTTGTTAAGTGCTCGATAACTACATGTACTCTCCCTGTTTAGGCAAAGCAACAATGTGATGTGAAGTGGAAACTGACCTTCTAATTGACTATGCAACTTTCAAAGGATATTATTAATCCTCTTGCAAACCAATATCCAAATGTTACTATAAAAACTCTATCTAACATGCAGTTTATGTATAAAAAGTTCTCATGCCTTTGGTTTTGCTCTGTTTCTATTGTCTGTTAGTAACAAAACTAGTTGTCTTTAATCATTATGATTGACGAGTTCGTTTATTTGAAAGACTACAGTCTACAGACTTTCCATCTTAACCAAAAATGATATCTTTGTTTGCTATAATATTTATCTTAGATCTTAACCAAAAATGATATCTTTGTTTGCTATAATATTTATCTTAAAGCTCTGGTTTAGCATCAATTCTAACCAAATCAAGAACAATACATGTATCTAATCGAGTATAAGTATTATTGGTTTAATTGAAAATAACTGGTAATGGCTATTGATGATAATATCCTTGTACTGAGGTGACTGTCAGCATCATTTGTAGTGGTATCTCTGAATATGGTTATGTTTTGGTCGGCTGTATCAGGCTATTATATGCATCATCAGCTGCTTACTTGATAAGTTTTGGCTTTTGATCAGAAACATGATTATTAATTACAGATGAACATGACTAATATTCTGGCATGTGCAGGCATTTGGGTGGGCGTATGTTAATAATAAACACAATACATGGGAGCAATTCTATGTTTACTGGATATGTCCATCATTAGGGGCTATCTTGGCTGCTTGGTGTTACCGGCTTGTCTTCCCACCTCAACCGGCTTCAAAGACGAAAACAGCCTAAAGAAGGCAAAAGTAAGCTTTCATTATCAACGGAACAATGGTAGGAGATTCGTGAAAGAGTCAAGAGTAAGCCTTTATTATTAATGGAACAATGGCAGGGTGATTCGTTTTCTTTAGGCATAATAAGTCGTATTGTATGTTATTTGTCCATCATTAGTTAGCATTTGTAGATTAGGGACATTTTACAGTTATAGAATAAATTATACATATGATTTCTTTAAAAACTATCGCCAACTTGTGTATTTATGCATATATAACGCAAATGTACATTGAATTGAAAAGGTCGCTCATCATATCGTGAGACACTGTTGAATCTGATAACCAAGTGTTTCCTATCGATTTCTTTAGGCATAATACATCTTTCATTCTTAAGACGGCTCCTATTATATGAAAGGCTGCTACTATCACATTATATCGAGTGCTATGAGGGAACGATTAAGCATTATTAGTGTTGGAGAGATGCATTGTGAATGGCCAATTGTTGACATTAGCTTCTTTATAATGACTTGAACCTACTAAAAAGGAAAGGACATCATTTAAATGCTTTGTTTATAACTCTATGTGCATCATATTGTAACCAATCGGGTTGAAACTAGACTGAAAGTGCAAAATAATAATAGAGTAAAAAACCTCACTAATTGAAACTGGTCCAGATCTTGTTTTTACTTCTGTCGGTAGAAACAAGAAAAACACACTCTGAATGTCTAATACTGTATAAATTAAAAGTATGATATAATGGCGAAGGTATATTTTTCACCTGCAAGACTTGCGTGTATTCAGTAATCAGTATGCCAGTTTCTGTAAGTATGCTACCAATCTTATATAAGGCAAACTTGGCAAACTCCATTCAACACTATATCGTGTTACACCACCCAGATGATAGTTCAGGTATAGTGTTTTGATACACAGTCTAGAGGTTGTTGGCACTATACATGGTTGCTCAATTGTTAATGAATCATAAGTCAGCTGTACTCTGACAAATTAAAGCTTCAAATACCAAATAGTACTGCTACGACAATATCGCATAAATCAACCACTGAAGTAAGCAATGGATTGAGTTTTGAATCTAACTTGCAGCAAATATAGTACAAAAAGGCTGTTTCATATCCTTTACAACAATTAATTACCAAGATACTAAACTTTGAAAAACTAAATTAACATAAAAATGCCTAGCAAATTAAAGCCATACATCTAATATTTCATTGTTCCAAGCGGTTGTTTGACCTAAGAACAGAAGAATAGTAATGTGATTCCATTTCCTTGAGGCTAGCGGCAGCATCTTCACCAATCCTAGCCAATATGCTATCAGTTTTCTCAGCCTGTTGGTTTAGCTCCTTGGTTCTCTTATCTACATGATCATTTAATGAAGCAAATCCTGAAAATATTGCCGTCTGCTTTAACTCTGACACCAGTTTTAACAAAGAATCTGCTGCTTGTACCTGTTTTTATCAAGTAGTAAATCAATTTTCAATCATGGTTGGATAACGTTAGAAAAGGGAGCTTGCCATACCGAAAGTATAGTGACATGAGGCAACTTCAACCCGTTTAAACGGAAATTTAGGTTGTGTTTCTTGGCAACAAGTCAAATGGGAAAACTGCATTAGGTTCTTACTCTTGCAACCTTTTATTAATTTTAATATAGTAGGTTGTTATTATAAAAGAATGGTATTTACAATTATATTTACAACATTACTTGTGAACTTTAAAAAATGGAAAAAGAATGTTGGTGTGTCAACCAGGCTCAACCCTATCCGTTTGATCTGCACAAAAAATTACGTGTTTTGACCCCAACCCTTTCCAAATGTTACCCCAGCAGGTGATATTGCCATCTATACTGTAGAGTCTAGGACTTTCAAAAATCCATACATTTGACTAAGAATTGCATGCAATATTTCTCTATCTTGTTCAGAAATTAGTAAGCTCTAATAGAAGCTTTGGAAACATCGAGAGTAAAGTAGTAATAGTGTAATACTCATAAAAGGTCAGATCCTTACCATTCTTGCCGCCCGCACCTCCATCATGAAAGCTTCCTGTGAGTTTCTGACAGGAGGATCATTAACCTACATGATGTAAATGCACCAACAATATCAGGTGGTTTTAAATATTCGATTAGATGATGAATCTCATGGTCAATTTATAAACCACAGACAAATTTTGAAATATGTTGACAGTATCCGTTTGAGTAGCAAATAACTCACAACGCTCATGGTTCACAAGTAGTAGAATACAACAAAAACCATAAAAGAAGTAAAAAAAGATAAATATTACATATATTATAATTAAAGCACACGGAAGAAAGCCAAACAGGTTAAAAAGATGAATCTAACAAAATTTACCACTTGTCTCAAACTTACCTTCCATTAGAAAATTGCTCCGAGACGCACCAAAAATACCCTAAGTATAAATCACTAATTAAACCAACTGGTTTGCTTGTTTGAGATTCGCAACCAGTATACAACACCCACTTTTATCCTTTTTTTTTTGTTCAGGATCAAATTAAAAGTCCCTAATGACCTTTCATAAACACTATAGTCTATACTTTTATTAAGGTATATACAAACTCCCCAGGTTCATGGCCATTTTCACTTTATTACCAACTACCACAGATCCATTTCTTCACTTTCCATCAACATTTACCAGATGAACCTGTAGCTTAAGCTGGTACTAATATTTTAGAGGTAAAACTTGTGGACCAACAAAAAAAATTGACTTTTGTACGAAAACTTTGAAACGAGTAGACCAATGTACAATTATTTATGTGTTAAAGAGAGTAACCAGGATCTTGAAGGGTAAGAATGTACATTAACTCGCAGCCTTTTATCTATAAGCAGAGATTTTGGGAAGTTCAATAGTAGGAGTACCCAGTGCCTATGTAATTTACTTGCTACAACTAATAAAAAAGACTCCTGCTAATCATTCAAAGAACTACACGCTTAAATTAGTTAATCTTTGTATGTTCTTGCGGATAGCAAAATAAAAATAAAAATTGGCTCACGTGAAATTATGCGAATGGAGAGACATTCGATTAAATATAGGAAAAAAGGTAAAATATATACAGGTTATGTGCATGCATATATTACGAACATACCCGGGCAACATTAACAACACTGTTGAAATTGTCAACAATGCTTCCAATGTCATTGTCAACTCTCTGCAGCAATGATTTTTGCTTTTGGGCAGCGGCTGCAGCAGCCCCCACTGTGGGACCACCTGCCCCGCTTGTGCCTCCACCTGCCCCTCCCTTGTTCATTTCAAATTATCAATTTTCTGCTTGCTGCACAACATTACCACACAAAAGACCAGTCAGTACATGAGCCATGATGGCCAAGTAAAGCAACAAAATTTCATACACAAAGTCATTATTAAGTACCATATTTCAAAACTCCATTTGATATTTAAGTTGTTTGATTATGCTTTGGACGAATATTTGAAGGTTCCCTTATCCTCAAATTTTCAAAACCACAAGAATTAGAAAATCCGGTTCTATTCATTGTGTGTTATTTACTTACATATTTTCAAAATAAACAGAAAAACTCAAACTAATAAAATACACCCCTTACATCAAATTCACCTATTAAAAAAAAACATTCATTTACGGTTTCAAACAGCAACAAACAGCCTATACTCAACAAAAACAAGGTGGGCTAAATATTCCACTTCAATATTGATTCATTACAATTTAATGCCTAAATATATACTTCCTATGTTTAAGTACCACAGAAAAAAAAAACCTCTATTCCATTTTTGAGATTAACACCAATTCGATTAAAAAAAGTGACGTATCACCCTAAACCCAAAAACCAAGTGATATGTCATCTCTCCCTTACACCAATACCGCCATCCAGCTGGCACTTTGACCCTCATTCGCCGTTTCTGGAATTTCTTCTATCCGTTAAATTTTTTATATCTAAACTTAAACTTTTAAACTACCTAACAATCAACCGTATCACACGGGCACTGTTCTAGTATACATATAATGTCATCATAACTCAACTTTAAAAATAATGATATGTCAAAATGTAGCAAATTTGGAATCTTTACCTCGTTTCGACTGTCCGTTTAGTCAAGACTATACAAACTGAGAGCAAATTAGTAAAGCAATAAGATTTGATAGTTTTGCTTGCAATTTATAGTTAAAGTGGGTTAATTTGGTTCAAGCATTTTGTCAAACACCTAATGGACATAATTAATAATAACACTGTACATATACTAAACACTCTATATTACAAAGCTGTTAAAACCCTAAATGCATATATATATGCAGCTGGAAATTATATATAAGAAAATGATATTAATAAAAGGAAAAAGAGAGACATACATGTGGGTATTTTGCAGATAATCTGAAAAGCAAAAAATTATAATTTTTATTTGCAGCAGCAGCAACACGGCAGCGGCTATGGTGATGAAGGAGATCGGCGGTAGTTTTTCTGCCTGCTAACTTCAGCCTCAGTTTTGTATTTATTATTACTTCATTATTTTAATTTTGAAATTAAAATTGTTGTTTTCATTATTTTAATTTTGACATATTTGTTTCTTTTTCAATTAAGAGATATGTTGATCTTAATTAGACCTTCTAAAAATCTTTTTAAATCATAAAAATTGAATATTGAGATTAACAAAAATAACTAGTGAAATTCAGTTTTTATGACTTAAAGATATTATGGAGACTTTTGAAAATATATTTTAAAAAATTAATCATTTTTTTAAATTATTAGATTTAGATTTTTTAAGAAAATTAAAAAATCTTAACTTTAGACTAAATATGAATTTAAATCTTGACTCGGTCAAAATTTACTCAATTTAATCTTATCTTAATATATATTATAAGATAGTTGAACTAATGACTAATAAACCAATCACATTGTTCGATTTCATCAAATTGACTTTTGATAATGTCATCATTTAGATAAACTACAAATTAAAAATACTAATAATCCTTAACTAAATATATTATTATATTAATATTTATATTAATTTGTAAAAAAAGTCTCATTAATTTACATTTTTTTGTTTTCCATCAATAATTTACACTTTTTAGCCCTGAATACTTAATTTATATTTATTTTTAGCCATCAACTTGAGAGAATTTTTTAAAATTTACAATCATTTAATTAAATAAAAAAAATTTAACATATCTAATATTTTCTAAAAAAAATTATTTGAAAACCTAATGACTTATTAACAGATATTAGAAGAGTCCTAATTGTTATCAAAGAATATAAAAACAATCTTAATTGTTATCATATTATCATAGAACAAGTGATTGAAAATAAACATATGCGTGTTATGAATGCGCATCATGATTAAATACATATACTTGAATGTCAAGTTCGGGATTACAAATATGTTTATATTTTAATTCTTAATTATTTTTCCTAATAATATCACATTATGAGTACATCTGTTTCAAAATATATTATAATGGAGAAATTATTATATATAGCATGTGTCTTTGTGGAATAACTACGACAAACAATTCCATCAATATGTCTAGACTAATAATGACAGTGAAGAACATATGATTATTGTACTACAACTTGCAAAATATAACACTATAAAACCGTGTTTTTTTAAAATTGTAAGCTTTTATGACTTAAATGTATGAAGATATAATATTGTTAATATCGATTTGAAGAATTCTTGAGAAAGTTAAAATTCTTACTCTTTTAATATATATATATATATATATAGACAATCAAATGAGAACAATCTTAAAATAAGAACACGGTGAGAACACTTAAAAACGATATTTTAATGGTTTAAAAGTCCATAAAATTGACATAGTGCATAACTAAATTATCATTATTTAAGTGTTTAACAACACATTGATCCATCAAAATCAAAAAAATCATGTTTTTTTGTTGGATGCATCATTTTGATGAATATTCATCCAAGATGCACAAAACAAAAAACGTGATTTTTCCGATTTTGACGGATCAATGTGTTGTTAAACACTTAAATAATGATAATTAGTTATGCACTATTTTAGTTTTATGGACTTTTAATGCATAAAAATGATATTTTTAAGTGTTCTGACCATTCTTATTTTAAGATTGTTCTCACCGGAGTGTTACTATATACTCATAAGGGAAAAGGGAATATAAGGTTGTCCGACACCTAAGCTTAGGTGTGGAACCCCTCACATACCATACTAATATTTACTATAAGACAGTTAAACTAATGACTTATTAACCAATCAAATCGTTTAATTTTATCAAATTGACTCTCGCTTATGTCATCATTTAGATAAACTATAAATTAAAAATCCTAATAATAATTATCCAAATATATTATTATAATATTATTTATATTAACTTGTAGAAAAAGTCTCATTAACTTACACATTTTTTTTATTTTCCATCAACAATTTACACTTTCTAGCCCTCAATACTTAATTTATATTTATTTTTAATCATCAACTTGAGAGGATTTTTTTTAAATTTTCTTTAAAAAGTTACAAAAAGTATTCATATCTTTTTTAAGTTACAATTGTCACTCAAATCAAGAGTCCTAATTGTTATCAAAGAAATTGAAAACAATTATTATTGTTATCTAATTATCATAAGACAGGTGATTGAAAAAGAGCCTGTATCATGACCACATACATATACTTGAATGTCAAGTACAAGATCACAAGTATAGTTATATTTTAACTCTTAATTATATTTTAATAATAATATTACATTATGAGTATAACTGGTTTAAAAAACTTTTATAATAGGAAATTATTGTAGCATATTCCTTGTGGAATGACTACGTCAAACAATTTCATCAATATGTCTCAGCTAATAATGACAGTGACGAGCATGCGATTATTGTACTACAACTTGCACATTATTACACTTAGAACCGTATATCTTTAAAATTATAAGATTTTATAAATTAAATGTATGAAGATCTAATATTGATAATATCGTAAACCCCGTGTCCAGTGTTGGACACGGGTCTAAAATCTAGTTAGTACTAGATTATAACCCCGCGTAATTCGCGGGGAATATATATATATATATATATATATATATATATATATATATATAATTAATGACATGTTAAACCGGGTAAAAATTGAACCACTAAAAAAAGCGTGAAGTTAGATTGATGGTCGTTGAGTTTTTGGTTAACGGTGACCGACCAATTGAAAAAATGGATACATCATCTATTAGAGGTCTCGCTTAGTAATGTTTCTGTTTGATTGGATGTTTTTTATGCATCTGAATATGTATGTATTGTCTATACTTGAGCTTTAACGTTTTGTTTGAATAATTTAGTTATTTACAAAATTTACTAACCAATTTAAGTACCAATCTATACATTACATATTGTATGCTAATCTAACTTAAAGTTATACATAATATCTTTACCATTTTCATACAACTATTTTTTGATACATAATTGTGATAACTTATTATAGATTTTTTATATGTTTTTTTTTTCCAGTTCTTCATTAACTCAAAAATCATTGAGTAATTATTGAAAAGTTATGTCAATCTGTGTATCGTAACGATTAAAAAGAAAATTTTATTAAAAAAAAAGTCAAAAATTGATTTTAAATATGAAAAATGATATAAACTTAAAAAAATTATTAGTTTTCATAATTATATATTAAATAACATTAATAAATAATGTCTACAAATTTATATTAGGAAATAAAAATTATTTAATTTATTGAATTAAAATTAAATCTAAAAAAGTTAAAAAAGGTATATGACATCATCGTTTTGATCTAATGGTTATAATTAAAAGTTGAACTTTATCCAATGGTCCAAACTTCTTTATTTTGAAATTAAGATTTTTCTTTTATATATATTTAGAGATAGTTGTTATTAACTTTAGAAGATATTTATCTTTTATATTTTGAGATTAATTATAAATCTATATTTCTTATAAAAAAAATCTAACCCCTTAAACTTTAAAAAACTTTAATATGTCTAATTTACCCTTCATTTTAATAAATCTTTATCTCTATTCTATATACTGTGAGTAAAATATTTTTACCAATATTTTTGACTTTATTAAAATTCTCTTTGCTCATAACATTGTCACGACACCTCGAGCGTTGCCTATTTTTACTGTTACAACATGTAGGCACCTATCTAATCAATAATTAAAAGTTGTCTATCAATTGTTTTTCAAACAACCCATCTCAAATACTACATGACCCGATATAAGTAGTCCAATCTTCAAACACTCCTTTTAACCTTATGGTAGTTAATTAGAAAAAAAAAAGAACACGTAAGTTTATAAACCACTAATTGTCGGATAAAGATTATTAAAAGTTAAACTTCATAGGTGAAGTTGGTAAAATTCAAATTTAATATTTGAATCTAAAACTTTAATTTTAATGTAAAGTTTAAAAATTGTCTAATGTCACTTATAAAAGTTACCTCAACTTCAATCTTAATCCCTAAGAACGTGCCTTGGACCTTCGTCTTTGGTTCGTCCAAGGACTCATCCTCCATTGTACACCAAGGGGTTGGACTAATCTTTGGACTCGTCCCTCCCCATTCGTCTCCCCAAGGACGAATGGGTGCTATTAGATAAAAGGTGGGTCCAAGAGATTAAGACTAGTCTCGGGTATAAGATTGTATTTAAGAGAATTAGCCTCTGGATGACTTTTTATTGTTGTGACGCTTTATTAGAATGAACCTTAGGCATAAGGCAGCCCCTAATTGTCCATGGCAACGGAACTTTGGGGGGAGGGGGGGGGGGATGGAGGGTATATAACCCGATAGCCATGAATGGAGAGAGTGAAATGGGGGAGTAGGTCCCATTTTGGTCAAAAGAGCCGTTGACTCACTTAAATAAAAAAAACTCTTTTTTTATAATATATATATATATATATACACACACACATCTATCAATCTTCTTTAATCAAAACTCAACCAAACACATACATTTTCACCCCAAAACCTTTACACCTAATAACATTTTCACCTAAAAATGTCTTCAAGTTCTTCTGATGAACTTATCATGCCACCTCCGTTTTCCCAATTATCTACCGGTAGTACGTTTGATTTTTTTCAAAACGCGAACAAACAAATAGAAGAACTTGAAGAATCGGGAAGCTCTCGTGACACCTAATCGAGGATTTGATTTAGTATTACGTAGTTTATTTAATTTTTGAAAAAATGTTGCATCGTATTTTTTTTGTTCTAGTTTATGTAATGTTATGTTTTTTTACTATTAAATAAAATGTTATGTATTTATATTTAATTGTTTAAGTTAAAAAAAGGAAAAAAATAATAATTTGGGAGAGTTGAAAATATTATCATCCGCTAATAAAAAGGGTTGAAAAGGTTAGTTGAGAGGGTTGAAAAATTAAATTAAGTTGGAAGGATTTTATTGGTGGAATTGGAGAAAGATACTCATTTTTCCCCTAACACTCCGCCCCCCTTATGTTAAAAAGTCGAGGAGCGTAAGCCCACCAGGCTAAAAAAAGTCAAACCCCACTAGAAAGTATTAGCGGCGACGTCGCCGCTAATACTGCGGGCCCCATGTCCGTAATGGTAAATCTGACAGAGAAAATAGCGGGCCCCCTGTCAGTGTCAGAGTATTAGAGGCGCGTCGCCACAAATGCCTTGGGCGGGTTGACTTTTATCTGGTGGTGTTACCCTGTGCCTAAAAAGTACTCGAGTAAATTATTTTTTCATTTATGGGGAAGGTAAAAAGCTGCATTTGCTTTGGTCAGTTGGTCCAATGAACCCACTGATTGTCCATATTTTGACGGTCGCGTGTGAAGGAATCGAGTAGACACAACCATTATTAGCATATATGGTTCAGTTTGATATTTTCAAAGAACTAAACCCCAGTTATTTTACGTGTCTATTCATATACTCCTACCCGTTGTAATGTTGTATATATAAAATTGATCGACATTATATAGGCATAAATAAATAAATAAATAAATTCACCATAAACATATAATCAAGCAATTTCTTTTCTGCCTTTACAAAACACAAACACTAAAAATGTATGATTATAATACACTACCCTTTCAACCAGCAAACCACCAGGATCATGAAGAAGGACTAGATTGCCCTGCTGGCGGTTGGGTTTATCTATGCTGTCGTTGCATCGGCTCCTTCAGTCACATGGCCCCGCCGCCGCCACCCCATGCTGCTCCATGCATGAGAAACTGCTGCTGCCATTCTGGTGGTCAGAGTACTGTTGCTGTTGCTGATCCCCCGAAAGAACCGGAAAAGTTTAGTGTGGATAACAAACCAGCAGTCCGGGTATACTGCAAATCCTTAGTTAAATACTCTCTGACTATCCGTAATGGTAAACTCACGCTTGCACCCACCAACACTTCTGATCCTCACCAGGTTTGTGATTAAATTTATTTCAATATTTAATACTTTGTTCTCAGTTTTTTTTTTTTTTTTTGGAAACAACTCGGTCAGGATGTGATCGAAGTAAATTTAGGAAAAAAAAAACCCTTATACTTGTCACTCCGTTAAACCAAAGATCTATGTGTAAAGACCTATACGGAATTCTTTTACAATAGTTTAACTAAGGAATTTTTTTTGACAATTTTTGACCCAAGAAAATCTGTTTGACAATTTTTTAGGGAAAATTGACCATTTTGTGAAATGTTGTTGTATAGTGTATACATATCACCAATTGTTACATGTACATATATGTTGGTTTTAAAATCTTCCATCAATTTTTTTTGTTGATATTCTTTATTGTCCCTGAAACAAAGAAATGGATCAAAGAAGAGAAGTTTGGGAAAAAAGTCAAGGATGAAAAGGGCAATTCTTCTTTCGCTTTAATTAACAAAGCTACTGGTCAAGCTATAAAGCACTCAATCGGTGTAACATATCCGGTATATATTAACTATATTTTTGTGTCATATGTCAGACTCTTTGTTTTGATGAATGAAGTTTACTATTGATTTGTAAATGTATATTCAGGTTCAGCTGATCAAGTATGACCCTTATAAACTCGACGAGTCTGTTCTTTGGACTTGGCGGGGTGTACAAGGTTATAGTGCAATCCGACCAGTTTATGATATTTATCTTAATTTAGATGCATACGACTGCACCAAGGATCTTGAAAAGACAAATATCCGTCAATATGGTTGGAATGGAGGCGGTAACCAGCTGTGGAATCTGGCTTTTTTCTGTAAGTAGATTACTAACGCACAAACTACGTACATTACTTGATAACATAGATAGTTTAACATGATGTTAACTAAGTAATTTTGTGACATGTATACGTGGTCGATGTGTATTATCTATTAAGTTTTATGTTAAGAGCATTTCTTTGTCAAAACCTAAGCGGTTATTGTAAGTAACTCGATCTGAGTCTTTGTCAAAAGGATAAAATGTTACTCCCTCCGTCTCATTAGAAGTGTTATGTTTAAATTTTCAAAGTCTTCATTTTTTAACTTTGACCTCAAATATTTTTGTTTGTACTATATAATATTTGATGAAAGTTATATGAAATGATTGAGATTTAGATATATTTTTATAAGATATAATTTTTATCAAGAATTTTTATAGACAAATTTTTATTTAAGGTCAAGTTAACAAAACAAAGACTTTGAATAATCAAGATGTGGCACTTTTGTTTAGTAAAAGTCCAAATCCAGATTTAAGAATCGCCCCGTAACAAACACTATAAAATAGCTAACTTAGATTTTAGTTAACAGTCTTTTCTTAATTAATTTTAGAACTGGAGTAGACACGTACATTTGAGGTAATTTTATCATGTAAGGATATCTTGATTGTTTGTTTTTGTGATATTGTTTTACTTTTCATGCCATATATGAATGCGTAAGCTCGTTTTTCATACTTATTACCAGAACCTGAACTACCATTTCAATAATTTTAACCCTTTCTTAAATCCTTTGTGCAGGATATCGATCATGGCATGTAGAATTTCGATGTCTAGTAATCGTATATATACCATCATGGGATCGAGGAGCTACGTTTCTTTGTCACATGGTATTCATATGTATTCTGAATGATGATGTGTTATGAATAACTAGATAGTAGCACAATATATTAAAGACTTGATTTTTGTTGAGATATCTTTATGAATTTTCTACTGTACTCATTATTGGCTGTTATGTATGCCCAATTTTGGTCATCTAATTTGATATGCATTTCTGCTTACCATGAAGCTTGCTCTGCTAGTTTTTCTTACAACAAATAGTTGTTTTTTTAAATTGTCAAGTACTATTGTCATGGTACTCTTGTTCTATTCATCTTTAATTCGTTAAGACATACATCTTTGGTAATTTAGTACTTATTTATTTACGTTTGGGCGCCATGGCCGGCAACATGTCGTGCATATTAGATATTGCAGGAATGCCATATTTTCATGACTTCATCATCTATGTTAAGTTATTTTCTAATGCACAGTTGTCACGCATCTATGTTTTCGTTGTAACTTGCACAGCATGGACTAAAAACGTTATATCTCTAGTCATTGGGTTTGCAATTCTGTAACAATATCGCTCGTTGTAAACGGTTGGTTATACCTTCGTATCAATGCCGTCTTCGAAAATATAAAAAGTTTTTGGGGTCTGGCTTGAGAAATTAAAACGGGCCTTTAATATAACGAATTTATAGCATAATATTACGACGATACTTGTTTTCAAAAATAGTAACAAAGTTTTACGAACTGAACACGAGCGTATTCAAACAAGTTAAATGATTTAATAAAATATAATTATATACATTTCCGAAAAACGTCATCTCCATTAGTATATTTCAAAGAATCTTCTATGTCTGACATTTCTTAATGCCATAGCATTAGTTAAACAAATTAATGGTAATTCTGGTGCTGTTAGATTAAAAAAGAAAAAATTACACACTATTTTGTCAAGTAAGTTGTAAGTACCAAAGCAAACATTAGGTACTAGATCCATATACCACTTATATGTACAAAGAAATTTATGGGACTTTATATGACAGTGGACCAGGTTCATTTGCACCACATGAGCTCCCTCATGTCCGGCTCTTCTTCGTATGCTATCTTTGGCGGACATGTATGATAACTAAACTCTTTAAGTAAACTATCCAACTTTTACCTCTTTGTGGCCGACGGTCCTTAGAAGCGATTTCTAATACGCCGGACGAAATCGAAATTTATAATACGGCGTTTTTTTTTAAAGGTGAATTTCGCTTGAGAACTTCGTGTCGTGATTCGACAGCGGAAGGTCTAGCATACGTTGTCTTAACCGGGTCTGCGCTAGAGAGCTCCCTCGAAGTAGAAATGCCTATTTCAAATACCCGATGGGGGGAAAACCCCCTACTAATCCGCCTGAAGGCACGACGATCAATAGGGGTAAACCCTGCCCCCTCAGACTTGAACCTGGGTATACCCAAGCCAAGCCTTCATAGGAAGACTTCCTATGTACTTCCCAAGTCTTGAACCCAAGACCTCTTACTTGTAAGGTAAGTGCTCAACCACTTGAATTAACTAGGAAGTACATAATACGGCGTTTATAATGTCGGTTTCCAAAAAAAAAAAAAGTCTGAGTGGTGCGACATGACCGGTTGGTGAACTATAAGGACTAATCTTGAAATTAACTTCCACTATATATTTTCCCAATAAGTCCCGCCCTATAATTTACGACTAGTTTCAATCGTCTGGGTTTTATTCATTCGATCTCTCACATTCGATCGCTCACAATACATATTCCGAGGCACCGTAGCTACCTTGAATCGTCATCTCGATGGAGGTTGCCGAGGTATTCATCTCCGTTCCTTATTTATTTGTTTATTATGCTAATCAATTTCAAAAACTAACTAATTTGATGATATATACATGTATATATATATATACACATATATGTGTTTCAGGCTATAGTTATATGTATCGACAATTCTAAATGGATGCAACCCAACTCTTGGAAATATCAGGCTCAATTGGAGGCTATTCAAATATATTCCGAAACTAAACTTTGCGTACGTAATTCTCATGCCCAATAATAATTTTGTTCATTCTACTTAAATTTTTTTACATTATTAACAACCGAATATCATGTTTTGTTTTGTTACAGGGACATCCAGAGACTGTTGTGGCTTTCTACACAATGAGTTCAGTCAACTCTCAGTGTTTGCTTAGATATCCTACTAGATCTCTTGGAAAAATCGTTGATCAATTCTCAAGTAGGCTTCTTTTCAACTAATTACTTATATTCACACATAGAGTTCTTTTTTTTCCCCCACATATTGACTTACATACTGGACCATGCTTGTTTCTCAGAAATACATCCTGGCTTTGGTGATTTGGACTGGGTTACAATTGGGCCGGGTCCCTATTGGTCAATGGCTTGGTCGCCCAGATAAGAAATTGACAATGCTGTTTCTAGTTGGAGGGTATGCAATTCTTATTATTTATTTCGTCTACCTCTTTAGCCATATAGAAAGGGTGGCTTACTAATTAATTGTGTGTGTTTCTTGGCTGCCAGTCTTACAAATTTGTCTCTGGGATGGGTGGAGCATTTCGCCAAGGAATATAAAAGCATGGGTCTTGCCGTTGAAATTGTCAACTTCTATCAAGGTAGAATCCACAAAGATGCGTGGATTTATAACCAATACGGGAGGGACGAGCTTTATAAGTTTGCTAAGCTCTGCAATGGTAATGACAGTAGCCGCTATGTAGAAGTTAAACATGGATCCGATATTAGTGATGTCCTATCCAAGACCTTGTTAAAAGATACTCCTTGTCATCCTGCTGCCGCTGCCGCTGTTGCGGACGATGAAGCTCGGGGAAGTAAGCAGCGAGATGATATTGATCGGAGAATTTATAATGGTATGCATCCAGGCTGCTAGATTGTTTGTGTTTGTTTTTTATGTTCGTCCGCTCATCAGATCATAATATGTATCACTCTAGTTTGTTTTGTTGTTAGCATCACACACATACTTTACCGTGTGTTATTTACCGTGTGTTTGAGTGAATTGTCATGAACCTTCCTTACAACGTCTGTGTAACTTATCAGTTTTTCAAGTTTCTAGTTATATTGCTTAACCTTCCTTTATATTCTTGTGTTTCTAGTTATATTGCTTAACCTTCCTTTATATTCTTGTACTTAAATATAAGTAGCTTAAGAGTTTTATAGATATATTGATGTGATATTATACAGTCGCGAATAGCTATTGGTGTAAACAATCAAGGATGATATTAGTAGAGAGAAGAGGCTGTGTAGTTGGCACTTAAGGTTCTTAGCAAGACAGTGGACAGTACAAGTCTAACTTCTGGTAAACTTGAACTGGCTGAAGTAGTTTTGTCATCCACGGGGAAAGTAAAGTACCAGGTTTGCACACCCGATGCTCTGAGTAAGATGTTGGCCAAATATGGTGTCACCCTGCCTGCTGCAGAAGCCTAGCTGATTCGCCATATGGCTTTGGCTCGATTTTAGTTTGTTCGTAATAGACTTGCTTGTTTTCATTGAAACTTGTATGTCATGGACTAAATGTTATATCTCTGGTCATTTGTTTTGCATTTCTGTTTATAATATCGCTCATCCGATGGTTATCTTATCATGATGCTAACTGTGCAAAATCAAACATTTCAATTTTTGTAAATAGGTCTTTGGTTATCGTAAACAAGTCTTTCCTTAGGTAACCAAACCAAATAAAAGGACCTTTAATTTGTAATCAAAAATTTTGATAACCAAAATGGCTAATTTATTTTTTTTATGTTGTTTGCCTGTTAATCATGTTTGTTTATAGGAATTGTTCAAAAACATTAATATTATTTTTTATAGTTCAAAATCTAGACAAAAAGCCAAGTCAGATAGTTCAAACCGTTTAATCAGCATGAAGCAACCAACCAATATTAACTAAAATACGAAAGAATTTTTCTTAACAAGACACATGAAGCAACCTTTAATCAGCATGGGCCTTTTTATATCCATTATATGCTAATTTTGAGGATCATTTCAACTTAAATTTAGGAGCAAGAGTTAACATTGGTGCTGCTAGCAAGGAAGCCAAAAGGTATTCTGTGATTGATCCTGGATCTCATTGCAGGTGGTAAAATGGGTGGGTTAGGTAGGCGGGGTAACGGGTCAAAACAGGTAATATGCTAGTCTCATGTAATGTTATAAAATGTATAACTAACCGATAAAATAATACTCGTAATATATTGCATTTTTTTTTAGTTTCCATATCACGAAAATATGACAGTATCATTCTATTATTGAAATTTGGCAATAATATGGGGATATATTAGCTACATTATCATGTAGCCAATTAACTCAACCAAAAAACAATAAAATGACATCTATATCCTTAGTTATATCGATCTTCTCCCTTAAGTAATGTAATTAGTATATATATATATATATAAGGAATATTCTGGTATTGAAATAATAGTTTGGATATGAAGGTCTACTGAATCAGTTAAAACTCAGATACAAAAGAATACCCGTACTGAAAGTCATGCTAACATCAGTCATAGACACCACTCAAGGGACTTTAAGTTACAGATAAAATTAAAATGACCGTTGAAAATGCTCAAATGTATGCATATATTGCAAAAATTAAGGACTTCCCTTACAAGAGATGTCAATATGTGAACCACAGCCAGAAGTAGACGGGACAGAGGTTTTTGGTGGCTCTTCATCCAGCATACTTTCCAATTCATCATAGTCCAATTCTCCTTCGGCTTCTTCATTGACCACCCAAATATCAGTTTTATCAATATTTTCATAATCAAGTGGGCCATATGACATTGTATTCCCTTTGTTCCTGTTGAGTTCGAGTATTAATAAAGTTTACAATATAATTCAAAAATATATGTAACAAAATAAAATATACTAACCTGTTTTGTAGACGCAAGTTATAATGAACATACACCAAGTCAATTAGTCTTTGATGCTCTAACCGGTTTTTTCTTTTTGTGTGAATTCTTTCAAACACACTCCAATTCCTCTCGCACCCAGACGAAGAGGATGTTTGACTTAAAATCCTAACTGCAAACCTCTGCAACTCCGGAGCTTCACCACCAAATAATTTCCACCACTCATCTAGTAAGTAAAAAGTGTTAGGAGAAATTATACCACCATTCATTTACTATAGTTAATAAGTTATAAAATCTTACCTGGACACAACGCTTTACAACTAGCAACTGCCATTGGTCTACCAAAATCACCCACTCGGTCACAAAATTTAAAGAGTTGCGATGTAAGAGTTATGGGATCCTCACTTTTCTTCTTCCCAATCAGGTCAAGTACTCCACGAAAGGCTGCCCGTAGTGCATCTTTATTGTCTTCATCAAATTGAAACATTGAATTTAACCAATAAGCAGCCGAATGAAGACTTTTACGCAACATATTATCCCAACGACTATTAATAATAGTTGTGTAACGCATATACAAATCTTCTTTGTTTTCAAAAACCTCTTTAATGTCTTTGATAACCCTGTCCATACCTTCATATACAAAACCTAACGAAGGCTTTTCGTTAGAATCGCAAATTCTCAAAAGTCTCAATACTGGAGTCATTATCTTCATCACCATAGAACAATTTTTCCAAAAACTTTCATCCAAAACAATAAGCTTCACCTCTCTTGCTTTTGCTAATTTCAAGGCCTTTTCAAAATCTTTGCAGGTGACTAAAGCCTGTAAATCTAACTTATGCTCATGTAAACTGTTTAAAGCTATAAAAGATGAAGACCCAAGCCTACATGAACCATCAAAGAAAGACATATCGATGGGGTTTTGCTTGTTGCCTGAATGAAAATGCGTCTATTTCTTTCGGACCAAATCAAAATAAAGATGTAGGCTTAACTAAAGCCCAATGCCAAGCAAAGCCCTAAAATATAAGAAGAAAATAGGTTCAACTCAGCTCATTAATAAAAAAATAGATAACACCAATGAACTCTGTGAACTGGATTCGAACCAGTAGCACTCACTTTGATAGTTACTCTGTCCATCTTCTTTCCTAATAACACCTGGGTTAATTAGGCTGAGGATTCTAATCAGTTCCAGCCCTAAACGGGAATTAGGGTTCGAACCTATGACTTGGATTAGTCAGAATGGTAGACTGAAAAATAAATTCTTTCCATTCTAAGATTAAGATTTCAACTTAACTGCTTTTCTGTGACCTGCTCATGTAAACTGTTTAAAGCTATAAAAGATGTATCAAAACGTGTAGCACCAGGTTGAATGATTTCAGTCCAACCATCTCTCTTCCTCAACCAATTAAGAGACCATTTGTGGTTATAAATAAAGACAGTAACTTGTGAAGCAAGGGTAATCAGATCTGCCACATCATCTAATTCAGAAATATCCTTCAAAATCAAGTTAATGCAATGCGTTGAACATGGAGACCAACATATCATCGGGTACCTCTCCTCTAACAGGCTTCCTGCAGCTTTGTAGTTGGCGCCATTCTCTGTAACAAAGTGAACAATATTCGAACAACCAACTGTTTCAACTATTTCGGCAAATAGATTACATAGGTCTTCAGCATTGCTTTCAATATCTGATGCATCAACGGATTTAATGAATGAGATCCCTTTTGAACAATAAACCAAAAAGTTAATGAGAGGCCTTTGTTGGGAATCTCGCCAACCATCGCTCATTATAGTACACCCGATTTCTGACCAACGTTCTCTGTAAGAATCCACTATGAGATTCACCGACTGTTTAGCATCTGCCAATAGACTGACACGCATTGCATGAGATGAAGGCCCTTTATATCCATTCCCCATAGCAGCTATCTTACTCATCGCTATTGGAAAATATGGTGAATTAACAACACTCAATGGTATGCCAGCATCATAAAGCCACAAAGCAATAGCCAAATCTGCATCATGAATTCTTTCTTTACTGTGCCATATTGACTTTATTGAAGGTTGAGATGGATCTTGTATACCTTGTTGAAAACATGACCTTCGGTTGTCAGAGATACAAGAAGTATTTCGTTTTCCGAGTGATGTTTTTGGGGCTGCATTTTTTGAAGAGGATGCATCTTCTGTTTCCATTTTTACAATACCTACTCCACCACTCACTTTGTGTCCTAAAGCTCTTAGCATTTCAAACTTGACATCCCTCGGAACTTTAAAACACGATTTAACACTACCTTTTATTCCCGCAAGATGTTGTTTCATTCGGAAAATACCCCCTCCACGGAAAACATTTTTACAATAGTCGCACGTGTATATATTTTTTCCAAATTCATCATGAGATAAACTAACATGTCTCCAAGCTATGTCTCTTTTAGAACGTTTGTTTGACTGAACCGTAAAATGAAAATGTGATTCTGCGTCTGATGATGGTGTTGCTGAATCATTGACCTCTTCCACAGTCTGTAAATACATTAAACCAAAACTTATTATACCTATGAAAAATAACCCCCGAGGCCCCCAATATCAATAACCCATAATTTTAAGTAGTGTCAGACTTAACTGATGACTGCCCACTGAACAACCTCAAACTTCGAAAATCACATTAAATGAGCATATATTAGTCCTTACCTCTTTCTGGTAAACATTTACCCATCAATTAAAAAAAATTACTATGACGACACAACAACGATACTCAATACCAACAAAAGCAGGGTTTTAGGAAGGTATGACGTAGACAGCCTACCACTATCTAAAAGTAGAGAGACTGCTTCAGAAGGACTTCCGGGCTCCGGCCTAGGGCTTTAAACATATAATTAGTATAAATAAAATTACTATCATTTTGTTGAAACATATACTGATACTCATAAAATTCAAAGCAAGGAATAGCCAGGCTGCTGTAGTATATATTTTAAGATAATTATATATTCTCCTAAAATATCCTCCTAATAACAAGATCATAGCAGATAGCAAAATCAAGGGATATGATGATAAAAAAGAATTAGTGATCTGTTATTCTCCTAATCAAACCTAAATAAATAAATTAAGAAAATTAAATACTATCATAACCGAATATATGGGGGAAAAACCTAATAAAGCATTGTGATCTATTAATCTCCTAATCAAACCTATTAGTTTATATAAATAAAATTTAATATACCTGGTTCTCCATAGTACTAATAGGGTTGTGGTGGTGGTGGATCCGATGGAAAAATTGGAAGAAGAAGTGGACATCTGACAATGGATTTCTTGGATAGATTTGGAAATGATAGAAAAAAATAAATAAATAAATAAAAGGAGGGAATGTACACGGAATTAGAGCGGGAACAGAAGTGGTGGGAGGGAACCGGTGGGTGGGAAAATAGGGAAAAAATGGACATAGATTAAAATAAATTATATTAATGATGTAAGGTATTAAATCTAAAATCATAAAAGACAAATGCAAATCAATTACAAAGAAACTTAGGTCACAAAATAAGTGGACCAACATATGTAAAATTTTTTTTTTTTTTTTCATTTTCACCCTTCATTTCATTCATCATATGTAAAATCAAGAAAAAAATATATAAAAAGGTAACCTATTTACTTAAAATTCTTAAAAAAGAAACCTATTTTGTTTTCGCTTATTTAAAAGATACAGTTTTCTTAAATTTCTTAAAAAGGGGAATATTGTTAGTTTTAGACGACAGGCAGCTGTTAACTTTGTTAGTTTGCTTACGTGGCATTACTAAAACATATTAAAATGGTGCTTCATTGAACATGTATGCTTAGACCTCATAGACTTAATCTGAAAAGTTGACTCACCCTCAATCCATGATGCCCACAATCTAAAAGGACATGGATTTTCAACCACAATCCTCTTATCTTTTGCATTTCTAATCTCACATCTAACAAGCACATGTGTCTTCTTACTTTCTTCATAATACAATGGATACCCATTTGCCAATGCATACTTAACAATTGAATCCTTAAACTGTTCAATATTCTCAAACCTCTCTCCTTTGAATGGGTGCATTAATCTCCAATGAATTGTAGGATCATGCGATTGGGACTTAATCTTCTCACTCTGCTCTTTTTCAAGACCTTCTTCAACATTTGGGTTGAAACTTGGATACCATGTAACACAGACCATTAGTTAAATCCTTCCCAGGTACACAATAGTAAAGCCCAGCAGATACCCTTGGGTTGGGTACTTGATAAAAAAGGTTTACAACCCTAATAACATTTTTGGAAAAAAAGACTAATAGTTAAACTCATTAAAATTCAGTTTATCCATAGTAACTGATGCACCATCTTCGTATCTAAAAGGATTTTTTTTAACCCTCCACAATAGTGAACAACTACAGTACCCAACTTAGAAGAGGTTTCCATCATGAAATTTAACCTAATTAATAACCAAAATAGGAAACTTACCTGTGCGATTAATCGTAAATCACCATCTTTTTAATCATAAACCACCATTCTTGAGTATTGATTTTGATTTTAGGGTTTTTAACTTGGGGGAAATTTTGTGGGGAAAGAAGAAAGGGGGAAATCGGGGAGAGAGAAACTGATAAAGAAAGTGTGAAAATGTAATTATATGTTTTACATATATATATATATAATCTGTTTTTTTGTGTTTTTTTAATGTATAATATGTTTTAGTAATGCCACGTAAGCAAACTAACGAAGTTAACAGCTGTCTGTCGTCTAAAACTAACGATATTCCCCTTTTTAAGAAATTTAAGAAAACTGTATCTTTTAAATAAACGAAAACAAAATAGGTTCCCTTTTTAAAAATCTTAGGTAAATAAGTTACCTTTTTATGTATTTTTCCCTTAATTTTACCAATTTTCCTTAAGAAGTTTTATTTTAAAAAAACAATATATATTGCAAGATATGGTTCCTTATATACATCTCAAGTTTGTTTAATTATCTTATTTGATCTATTTGAAATGATGTCATATAATTATCTATCCGTGAAGAGACTGTTTTAGAAAGACCTCCAGCCATCACACTGATTTAGAGTAATGAGGTGAAACCAACGTATACTATATACAAACAAAAATGAAGTAAGCGGGCAAGATGCAAGTGCATTGACTTCTCTTGAGTACTTGTTAAGACATGGAAGTACTTTACGGGTACACTTTAGTTTCTAGATATTAGCAAATAAGAATTGATTTTCGTATATATTTTTTTTGCGTGGTGCACCATATCTTTACATTATTGATTTGTAACTTATATCAAATACTTCCAACATCAAAAATAGTGTGATACTTTCCATACAAATAAATGAATAAATGGCAATGATAATTAGTTGATTAGAATAAAGACTCCAACAATGAAACTATAACCTTGAACATGAAATCGCATTTGTGCCATGTGACAGTATTAATTGTTGTTGCCATTGACTTTCTTATGTTGCTATTAACTAGAAAAAAAAAACAAGTAGATTAGTCACATGCTCACTTGGGATTGCTAATTTTTAGCACTTGTATTGGAATATTAGTGGATCTAAAGAGTTCTTCAACTTTGTTTATAGTTGACCATAGTCATATTGGTATCATCAGTAGAGAAACATGTAGCAATTATAGTTACAACTTATATACATATACAGAAAATGTATGTTATGGCATTATGTTTTATTGACAATGTAATTATCCTTTTGGTAAGAATTTAGCTTTGTAGTCCTGAGGTAAGAGTAGAAGAATATACTTCCTTCATTTCCTTGTGTTATGGTGAAAAGCAAAGAGTGCGTAGAAAAAAGGCCAACAATTTACAAAATTTTACACATTTTTAAAGAGTGCGTAGAAAAAGTAGGTATAAATAACAAATTTGTTGTAGTGACATCATTCAATTGTTATTACAATACTTTAATAAAGTTGTTATATATTCGGTCTCCACTGAAGTCAAGCTTTATATTTAAATGTAGAATGTAAATGGCAATAAAGCATAAAAAATAAATTTTTCTAAAGTTTATATATAATAAGTTACTAAACTGAAATGTAACTTCAAAAGTCTGATCAATACATTAAAATTATGTAAACTTGAATGGAAGATGTGATGTGACCTAGCAAAAGGAGCAACATTTTGGACAAAAAAAAGGTGACATATTTTTGGGCCTGATATAAGAAAAGTAAGGGTGACAATAGAATGGGCGATTCTAAAATTACCCGTGGTTGCTAGACTATGAGTAACATTAATATGTACGTATGGTTACTAGAATGAGTAACATAATATGTTTTCATAAGCACTTCTTTCAGCAAGCTGAGCAGCTTCCAATGACGCCAATCAAGATAAAGAAACCATCAGTACCTGCCACTCGACCATCATCATCATCGGTACCTCAACCATCCAAGCCAGTATCTTCCTCATTAGAGCGTCATCAAATCATTGATGTTCCCAGCTTGGCTGTTGATGGAAAAACTTAAGAAGAAGCTTTGGAAGAATGATTTTCTTTATTTCAAGCAACCAGAATTTTGTATAAAAAATATGGAAGGTTCTAAATTTTTATCCCCCATTTTCTTTACAAAATTCTTAAAACAACCAATATGTTTGTTTTTTGTTTCAACACATTTCTCATTCTTATCTTCCTCCCACAGTTGTTCACATGTGCAATCAAAAGATAACTGATACGTTCAAAAATTGAGGTTGCAAAAAGACGTTTTAAATTTATAAAGTGCAAGTAAATACACACTAACGGGCGTTGGACTCGATCCAATGTAGCTAGTTGTAAGTCCCTGGAAAGGGATCGTTAATAGCTTGTTATAGTTATCTTGAGGTGCGGAATCCCTCTCTATAACTCGGTGATTCACAACAACAAAGAAAAAGCCTTCAGATTATCTGAGGTTGCAGATCTTCTCTAGGCTATATGAATAGCTTGATCACGAAAATAACCTGTAAATATCCTGGAAATTTTGACAAGTGTTAACCCTAAACCTATTAGGATTTGGTATTTATAGAAAAACAATTCGACTTGGGCTTTATCAGCGCGGGGTTGCAAATCCAGCCCAGCTCGACTCTATTGCGAGGTCACAATCTTGTCCTAGCATCGTAATTGACTCTACAATTACGAGGTCGCAATTTCCCTTTGAATTGCAAGGTCACAGTTCACTTAAACATATATACATTTCATGGTGGTTTTTATTTGGTCTTTAAATTTATAATGTTGCACAAGTAACTATCTAAATAAACCACACGTAACGAGTAGAGAACCCGACCAGTATAGTATAGTCTAGTAATAAACTACATGATCGTTCGCAGGGACGCGTTGCTTTACCTACTCTAGTAGTATGTGTAATTCTAGCGGTTGTAGGGTTGTCACGATTTCCTATTATACTATTGCAATAGAAGTAAATAAAATAGCTACAACCGCTTATTCAGCGAGAGGCTAGGTCAAAAAATATTGAAGAAAAGCAAATAACAGTAATTAAATTAAAATACTTGTTTGGCATCTCCGGTCTCATGGTGTGACCAAATACTATCCTACTGGTTTGCTAGTCTGTTGAAAACTTTATCACGGCTCAGATTCTCGTTAGATTCACTTTGCCCAATTAATACTCACACTACCCTATAAACAAATTTTCGCTAGATTCATTGTTTAAGCATTAATGACCTAAAGTTTCTGTTACTAGTTCATCTTTTAATTACCCAACTCTTAAGCCATGGCTAGATATAATTATCTCTGGTGACCACAGTGCTCGTTTCCAAGTCAAAGGATCGCGTCTGACATTGTTACGCTTCATGTTCAATTCATCCTAATTACTATGGTTTTGGATCCCTCGGTTACAAGTGAATCACTTTTTACTTCTAGTTATAGGCCGACTAGTCATTTTCTGTCCTAGCATATTAGTTCTAGTGTATGATCATAGACAACCATCAGAATTAAACTAATATGTTCAGATATAAAACCAATAGCAATATGAATTACTAATAAACACGGATCTACGATAAACAGTAAAACACACCCAACAGAATCTAAACAAACACAGTAAAACACTAAGCGTCTACATGATCACATCGATCCAAACAAGTATTCAGCCTACTAGCCTAGCATTATTAAAGGAATAACAAAGTCTGAAAAGATGAAAGACATTGTTCAAATAAAAGAAGTAAAATTGAAAATAAAGATCTAGACTGAGGATGAAGATCGAAAGGCGTTAGAAGCTCCAAAACCTTCATGGAATCTGCCAAGTCGACCTAGGGTTGTTGCTGGGCGGCTAGGGCTGCTGAATCGGCTCTTTTATAAGGTTTTGAGGGTTGATTCTGAACGTTCGAAGTGACTTATGACTTCATTGGATGGAGACGTGTTCTCTTCACCCTAAAAACACCTAAGGTGGCCGGCTTCTCTATGGAGGAGTCGTCACCGCCAAACACAAACACCTCCGATACAATGGCGTTAAGCTTCTCAAAGCTTTACACCGGTAGGGAATCGCCAATAAGTCGAAGAAAACCCATGCTTGTTCTCAATCGAAGTCCGTGCGGTTCTTTGATCAAACAATAGGCTCAATTAGGAATACGATAAATTTTAATGTGTCATGATAAGAGCCTATTAGGAATACGATAAATTTTAATGTGTCATGATAAGTCTTAAAGTATGAAATGAAATATTCTAATTCTCTTATATGAATATCTTTTAAGAAAATTTATTAACTTTGTTTAAAATATATATGAAAAATACTAGTAGTATATTATAAAGGAAATTTTAAGAAGTAAATCATAAAGTATTTCAAAGTTATAAGCAAAAAAATTAATGGTTAATAATGACTATAAAAAGTTAACTAGTTAACAATGAAAATTGACTAGTTCAACTGGTCAGAGGCATTCCAGGTTTTACCCAGGTTCTTGAGTTCGATCATTAGGGATGACAAGTTTTGGGGTTTTTTCCTCCGAATAATTGTACCGGCCCATGGTCAACAACTCGTTATCTAGGGTACGTGCAAGGCTTCAGCATTATACGGTGTGGTTTCCCTGATATCGCATACCGACTGAATGTTCGAAAAAAAAAATGAAAGTTAACTATTATAGTTGAAAACTTGAAACTTTATATTAGCCATCATTTTAATAACTAGTCAACCGAAAACCAACCAACTTTTTCAGGTACCCGAAATTAACGATATAAAATGTCTAGTAACGAAGTAGGAGCTAAAAAAAGATCCAAAATTTCTAGGTACCGGAAGGAGCCGAACCGTCCGTTACATGAAGCATGTGAAAAAAAGTAGGTAAAACATACCGTAAAAAAAAAAAAAAAAAACATATTTTATCTAAATTAACAAATTGGCACATGGTTAAGGCTTTAAGTGCCAATATAGTTTTCCCTAACCCTGCCCATTGTATATTTGTATATATAAAGGGATCACATTCCACACTTGCATGTTCACACCTTTCACAATACTAATTACTCTTCCTGTTGCCTATCTCCGGAAAGAACCGAAAAAGTTTAGTATGGTTAACAAACCAACAGTCAGGGTCTACTGCAAGTCTCTCACGAAATACTCGCTTACGATCCGTGATGGTAAAGTCACGCTTGCACCCACCAACCCTTCTGATCCTCACCAGGTTTGTTACATTTATTTCAGCATTGTTAATACTTTGTTCTCTGTTTTTGCTAAAACTTTTACATTTATAGAGATATATATGATGTGTTACACACTAACATTTGTCCATACAAAATTTCATAGTCAATTTTTTTTGGGCAAAATCGTCATTTTCCCCTTAAATTTGGGAGTATTTTTTTTTATTTAAAAAAAGCTAGTACATGCGGCAAGTGCCGGATTAAGCCAAATCAACCAAAAGTTTATCGTATGTGTATGGTTGAAACATTAAACCGGACACTATGAGTGCCTGATTTTATAAATGATTAAACCCTCTACAACCCCCTAGAGACGTGTCAGGTGAGAAAATTGGCCATTTTGTCAAAAAAGTTCCAAATAATGTTGTTGTGTACATATCACCACCATTCGTTACATATGTTATGTTGGTTTTAAAGCGTTTCACCAATTTGTTGATATTCTTATTGTCTCTGTGGAACAAAGCAATGGATCAAAGAAGAGAAGTTTAAAAGTATTACGGATGAAAAAGGGCATTCTTCTTTCGCTTTAGTTAACAAAGCTACCGGTCAAGCCATGAAACACTCAATTGGTCCAACTTATCCGGTATCAACCATATTTCTGTATAACATAGTTTTACTGAATTCTTTATGGAACCAGTCTCTCTACCTTTTGGGTAGTGGTAAGATTGTCTACCGCTCACCTCCGTAATACCCCGCTCAGGGATTGGGCACAGTTGTTGTTGTATAGTTTTACTGAATGAAGTTTGCTCATTACCATAAATAATGATTTATATAAATTTCTATTCAGGTTCAGCTGATCAAGTATGACCCCGATAAACTCGACAAGTCTGTTCTTTGGACTAGGGGTATCACCCGAGTAGAGGGTTATACTTCAATTAGGTCAGTCGACAATTATCATCTTAATTTAGATGCATATGACTCTACCAAGAATCTTGAAAGGACAGACATTAGTCAATATGGATGGAATGGAGGCGGTAACCAGCTTTGGAATTTGGCGTCACACGACTGTAAGTTGATTGTTTAAACAAATCTTGATAATTAACTTAGCTAGTGTTAATGTCTTATTCCAAAGTATATGATGTTTATTATCTATTAATCCTTTGGAAACCAAGATTTACTTTCGCTTTTCCTTTTCCTTTCAATCAAACAACAGTGACTTTTGATTTCTATTATACATGGAAACCAAAATACCGTATTTTTGGGAAGGTGAAACGCTGCATTAATTGCTCGGTAAAATGAAAAATCTCGAGTGAAGTGAAAGAAGTCGACCAGTTTACTATTTATTCATCTTATCTTAATCTTATTTTTTCTATAAGAGAGAAAGTACTTGTGTGTTGCGGCGGTGAGATGGTGGAAGTGATAGTTCATCGAGTGTGATAGGTAATAGGAGGCGATATGTCATAAAGTGTGATAGTCGAATGCCTTAGCCGTACGGGCTTCGCTTTCGGATTTAAAAAATTCGTCGAAAGTATATCGAATAACATTTTAATGAAAGAGCATGAAATTTTAGGAACATCTATATAATTTTTATAATTTATCGATGTATGGTTTTTGAGATAAATGATTTTGAATGAGTTAGAGGTATAAAATGATTTATGGAGGAGAGAAAAAAATGAGTGATTGATATTATAAAAATTACGAGTAAGTGATTGAGATTTCTTCTAAGGGTATTTTGGGGTATATAGATGTATTATACGTTATGCATTAATAGGTGTACATTGTTGAAAGTTGCAGTTTAAAACTTAAAACCCTATTTGTTTTATAATGTAGTATAGATAAATATGTTTTTTCCTATGTGACATTTTTAGTTTTTTTGTCATATTGGATTTTCAATGAGTTGTCATTTTCTCCATTTAAATTGTTATATTTACGTTGCCATGTACGATCTTAATTATATCAATACTAATCATAATCCTAATCATTAATATTTATTTTTCTATTTTCTATGAGTACAAAGATAGTTATATACATTATACTATATTTTTTTATTAGTTTAATGATAATCATCTTTTTTTAAATGAGATTGTTTATTATATTATGTTTATTTTTATTGAAAAGTATCTATTATATTATATTTAATAAATAGAGAAAATTACATTTTTGGTCTTTCAAGTTGATAGGATTTTCAGTTATTGCCCTTAAGTGAGTTAATTACAGACTAAACCCTGAAGTTAGTCAATTTTTTCACTTTTCACTCTGTGAGTAATAGTCGTCTATTAGGCCCCTTAAGTGGGGGGCAGATATGTCATTTCACCATGGTATCTTCTTATTCTTCTTCCAAACTCAAACACAAACCCAGATTTTGAAAATCACGGCGGTCGGAAAACAAAATGTCAACTGAAAAATACATACCTAGCACACAAACACACAAACTCATAAAGACACATAAACACACACTCGAAACATATAAGTTTGAGATCGGAAACAAGGGTTTTTGGATTCGGAATTGCTTGGATCGGGATCGTTTTGGCTATATTTGGTTGGATTCGAATTGCAATTGCTTTGTTTTGTCTTTCTTTTCGATTCAAACAAGTTTTTTCGGCGATCAAGCTTTTCCGGCGAATTCTAGATCGGATTATTTTGGCTAAGGTTCATGCACAATTGAATTCTGAGTGGATTGCAACATGTTTCGTGTACTAATTCGAGGAAACAAGAGATAAATCGAGATTTTAATTTTTCCGGCGTGATTTTCAAATTTTTGGCCTCCGTGATTTCATTTGACATTTCGTTTTTTTGCAAAAACTTTTTGTGTTTGAGTTTGGAATAAAAGAAGAAAAAATCATAGTGAAATGACGAATCTTTCCCCCACTTAACGGACGTAATAGACGGTCGTTAGTCACGGAGTGAAAAGTGAAAAAATTGACCAACTTTAAGGATTTTTCTGTAATTAATTCAGTTAAGGGCAATAACTGAAAATCCTGCCAACTTGAGGAACCAAAAATGTAATTTTCTCTAATAAATATATTCAATTAAAAGGATTTTTATAATTTATAAATATTTATGTTTCATTAGTCATGGTTTAATATATTTCACGTATATCATATATATTCATAAACTATAATTTTATTGTTTGCATCAGTCGTAATTTGATAGTTTTTACATTATTATAAATTATGAATAATAATGTAACTATCAAGTATTTTATTTTTTTATTTATGTTCTTAGTCTGCCTCGCGTGTAGGTTTAATCTAGTAGTTTTAATATATCTATACTATATGTTATAAAGCATTTAGTTTTTTTATATTTTCAACTAAGTTATTGATAACCTTAAAATACATTTCCTTTTTATTTATTTATTTAAAAATCTTTACTTAAAATACCTATAATACCCTTGATCAACTAAATATACAACATCTATCTTTAACTCTTAAATAACTACATTACATTAATTAGTTTTACATTGATAATCACACCTCTACTGTCGTTGCCACCGTTGTTGTCGTCACCACCGCCGCCACTACAGCGCCGCATCACGCATGCATATGACTTGTAATAAAAAACAACTAACATAACCTCAATTGATTAATCACAGTTCTCAATTTCTTCTATACTAAGTTATCAAGCATATGACTAACTTATATTATTTTTTTTTTACAAAAAAGATTTGACCAAATTTGTTAATTTTGATTAACAATGGAATTTTGATAAATTTATTTAATTAATATAAAATTATAAACTAAAAAACATGGGTCCATAAATTGTTTTTTAATACTTTAAAATATTAAAAATTATAAAAAAATATCTCATTAATTTATATTTTTTATTTTTCTAAATTATGTTTCTTAAAAAAAATAAAAGTTAGACCAAATTTATTAGTCACATTCATATGTATCAAATTATCAATATATGTATCTTCAGAATGATTTGAAACAAACTATACCTTGATTGATGACGTAGCCTTCTTATGATTATCGCATTTGATTTGTTGGTGGACGGAACATCTCTTTTCAAAATATACATTTGGTGAAAGTTATAATATCTTAATTTTAATATATACTATAACTAATGACTTATTAATCAATTAAATTGTTCAATTTTATCAAATTGACTCTCGCTTATGTCATCATTTAGATAAATTATAAATTAAAAATCATAATAATAATTATCCAAATATATTATTATATTATATTAATATTTATATTAATTTGTAAAAAAAGTCTCATTAATATACACTTTTATTTTTCATTTAACAATTTTCACTTTTTAGCCCTCAATACTTAATTTATAGTTATTTTTCACCATTAACTTGAGATGATTTTTATAAAATTTTTTAAAAAAAGTTACAAAAAGTATTTATATTTATTTTTAAGTTACAATTGTCACTTAAATCAATAGTCCTAATTGTTATCAATGAACTTGAAAATCAATCATAATTATTATCTAATTATCATAAAACAGGTGATTGAAAATGAACCTGCATCATGATCACATACATATACTTAAATGTCAAGTACAAGATCACAAGTATAGTTATGTTTTAATTCTTAATTATATTTTTATAATAATATTACATTATGAGAATAATTGGTTTCAAAAACTTTCTATAATAGGGAAATTATTATAACAAGTACCTTGTGGAATGACTACGTCAAACAATTACATCAATATGTCTTAGCTAATAATGACAATGACGAACATGCGATTATTGTACTACAACTTGCACATTATAACACTTAGAACCGTATAAGATTTTATACATTAAGTGTATGAAGATCTAATATTAATAATATCGTGAACCCCGTGTCCAGTGTTGGACACGGGTCTAAAATCTATGACATTAAATGGTAGAAATAGATATCACATATATGTCTTTATATAGTGATTTGTTACCGAAAAAAGTGGTGCTAAAAATCTAATTAAATTTTACTTCAGTGAGAAAAATGAAAAATGATATTAATAATTTAAATGATAATCTATACTTCTATACTATATTGTAAAAAAAATAGTCTTTTTTATTTTTGGTAATGTTGAAAATATGTAATATTTTCATTTGGCACCCCTTAAAAATACTTTCACACACACTACCTCCTTAACATTAATGATTAAATTACACTATCAATTCTTTATGTTTTAAAATATGTCCATTAACCTTTTACATCAATTATATACACAACTCAACGTCGTTCCATCACCAACCGTTGCCCAATTATCACACCGTCACCGTTATGACTACCGCCGCATCGCGCGGGTAACGTGTTAATATATTTCAAATTTAATACGAAGATAATAGCACATGGTTATAGAGATATTAACAAACTTTTGAAAAACTTCTTATTATAAGGCATGTACGTAAATCATAAGATATTTTTAACTTGGAGATAAAAACACATGCTTATATATAAGTTAACAAACTTTCAACGAACTCCTAATTAAAAGGCTTAATTTAAACGTACAAGATTAAAAGTTGTAATGATCCTTTGGTTGTAATTTAACTTTATTTACAATTACCGATATATATATACAAATTACACCAACCTATACCACTAGATCACGGTTGCTGCCACTGCGCGAGTACCGTCATCGCCACCACCAGATCACGGTTGCTGCCACTGACCGTGCTAGTATATTCTAGTATATATAGGCAAGAAGTCACTATAAACACATTGTGGAGTATCTTTTTTTAATGGCACATTGAAAAGTAATTCTTGTCTGTCTTTATGCAAACAATGTGTAATTATAATGTTGTTGATGAACAACCACTCCCATGTGATGTTATCGGTAATGTCACACCGCCTATTCAACCAAACCACCAGTGTGTTGTAGCTTGCCCTGATGCAGATCAGGGAATTTGGTTTATGATTGTACTCGCTGTATAGGCTCATCCGGTCACATGGCCCTGCCGCCGCTCACCATCCGGCCACCCCACATTGTGCATGCTTCATGCATAGCAAACTGCTGCTTCCATTCTGGTGATCAGGGCAGCAACCATACGAGTACTCTTCCTGTTACCGATTCCCCAAAAAAGCTGAAAAAGTTTCACTACAAAAATATTACAATTTTCACACTTTTAGTTAGCATGAACAAATTTTTTTAAAAGTTTGTCACGTTTTTTGTGTGTAAAACTAAAGTGAACCAAAAATTTACACTTTTAAGTGTATAGAATAGGTATTATAAATTACAAAAGTTCGCACTTAAAAGTACGTAGAAATTTATTCACATTAAAAAGCGTGTCACACAACTTTTTCCACACTAGCTATTAATTTGTCACACATTAAGTGTGGAGATATGATCAATAATGTGTGGATATTTGACTTATTCTTTGTAGCGTTTAGTACGGATAACAAACCAACAGTTAGGGTATACTGCAAGTCACTATTGAGGTACTCTCTGACGATCCATGGTGGTAAAGTCATGCTTGCGCCGACCAGCACTTCTGATCCTTACCAGGTTCTTCATTGATCAACTTTTATTTGCTTGTTCCAAGTTTTTTTTAATACTTAATTACATACTAGATTTAGATCCCGCGTAAAACGCGGGTCTGTTGAACAAAATTTGTTTTCAATTAACGCATTTACCTATCCTTAGAAAATTACCGAAGTTAACCCATATGCCCATTAAATTAAAATTATCTTACATTATACAATATGTCTCGTTAAATAATGAATCACTACAAGCACATGCCAAAGTCCAAAAAATCTTAGTACAATTGACAAGTTTTTAGAGCAACTTTAAGAACCCCAAATTGGTACAGGGCATTGACACTTGTGTGTATTTAAAAAAAAACTCAACATGTCTTGAACGTTGCCCTTTAATCAAAAGCTTCAATATTTGCTCTTCCATGTCGGGTGCTACATGTTGCCTTGAATCTAAACATCCAACTGCAAAACATATCTTGTGCCCTTAAACAATTTTCATATATGAAGGTCCATATTGAAATTTCCATAATTCTCAGCACCATGATCCTGCTTAAAGGTCAAGAAACAATATCAACATTTGCAGACTTTTAAGGAATTGGCCAACATAGTCAAGTTTCTTCCTTATGCTGCATGTCTTAATTTAGAATAACATTGACAATCAGCCACAAACTTCTCAATCTAGAATGATGTAATTAAAAAAGGATAAGTTATATAGTTCACTAAAAGATGACACAGAAATGTAAATTTATAGCAGATACCTATCAGCCTAAAGCATACTAATATCAACCCGAATTGCCGCCTGAAAGGCAAGTCTTAATAATCAAAACTATAAAAGAACTTTAAATATATCATGATCGTATTAACAAATCAAGAGCTGAATGTTAACACATGAAAATCACTTCAAGTTCATGTCCCTCTGTCATAGCAATTGCAGACTATATAAAAAGTTAAGTGAACAATCTTGAATGACACAATTGGTATTAAGTGAATTGACAAGAGAAGAATAGGACACAATTGGTATTAAGTGAATTGACAAGAGAAGAATGTTCATTACCAACTAAATATGGGTCAACATGGGTAACATTGTTTAAAATGGCTATTTTGACCCATTTAACTAAATATGGGTCAACATGGGCTATATGTTTTCTGCAAGTCCTGCAACACTGTCATATGGGTCAAATACGTCAATACGTAAAAGGCGACTTGAAGTATATTTGAACGCTTAAACACATTAAATCAATACTAAAAATATTACCTGAAGAGCGTGGGAATATCAGTTGTTGTGAGGAAACTTCTTCCATGGACTGTTGGGAGATCGAAATCAGCCCTCTAAATTCTACCAAAACCATTCTAAGATGTTGGAAGATCGAAAATCAACCCAAAAGGCTGTTTTGAATCCCACTTTCCGACCATTTAGACACTTCCATTTTTAGCTAACCTTATATCGTTTTAAACACATTTGACCATGCTTTCATTATATACTTTTAGTTTCCTCAAACACATAATACAAAAAACTAAGCTGTTGGAAGATTGAAAATCAACTCAAAAGGCTCTTTTGAATCCCACTTTTCAACCATTTAGACACTTCCATTTTTTGCTAACCTTATATCGTTTTAAACACATTTGGCCATTCATTCATTATATACTTTCAGTTTTCTCAAACATATAATACAAAAAAAGTTACAGCCATTCAAAAACAGTAAAAAACCATTTCTCGCTGCTGAAAAGTTAGCATACAACACCCTTGGTGCTGTTTTGCGACTCACTTTTGAACTACCTAGACATTTCCATTTTCTTAACATCTTATACCAATTAGATAAAATAAGATAAACAGATAAAAAAAAAGAATTAGATTAAATACCAAATTATCAATGAGCACTAATGATCTCATCCCAAATCACTCTTGAGACCTTACTTTCTCAGCCATCCCTATCAAATTGGAACAGAGTAAGGCTCAGAATTGTAACTCGGCCAGTTTATCTATCAAAAAATTTATATCTCAAACTTGAAAAGAACTGGACCAACTTCTACAATCTCTTTCACATAAACAAAGTTACTTTATGACAACTTCTACCAGCCTCAAATGACAGCTTTCTTACAGGGACACATCAAAAGTTTCATTAATTTACGAACGCGACTTCTCAAAACCTCAAACAAGTTTTGTATACAATAATGAAATTGATAAGTGGTCACTTACTTGCAAATTGACAGCTTCACCACCATTGAAATGATTATGGGTCTTTCTTGCGTGTTTTCGTGTACCACCTGAATTATACTACCCATTCAAAACAAAAATGGATAATTAGTTGCAGGTAATTACATAAAAGTTTCCACTTCTTCATGTATTACAACAAACAATTATCGGAATGTTTTTTTTTTTTATAGAAAACCAATTTCGAATATATATGATGATGACCCGATTCGATCGAAGTTTATAAATATATAATACTGTATTATCAAACAAACATGCACACGAATCACAAATCATCATCATAAACTTAGAAATCAATCAATAATATTCATGATAAAGCTAAGAGAGGGTTATATAAAAACTTACATTAAACACAATGAACTAAATAAAATTACTTGAGCTGCCATTCAAGAGTGCAACTTAAATGACTATTGATCAGAATTAACCTCCATCAACAAAATCAAAACTGTTTTATATTATTGAGATCAAATACAGTAACTTAAAATCAATCAAAATAAAACATAAAATACATTATATTCAAAATCCATATTATGTTCAGATCATTACTACATTCATGTATTATGTCAACAAATAAATTATATAATGGAAACTAAAAAAGTGAAATATTACCTAAACCTTCCATCACTACCTTTTGGCTCGATGTTGTTGATATTTTCTGGCCAAAAATCGTCGGAGTTTCCTTGATTTTAAGAAGAAAAGTCTATCACCAGTGACATATAATCCTACAAAAAATTATTCAAACTTTATGAAATACAAAAGAAAGTAAAAATATATATACATATATATGATGCTTTAAAGTCTTTCACCAATTTGTTGATATCTTTATTGTCTCTGGAACAAAGCATTGGATCAAAGAAGAGAAGTTTAAAAGTATTACGGATGAAAAAGGGCATTCTTCTTTCGCTTTAATTAACAAAGCTACCGGTCAAGCCATGAAACACTCAATTGGTCCAGCTTATCCGGTATCAACCATATTTCTGTATAACATAGTTTTACTGAATGAAGTTTGCTCATTACCATATAATGATTTATAAATTTCTATTCAGGTTCAGCTGATCAAGTATGACCCCGATAAACTCGACAAGTCTGTTCTTTGGACTAGGGGTATCACTAGAGTAGAGGGTTATACTTCAATTAGGTCAGTCGATAATTATCATCTTAATTTAGATGCATATGACTCTACCAAGAATCTTGAAAGGACAGAAATTCATCAATATGGATGGAATGGAGGCAGTAACCAGCTTTGGAATTTGTCCTCTTACTGTAAGTAGATTATTAACACAAACTACATTACTTGATAACTTAGCTAGTGTTATTGTTTAATATATTCCAAAACATAATGTTTCTGTTTATATTATCTATCGATAAACATAAATAGAAGATTTGTTTCTTAAATCAGTTGATGGCAAAAAGGATTAGAAAATGGATTAAATTAACTATGACAAAATGTCTATGTTATGTAAAGATCTCGTAAAATGTCTATGTAATGTAATGAACTTTCAAATCTTGGTAATTGGATGTACCCTAATATATGTGGCAACCATATAAGCTGCCATGTGTAAGTTTTTGATAGGCTAGCTATATCCAATAATCGGGATTTGAAAGTTCATTACATGACATAGACATTTTACAAAATCTTTACATAACATAGACATTTTGTCATAGTTAGTTATATCCATAGGTAATAATCCCATTAGAAAACTAGGGTTACATAATTGGGTGACATATGTGGTCAATGAGTATCAAATTTAGGTTGCTAACATTTCTGTATCAAAACCTAAGCGATTATTAGTTTGTGTCAAAACTCAAAAGGATAAAATGCTCAATTCAGAGATGTAGCTACTAGCTAGGGAAGTTGAGAAGCCATATAGTTTCCAAATTCGAGGTTTTCTTCTACAATTTTTACAAGCTTACAACTGTACGATTATATACCGCAACAAAAGCTTGCATATGATATTGCAATACTCTTCCTGTCCAAAACGTATGCAATTGCTGTTAGTTTTAAAAATTTTTGGAAAAATGTAGTATGTTTTTTAGTAAAGATCCAAAACCCAGATTTATCTATCACCCTTCTAACAAACACTATAAGATAGTTGACACAGATTTTGGTTAACGGTCTCTTTTTTTCATTTCTCTTTAATACAGGGGACATGTCTGAGGTGATTTTATCATGAAAGGATATTTTGATTTTTTGTTTCCTGATATTGTTTTACTCTTCTTGCCATATGGATGCGCAAGTTCTTTTTTTCACACACTATTAACAGAACCTGAACTATTGTTTCAATCATTTTAACCCTTTTTAAATGGTTTGAGCAGGATATCATGTCATGTGGAATTTCGAAGTCTAGTGATACGGGTTCGACACTTCATGGAGAACCACCCGAAGAGACAAATATGGATATCGAACCGACCTCTCGTGGCTAAGACGAGGCCCAGTTTGAATAAAGATCCAATCCAACCAACCAATATCTATTCGTTTTCTTTAAGTTCGTAACTTTTGTTTATGTTTATTTAGTTTCCTTAATTGTGGGATTTCCATATATCTTTCTGTTTTGTTCCTATATAAATTATTGTATCTATGTTGGTTGGATTGTTAAGTTTATTTAATAAAATAAAAATTCTCTTTCTTTTGAACTTGTTGTTCACGTCTAGTCGGTTGGCCGATCTTCTCGAAACTACGATTTCTAATTTCCACTCGTTACGAATCCGTATCAAGTGGTACCAGAGCCCAAGAATCTCAGAATGTCTGGAAGGGGTCACCGTTAACTAAACCGTTGATTCGCCGGCGGAGGCAACGGTGAAGAACGAGATCCTCGAGATGCTGAGATAGAACACCTCTGTCAATGGATTCACGAGTTGGAAACTAACCCTTTTGCAGGTTCGAAGAGGGGGAAGGGAGCTCAAAAACACAATTCGTTGTGAATGAATCCGAAGATAGCAGCTACGAGTTTGACAATTATTTTGCCCAAACATACCCCACCCAACCGGACACCCAAGACACCGCAAGTGCAACCACAACAACAAATTGACCACCTACGGTCCTTGGGTAAACTATTTAATTTGTTAGTACAGGTTGTCTTAAAACATGTATAGGTAAACTATTTAAAATGTTAATACTATATTGGATTTTTGTGTAGTTTCCCATCATGAAAAATGATAGTATCTTTATAGTATTGAAGCAACAGTTTGGATACAAAGGACTACTGGATCAGTTACTTAATGTTTGGTTTACAAATCTTGCAGTCCCTTGACAAAATCGTCCCATTGACTTTTCAGCGGTTGGTTTTCTAACTCAATCGTTATTCTACCAGGACTTAATAAATTAAGTCTAAGTAGCACGTTCAACAAAAGTCCCTGTATAATTTGTAATGCCATATAAGAAAACTCAGGCTTTTGTGAACATTTCAAAAATCCTCGAAATGGTTTGATAGAGACTTTTGGCAACTATGGGACAGATTGTTTTCCATGTGTCACTAACCTAATCATGCCGGAGTCAAAATTGGTCAATATAGTCCAACATTTCCTACAATCCTGTAAGGTTCAAAACATTAGTAATAGTTTCACCCTAGTTTAAATTGTCTTGAGTTATTCACCTTACTATGACATCAATCCTTTCTTCAAAAGATTTTAACTCTATGAAATGACCCGATTGATAAAGAGACACAAAGAAGTGGGAGAAAGAAAGATGTTAATTTAACTAATGAAACGCCGACGCATATGTATATAAGAATTTTGTCAATGTAGTAATGATTCTCTTATATAAAATAAAAAAGGGAGAGGCTTCTGAATGTTGGTTGTGCGAAACAAAACTAGCAGAGCAAGCATCCTGTTTGCCGGACAAATATAAGAACAAGTTGAGCATAACTGAGAAATACACTGCAGGCAGGATTTTGGCAAAATATGGAGGTAAAATTAATAACCAAAGCAAAACCCAGCGTCTAATGGTCTAACAAAACCAAAATACATATGAAATCCACCTGATAACATACATAACAGCTCCCATGGCAGCACCGAATATCCTGCAGAAACCATTGACTATCAAACAACCAGAACATTACTATTTAGTTTTGATTGTAGCATTGGTTCCAGAATGTGTATGCTTTGACTACCTTGAAATCAGTGACGGATATGATCCAAGACCAAATACCACAAATTGGACAAAAACTTATTTGTTCATTTTTCTCTTGGACCTGGTACATTTTTAAAAAAATTATATTTTTTTACTTACAGTACACGGAAAAAAGTCAGGTGGTTCACGTGCACTGTTGGGTCCGTCCTCCTTCAAATGATACAAAAATGTAGCTGAAGAAAGCTTTTTAAAACGTAAATCTTTTTACCAGCATTTTATAAATCGTTAAACAAATAAGATGTAATAAGAGTTTAGATGCAGATATGATAAAAATTGCTCATCATGGTGTTACTAACTAGCATCAAGTAAAGTATTTGGCGATGAACTTACAATAATGAACAATGGTCCACTTTTGGTTATCTCCTTGATTCCATTCCCATAGAATAATTTTGGTGCCATCTTTAACTCCACCAAGTTCCTTAACACCCTCATATCCATCTAAATTCAGGTGAATATTGTCAACTGCCCTAACCGCCCTATAACCGTCGCCTAAATTCCTGCTCATAGTCCAAAGAACAGACTTGTCAAGCTTATCAGGGTTGTACTCCTTTAGTTGAACCTGAAAAAAATCACCATAATTGTTAAACACTTTCATAGCGTGACAACTAATGCAAGTAGTCGAGTTAAGGACATTTTACGAAATAGCATAGTCTATGTATGTATATATACCGGATACTTTACACCAATAGAGTGTTTCATAGCAAGGCCAGTGGCTTTATTGACCAACGCAAAAGAAGAAAAACCTTCTTCATCCTTCACATCTTTGCCACATATCTCATCTTTGATCCAATGCTGTTTATAAAAAAAGTAAAATTATATAAATTTTAAAAGACAGGCATTCACAAATTAGAAACCACAATCTTTTGATTGATGGGTCACCTTACATACCTCTAGGCTATAAGGCGATGTCTTTTGGTGATTAAAAATCAAATAAAACTTATGGAATGGTCGAAAAAAATGTATTATCGTTACTATACAATGTCTAAATAGCAAAAGTGATACAATATTAAAAAAGTTTATGCATATAGATTTTACCTGATGAGGATCAAAGGGGTTAGAGGGTGCAAGAATGACTTGACCATCACGTACGGTGAGAGAGAAATCAATTTTGGCTTTACAATAGACCCTAACTGTTGGTTTATTCTCAACGTCAAAAACATGTCGTTGTGGGGGTGAAAATTGGTGATGGTTGAGACGATACGACTCCATACATTGGAAACAAAGATATATCCAAACCCCACGTCGTTGTCCATTAAACCGATCATCATGGATTAATGGTTCTTCAAGGTTGTTGTGGTGATGATAATTATTAATGTGGTCGTTGTTTCCGTCAGGATGTAGAGAAGGGTTGTACAGAAGAAGGGGGAGACTGTCATTGTTATCATCATCAATATCATCAAGATGATGATGAGTGTGACCATCACAATAATACATAGTTATTGTTATTTTGCAGAAAATGAGAAATGCCTAATTATTTGTTAGATTAGTTATTGACTAGTTATTGATCAAAGGCAATATTTGGATATTTTTCAAAATACAAACTTGATGGTTGGTCTTGTTTTAAGAATTTAATCTATTCTCCTTCACACGTTAAACCCAAATATGACGTTTAATTATGTTCTCCATCATTAACTTCTTTAGTTTATTAGATTTTTGATGGTTTGTTTTGGTTCATGACTTTTCATTTTATCAAAGCTAGCCATGCTAGGCTTCTCCTTCAATTCCCCATACACCAATCTACTCCTTACTTACAAAGAGGTGCACAATAATCTTGAAACAATTTAAGATACAAAACACATCTATACTATATTATAAAAAGGATACACTCA
Source organism: Erigeron canadensis (assembly GCF_010389155.1). Taxonomy (NCBI): domain Eukaryota; kingdom Viridiplantae; phylum Streptophyta; class Magnoliopsida; order Asterales; family Asteraceae; genus Erigeron; species Erigeron canadensis. Next base: position 22,308,567 of record NC_057766.1, on the reverse strand, counting down.
TGTTGAAAGTTACATGAGAGAAATGTCTAAAATACCCTTAATAATATATTACACTATTAGTCCTTAATCTTTTAAAATATCTCAATTAACTATTTACATTTAATACTTTTACATCAATTACCTATATCAGCCGCCGCTGCCTCTACCACCGACAGTCGTCACCCACTAACACCGTCGCCACCACGAACTATATGGTGTAGAAGTATATGGAATACACTATATGGTGTAGAAGTAAAATATGTATACGTTAAGTATTTCTTTGTGGCACTGAATTCTTATCACATGCAGTGACATGTTGACTTGACGGATTCATATACTTCAGTCCTAGCTAACTCAACCATTCAGTGTGTGTTGTATCGGGTTGAAATGACCCGATTAATAAAGAGAATGAATTAAGAGGCAGAGAAAAAAACAGTTAATTATTTAACTAAAGAAAAATCTGCACATATTCGCAAGGAATTGTGTAAAAATGTTTGTTAAATGGTGAATCTTTAAATGTTAGTTATGCAAAATAAAGTAGCAGAGCAAGCGTCACGTTAGCAGAGCATTTTTTGTTTTTATTCTTTTTCAGATTGTTAAAATCATTATTTCATGTAAACTTTCCCCCTTTTTTTTTGATTTTTGATTTTTCCTTGGACATAAGGATAAAATATCAAATATCATCAATACAAGAAATTTGACTATAGCATTGGATCTACAAATGAGTATGATTTGTATTGACACACAATTAATAGTAAACTTGTAAATGAACCTAGACAATAGTTAAGATGTGTTTAGGATACATAAATGAAGAGTATAATGTAGAACTTTTGTAATGCGACTTTTTCACGAGCAAAAATCATATTACTAATTTGCTAAATCTTAAGATGAACCGAAGAATAATGCTAATTTAAAATACTAACATTGAGATTTTAATCCATATATATTCCAATTAATTCCTTTAAACCACAATTCTTTTAACAGATTTTAATTCCTCTAAAATATTTTGCAAACCAAAAAGATTTCAATTCTTATAAAATATTTTGTGAACCAAAAGGACCCTTAGACTATTAGAAGTAAGGAGTTCCAAGAACCCCATCCCCTCTACCTTTTTATGACATGTGGCATAAGGTGATAATGTAGGGGTTCTCTTGGAGCAAGGGGTTTCTTTAGATGGGGTTCTTGAACTTTTATTTTTTTTTGGTGACATGTAGCATAAAGTAATAATATGGTTCTTTTTTGTGACATGTGGCATAAATTCCTTTGAGACTCGCGTTTTCAACCCCGTCTCTTTGGTGTCGGGGTCACCAAATTTTTCCTCGAGAACGCCGCTGGGAGCGGTGTGGATGGCGTTTCCAGGAGTTCTCGAGCACTTTTTGGCCGAGAAACGCTTTTCTCCTAACAGCCTTAGTATTTACATCAGCGTTCCTTTCTTCACTAAAGAGTAAAGAAAATGATAGAAAATTTTGTTCATCCTTCACATATTTCCCAAATTTCTTTTCTTTAATTCAATGTTGCTTGAATTAAGTCAGACAAAATAATCAAACAGTAACCGTTGACCATAATATTTAAGGAACAATAAGATATACAAATAAATGAAATTTTTTCCTACATTAACTCTCATACACCATAATCCTATATCATGGTGCTAATCGAATTTCTCAATTGGCTGAATTTATCGTAATTTAACCTTCGGCTATTCTTTAATGCATTTTTGCCATTAAATGAAAAAATGAATGTAAGAGATCTTTTATAAAAGCAAGTCTTGCTTTGATTTAATCAAGTCAAACGAAATTAGAAAATAGGGACGTGTAATAAATTCAGTCAAAAATGTTTAGTGTTTCTTTCTCATGAGAACCATATATAAAAACTGGCAGTTGAAGTAGTCAAACTTGGAACGTGGATGTTACTACTTCATGGAATCGATAGATGACGTCACCTACATGCAAAAACTTGGGATAAAAGGCCAACATTCTTCTTTGTACTCTTGTGTGTGTTGAAGTTTAATTATTTCAAACAAAAAAAAAAAAAAAAATGAACTCGAATCAACCAATTATTTTCTTATCATCTTCGGCTTATTTCCTCTTTTATGCTCTTGTTTTTATATTTACCATCAGCACTGCCATCTCATCATCAGGCAGCAAAAATAATGAGACAGATTATGAGGCGTTACTGAATATCAAGTCAATGATCACTAAAGATCCATACGGGGCTCTAACATCATGGAATGATTCTCTTCATTTCTGTGACTGGAATGGTGTTACATGTGGGAAGCGGCACAAAAGAGTGACGACTTTACGAATTAGGTCATCCGGTCTAGAAGGTTTTTTGTCTCCTTTTGTAGGAAACCTTAGCTTCCTCCATAAGCTCAGTCTTCCTAACAACTCCTTAACTGGAGTCATCCCTCATGAAATCGGTCGTCTTCCAAGGCTGCGTTATCTTGCTCTTGAACTAAACAAGTTCAATGGCGTCATTCCGGCTAGCATATCTAGTTGTTCGTTCCTTGAAGTGATTGATATTTCTGCTAACGAGCTAGTTGGAAGCATACCCAAGGAGATTGGATTCCTCTCAAAACTTACTGCTCTCAATCTTCAGGATAACATGTTTACAGGTGGAATCCCGTCTTTCTTGGGGAATATCACATCAATGGAAAGTTTTGCCATTAAAAATAATCCTTTGGGTGGGAAGATACCGGATACCTTAGGCCAATGGAAATTTTTAAAAGAATTTTATAGTTTTTCTTGTAATTTATCTGGAACCATCCCGAGTTTCTTTTATAACTTTTCACGTCTAGCTTATTTTAGCTTGTGCGATAATCAATTGACTGGCAATCTTCATCCAGCCATAGGTACAATGCTCCCGAACCTCGTTTTGCTCGAGATATGGGGCAATCAACTAACTGGACCTCTTCCACAAACCATTTCTAATTGTTCGATATTATCAGAGATTGAAGTGGCTGAAAATAGGTTTCATGGGAGGTTGACTATCGACTTCGCAAAACTAAGAGACATTAGTTATATATCCTTCTACGGTAACAACTTTGGGAGCAAAGAACCCGATGAAATGAAGTTTATTGATTCTTTGACAAACTGCACAAAGTTAGTGTCTTTGGATCTTTCTTATTGCAAGTTTCAAGGAATGCTTCCTACATCCATAGGTAATCTTTCCGATCAACTCTTCGAGCTATATTTGTATGCAAATCAGTTACATGGATATATCCCTAGATCAATCGGTAATCTAGTTGGCTTGAATCGTTTACATTTAGCTCGGAACCAATTCACAGGCTACATCCCCTCAACCATTGGTAACCTTTATAGGCTGAAAGATGTTCATTTAGATACAAACCAACTATCAGGAAAAATTCCTGATGTCGTGGGGAACTTATCATCGCTACTTAGCCTTAATTTATCCTCGAACAAGTTGGAAGGAGTTATTCCGTTAAGCCTAGGAAATTGTCGAAGTCTAATAGAGTTGTACTTATATGATAATAAACTTACCGGGAAAATACCCACAAAACTTCTTCAAATTCCTTCTCTATCGAAAACTTTGGATCTTTCTCGAAACAACTTATTTGGTTCGATTCCAAGTGAGGCTGGAGATCTCAAGATGTTAAGTGAACTATACTTGTCTGATAATAACTTATCAGGTAACATCCCTAGTAACCTTGGTGGTTGTGTCAGCCTTTCAATTTTGTCCATCCAAGGTAACTTATTTCAAGGTATCATACCGCCATCACTAAGTTCTTTGAAAGCATTGGTGGAAATCGACATGTCTCGTAATAACTTATCAGGCCAAATTCCAAAATTTCTTGAGCGGTTACAATATTTGAACCTTTCGTACAATGACTTTGAGGGTGAAGTACCAACTTCTGGAGTGTTTGCCAATGTAACAACATTTTCCGTGTTGGGGAATAGTAGGCTTTGTGGTGGCTTTGTTGGACTTAGGTTACCCAAATGCAAGGAGACAAAGAAACATAAAACAAAGTTTCTGATGTTTGTAGTAGTCGGAGTATTGAGTGCATCCATTCTTTTGACCATCATATGTTTATTATATGCTTGGCAGAAAAAGAAAAGTAACAACCAACTCTCTCAAACATCAATAAACACACGATTCTTGAAAGTTTCATACGATCAACTTCTAAAGGGTACAGATGGGTTCTCCAAGGACAACTTGATTGGAAGGGGTGGGTTTGGTTCTGTTTATAAAGGAATCATCGAAAAAGATGGTGAGAGAGTTGTCATTGCAGTCAAAGTTCTACATCTTCAATATCGAGGGGCTCAAAGAAGCTTTATGAGGGAGTGTGAAGCATGGCAAAACATTAGACACCGAAATCTCTTGAAGATAATAACTTCATGCTCAAGCATTGATTACCAGGGAAATGATTTTAAAGCTTTGGTGTATGAGTTCATGCCCAATGGAAGTTTACATGATTGGTTGCATCCAACATTGAGACTGAACCTTCTTCAAATAACAAATATTCTTATGGATGTAGCATCTGCACTTGATTATCTTCACAATTATTGCATACCAAGCATTGTTCATGGTGACGTGAAGCCTAACAACATTCTACTTGCTGATGACATGGTGGCTCGTGTTGGAGACTTTGGCTTAGCTCGATTTATTGGAACTTCATACGAAAACAGCTCAACTGAGATTAGAGGAACAATTGGTTACACTGCCCCAGGTGATAAATTAATTCATGGTATTCAAATCAAATGTTCTTATATAATTTGCTTGTGGTATAATCTTTATTTCTATATGGTAACTACTTTTAAATTATAACAGAGTACGGTCTTGGAAATGAGATGACAACTAGCGGGGATGTCTACAGTTTTGGAATATTATTACTAGAGGCCATAACCGGGAAAATGCCGACTGACAACATCTTCAATGAAGGCTTTAGCCTTCATAAATTTGCTTCCATGGCCTTGCTAGACCATGTGATTGATGTTAACATTCTAAAACAATATCAAGATGATGAAAGTTTTATTCGAAAGAAGGAAAAAAATGCACAGAAAATAGAAGAATGTTTAGCTTCGATAGTGAAGATTGGTGTGTCATGCACCATGGATGATCCACCCCAACGGATGGATATCAAAACTGTCATGCAGAAATTGCAACAAGTACTAGATACGCTTCAAAATATTTAGAGTACATCTTATGTCTTGCACTCTTGCACTTATTCACTATTATGGTCTTGTTCATTGATCATAATTGATCATCTTAATTATATTCCAGTATAGACTGGAAGATATTCTAATTCATACATTTGACACATTTGTGTATTATTCCCTACATAAATCATTTGATTTGTGGTATTAATTAAGTATTATGTCCTTGATCATTTTTGTTCTTGTGGTGATTGAATTTCTTCATTGAGATTAATTTTACAAATTTCTATGGTTTGTGATCATTATAACCGGTTAGTTAAAGTGCAACTATGACTTCAACATCAAGGATGGTGAGAGAATAATTAGTGTTGGCTTTGCAATAAACCCAAACGGTTGAAGGAGATGATAAATGATGGTCCTCGAATGCACTGCTTGTGTTTTAATTAACTAACTTGTAATATAAATACGAAATAACAAGAATAGAGATGAGATGTAAAGAACTTTGTTTAGTTATATGTATTTCAAACTAAACGATGAAAACATGGATGGTTGTTTGACAACAACAATAAACAATAAACAGAAAAATATGTTAAGTTTTTGAACACACAAAAAAACTTAACAAATTACTTAGAGAGAATAAAGTAAAACTGTGGAACACACCAACCCCTTTAGTGGCTAGGTCAAGTGATTCCTTTTATAGGCAGATAAGGAATCACATGACTACTCTAGTAGATGTTGACACATGAAGGTTGTCAACTATCTATTGGTGGATCATTCAGATCTGCAGAGGTCTCTTTCTTTCATCTTGTTTGTTTCCAAAAGCTGAATGAGCCGCTCGCTGAGTCCCTCAGCGAATCCCTGATCCAACAATCTCCCCCTATTCGCTGAGGAGACTTAGCTGAATAGAAGGTTTGCAATAACAGATATTTGACAAGACATCTTTGGTGTAATGTTGATTTTATATATATATATGACAAACATGTTACAAGATATCAACATTACAATTTTATAAACAATCTATTCTCACATGCATTTTTCCTTGGCCTTGATTAATTCAGCATCATTTTGTCTTTCAGGCTTCAGCAGTTCTCTATCAATCAGCTTCACAAACTCTTGATTGTTAGAGGATTTGATGCAGTATTTCCTAATCTTCACCAGAAATGCCGAGGAAGCAATGCCAATTTCGTTTGTTCGAAAGAACAGTTCATGACCATGAACATTGCAGAAACATAATCCTCCCAGCTTTTCATCATACTCTCCATCAACGAAAAGAGTTCTTGATGGCATTTTTAAGTTTAGAAGTGGCTCTTCTTCAATGTTTGCTTTCGGCACAGCTCTGAGGATAGAAGGGAGTTGAGATACTGCATGACCAACAGCTGTCCTCTTGGTGCCACTTCTTGGTTGCTGGGGAGGAAGAGGAGGATAAGGATGTCTGGCAGAGCTGAGCAACGAATCTTTTACTTTGTACATTCGTTCTTTGCTTCTAATGTCTTTGATCTGCTCTCCAGCCATCTTGAGTAGAGGATCATATTGTGGTGTCTTCTTATCTTTGATTAGCTTGAAGATCTCGATCCACTCAGTTGGCCTAAGTGTAGAAGGTTTGACATTTTTCAGATTGAACAACTTGGGCATTCCTCTTCTTTGTATACATAAATTCATACCTTGCTGAGTGAGAGTAGGAGTTACCTTGAGAATTTCTTCTTCTCTTTGTCTGATCTCTCTTGTCTTGAGATAAGCTGCCTGACTCTCCTCCAAGGTCTTAGCTTTCTTAGCAAAGAATTGCTCCTCATTCCTCTTGAGAGCAGCCAAACCCAATTTTCTCGTTTCCTCGTCAGCGCCTTGTAATTCTTCATTTACAATCTGCTCACTGATGAACTTAGCTGACAGCTCTTCTTCTTTCTTTTTGCTTAGTCTTTCATGTTGAGCTTCAACTTCTTCTGGAGAAAGATCAGTGGAGGCAGTTGTTGATTTCGGAAAGGCTCCAAACATCAATTTTTCTTGCTGACGAGGTTTAGGTGGCTCGCTTTGAGAAACCATGACTGCTTTACCTTTTTCAGCAAATCTCTTTTCAAGAGCAGCATGGAACTCAGGAGTAGGTGCAAAAGAGGATACATTGATTGGCCTTGCTGGCACCACTTCAGCAGGCTTTGAAACAACTTCAGTAAGACCATCTAGCACCTCCTCAGCTGTTTTCTTAACAACTTCTTCATTTGTTTTCTCCCCCTCAACATCACCTTTCTCAGCTTCATCATTATTTGTTTGCTCCCCCTCAACATTTGCCTCAGTTTCAATACTTTGGGAACCCAGGGGAGCATTTTCAGCTTGAATGTTGTCAGTTGGGACCTCCTCAGCTGTTTTCTCCCCCTTGGAAGTAGCTGAGGGACTGGCTACTTCCACATTCTGCTTTTTGAGGAGCCCCAACATTTCTCCCATCATGCCTTTAAGGGAGGCCACTTCATCTTCCAGATTCATTAAGCAATTGTTTGTCTACAGCAACCTAGAAGGGAGTACTAGAAAAGACTTGAGCTTTGAGAGATGAGATTTCAGTGGTGAGAGTGGAGAGGAAATTTTCTTGAGTTTTGGAGAGAGATGAGATAGAGGAATCAAGCTTATGCAGTTGTGCGGTGAAGAGAATATTTGATTGAGAAAGTTGATTGAGAGAGGATAAGAGTCCAGGCACTTCAGTGACTTTCGCTGCATTTAGATCCGATGTGAGTTTGGCAAGTGAAGCAGAAATTTGAGAGTTGGAAGTGCTGACTCTCTTCATACTTTGTTCCAGCAATAGTTGGTTTCTCTTAAGAAGAGTTTCATGAGACTTGTGCTGATAGTGATGTTCCTTTATGATGCCAAACACTTTGTCTTTCAATTCAGCCATCTCATCAATCATTTCATCATTTCCATTTATCAACCTTAAAAATTGAGCATGAGCATCAGCATTCAATGCAGCAATTTTGTCTACCAGCCAGCCATATAAATACCCATGTCTATTTCCTTGGCTTTGGCAGATTTGCACCCTCCTTAATAGTTCATGCAACTGGCAGGTTTCAACATAATCAAGGCCTGGCACGTTGATGGCAGTGAAAGCAGTCTGGAGATCTTCATCAATAGAGGGAACCTTGATGGCTTTTAAGGAGACTGGATATCGAGCACAAGGAACCCTGAAGAAATCCGGATAATGCAAAGGAGGTACTTCCATAATAATTTCATCATCCACCTCCTCAGCTTCAACATATACTGCAGGCTTCATTTTCACAATTTTGCACAACATTACTCTCTTTTGAAGCTCAGCATCATCTAGTTCGAGTTCGAACTCTCCAAAGTGACCATCAAGTTCAAACTTAGCAGTTGGCTTTGGAGAGAATCTTGGAGGAGGTGGCATGTCATCAAGAGACTCTAGGACATCTTCAAAATGTTTAGGAGAAGAAATAAGCACATATCCCAAGTCTTCAGCCAAAAACCCACTAACAACCTCTTCCTTACTTTCTTCAGCAGCAGCGAGTGTGATTTCAGCTTCATCATTTAATGGGTCGAACTCGCTGCCTGCTTCTTCATCTGTAAGATTACCAAAAATGTATGTCTCGGTCCCTGCAAAGGCAGTTTCCAAGACAGAAGTAGATTGGGGGTTAAAGGAACCTGGTGCCTCAACCTCAGTGTGTTGTTCCACCAAGGTATCATCGGCCGTAGAGGGTGTTGACTCTAGCATCACCTGTGATCTGGCTGTTGTCAACGACTCAGTGGGTATTTGAAGAGAAGAGGGAATATTTATTTGGGGTGGATTTGGACTTAGACCTCTAGTGGGTTGGGGTGACCCAATATCTTCACCAACCTCTCCTACAGAAATTTGAGGTGGCTGCTTGCCGTTCCCATTTAACTCGTCAACAGCCTGTTGGGAGGCTGCTGATGGGGTGGCTTGGGTACTAATGTCCTTGGGCATAGAGGACTTCTTAACCTTTGGTTTGCCCTTTGAATCACTCCGTTTTCGTTTTGGGACGTCAGCGGAGGGTGAAGATTGTAGATTTTTTGTTGGGGACGTTGCCTTAGGAATATTTTTGGTCTTTTTAGAGGCTTTGGAGGTCGCTGGGGGGTTTATCAGCGGACCAGCCTCAGAAGGCATTTCGGCGTCCACAGCGACCGTATCAGCCACTTCATCAGAAAGAATTGCTACCTCCCAATCGCTGTCTTTGGGGTATAAAGAAGAGTTTAGAGAGAAGAGTACCCCTTTCATGTGTGGAGTGAGGCGAGCAACCAAATAATCAGCAAGTTGCTTATAGATGTTGCTGCCGACCCTTGCAACTTGTATTGTGGCAGCATTAGGTAGATCATACTCGTTACCCAGCGCCTCTTTGAAGATAAGGGAGAAAATTCTCACAAAAGGCACTGTGTGAGATCTGTTGTTCAGCGAGACCTTGTGGGAAGCGAAGAGTACGGCGTAATGACGCTGGAGTGATAGAGATAGACTTTGTTCCTTCTCGAACAGTACCCACTATAGATTGGGTGGACTCATCATAGTTACACGTCCACCAGAATTCACGAAGAAGATGAACATAAATCTTCTCCGGATCTGCCATTATACAGTGACTGGCAGGGGAAGCATGAATAAAATTGAGCATGGGCTTATATCTTTTTGTACCTTTCGGTACTTCAGACGAGCCGAGATGGTTATTAGGTTTAACAACCATCTCAGAAGCATTGAAAGAGATCTTAGAGGATTTTACGATATTAGAAGATGGAGAAAAGGAAGAAGAATTTAGATATGATTTTTGAGTGGCAGCGGAAGCAGATGGAGTTTCAGAAGATGAAGCCATTTTAGCGTTTAGTAAAGAGATGTGAAGATGCAGAGATCGGAGGAAGTAAAGATCAAGATTTTGAGAAGATGAATAATTTTTTTGAGAGATTTTAAAGAGAATGAATAGTTGAAAGAAATCATGAAAAAGGAAGTATGGGTATGAAGTTGCATATATAGGGTGTGGTGAAGGATTGTGATTGGTCAGAAATGAAAAGACAAAAGAGAGTTTTTCTCTCTCCTCATTTTCAACATCTACAATTGCTTAACAACTGTAACCCTATATATATTTATATATATAAAACCCTTTGTGAGTAACGTTTTGAAAAAGAAAAAAGATATTTTCAAAATACTCGAGTATGCGCCGTATGCGTCTGACAGAAACAGACGAACAGAGGCATAGTCACAGTCTCAAGTGGACATATGACGTACTTGAGTAAAACAAGTGGGTAACCTTTTGTTAAGGTGTATAATATGTGGCACAAAAGACTGCCACGTTGCCAACACAGTTACATCCGAAATAGTGAGTTTCAGATCCAGTCCTATGTTTTATTTAATATGTTCTATTTTAACTAAATAGAACATGTCTCAGCGAATGTATCGATAAAGACATATTTTATATTAGATATCAGCGAGCATATGACACACATATGGTCGCTGAGATACAATTTTTGGCAAATTGTCAGCCATCAACGGATTTTAGGAGTCTTTACCAATAACCGTT